>NW_027459537.1:145000-459788 GCF_050624435.1 Tenrec ecaudatus | reverse complement strand
CCCTCATGGGGCGGCCCAGCTTAGGCTTTGGGAGGCCCAGGCCCCGGGCACCCCAGCCCTTAGGCTTTGGTAGCCCAAGGCCTGGGGCGCCCCAGCCCTTAGGCTTTGGGTTTCCCAGGCCTGGGGCACTCCAGCCATTAGGATTAGGGAGCCCCAGGCCTGGGGCCTCCCAGCCCTTAGGCTTAGGGAGCCCCAGGCATGGGGCGCCCCAGCCCTTAGGCTTAGGGAGCCCATGGCCTGGGACGCCCCAGCCCTTCGGCAAGGGCGCGCCAGGCCTAGGGCGCCCCAGCCCTTAGGCTTTGGGAGCCCAAGGCCTGGGGTGCCCCAGCCCTTAGGCTTCGGGAGCCCCAGACTTGGGGCGCTCTAGCCCTAAGGCTTAGGGATCCCCATGCAGGGGTGCCCCAGCCCTTTGGCTTAGGGAGCCCAAGGCTTGCGACTCCCCAGCCCTTCGGCTTAGGGAGCCTCAGGCTGGAATCCCCCCAGCCCTAAGGCTTAGGGAGCCCATGGCCTGGGGCGCCCCAGCCCTTAGTCTTAGGGAATCCATGGCCTGGGACGCCCCAGCCCTTCGGCTAGGGCGCGCCAGGCTTAGGGCGCCTCAGCCCTTAGGCTTTGGGAGCCCAAGGCCTGGGGTGCCCCAGCCCTTAGGCTTTGGGAGCCCCAGACCTGGGGCGCTCTAGCCCTAAGGCTTAGGGAGCCCCAGGCCTGGGGCGCCCCAGCCCTTAGGCTCTGGGAGCCCAAGGCTTGCGACTCCCCAGCCCTTCGGCTTAGGGAGCCCCAGGCCTGAAGCACCCAGCCCTTAGGGTTAGGGAGCCCCAGGCCTGGGGCGCCAAAGCCCTTAGGCTTAGTCATCCCTGGCCTGGGACACCCCAGCCCTTAGGCTTAGGGAGCCCAAGGCATAGGGCGCCCCACCCCTTAGGCTTTGGGAGCTCCAGGCTTGGGGCGCCACATCCTTTAGGATTGGGAGCCTCAGGCCTGTGGCCCCCCAGCCCTTAGGCTTAGGGAGCCCCAGGCCTGGGTCGCCCGAGCCTTTAGGCTTTTGGTGCTCCAGCCCTGGGCACCCCAGCCCTTGAGTTTTGGGAGCCCCAGGCTTGGGGCGCCCTAGCCCTTAGGCTTTGGGAACCCCAGGCATGGTACACCCCAGCCCTTAGGCTTTGGGAGACCAAGGCCTTGTGCGCCCCAGCCCTTAGGCTTTGGGAGCCCCAGGCCTGGGGCGCCCCAGCCCTTAGGCATAGGGTGCCCTAGGCCTGGGGCACTCCAGCCCTTAGGCTTAGGTAGCCCCAGGACTGGTGTGCCCCAGACCTTAGGCTTTGGGAGCCCCAGACCTGGGGCGCCCCAGCCCTTAGGCTTAGGGAGCCCTATGGCTGCGACGCCCCTGCCCTTAGGCTTTGGGAGCCCCAGGCCTGATGCGCCCCAGCCCTTAGGCTTAGGGAGCCCCAGGCTCTGGGCGCCACAGCCCTTAGGCTTAGGGAGCCCATGGCCTGGGACACCCCAGCCCTTCGGCTTAGGAGCCCCAGGCCTGGGGCGCCCCAGCCCTTAGGCTTAGGGAACCCATGGCTTGGGACGCCCCAGCCCTTCGGCTTAGGGGGCCCCAGTCCTTGGGCGCCCCAGCCCTTAGGATTTGGGAGCCACAGGCATGGTACGCCCCAGCCCTTAGGTTAGGGAGCCCCAGGCCTGGGGCGCCCCAGCCCTTAGGCTTTGGGAGCCCCAGGCATGGTACGAGCCAGCCCTTAGGCTTAGGGAGCTCCTGGCCTGGGGCGCCACAGCCCTTAGGCTTAGGGAGTCCCTGGACTGGGGCGCCCCAGCCTTAGGCTTTGGGAGCCCAAGGCCTGGGGCGCCCCAGCCCTTCGGCTTAGGGAGCCCCTCATCGGGCGGCCCAGCTTAGGCTTTGGGAGGCCCAGGCCCCGGACACCCCAGCCCTTAGGCTTTGGTAGCCCAAGGCCTGGGGCGCCCCAGCCCTTAGGCTTTGGGTGCCCCAGGCCTGGGGCGCTCCAGCCATTAGGCTTAGGGAGCCCCAGGCCTGGGGCCTCCCAGCCCTTAGGCTTAGGGAGCCCCAGGCATGGGGAGCCCCAGGCATGGGGCGCCCCAGCCCTTAGGCTTAGGGAGCCCATGGCCTGGGACGCCCCAGCCCTTCGGCAAGGGCGCTCCAGGCCTAGGGCGCCCCAGCAATTAAGCTTTGGGAGCCCCAGGCCTGGGGCGCCCCAACCCTAAGGCTTAGGGATCCCCATGGAGGGGCGCCCCAGCCCTTTGGCTTAGGGAGCCCAAGGCTTGCGACTCCCCAGCCCTTCGGCTTAGGGAGCCTCAGGCCGGAAGCCCCCTAGCCCTAAGGCTTAGGGAGCCCCTGGCCTGGGGCGCCCCAGCCCTTAGTCTTAGGGAATCCATGGCCTGGGACGTCCCAGCCCTTCGGCTAGGGCTCGCCAGGCCTAGGGCGCCCCAGCCCTTAGGCTTTGGGAGCCCAAGGCCTGGGGTGCCCCAGCCCTTAGGCTTTGGGAGCCCCAGACCTGGGTCGCTGTAGCCCTAAGGCTTAGGGAGCCCCAGGCCTGGGGCGCCCCAGCCCTTAGGATCTGGGAGCCCAAGGCTTGCGACTCCCCAGCCCTTCGGCTTAGGGAGCCCCAGGCCTGAAGCACCCAGGCCTTAGGGTTAGGGAGCCCCAGGCCTGGGGCGCCACAGCCCTTAGGCTTAGGCATCCCTGGCCTGGGGTGCCCCAGCCCTTAGGCTTAGGGGGCCCCAGGCATGGGGCGCCCCACCCCTTAGGCTTTGGGAGCTCCAGGCTTGGGGCGCCACATCCTTTAAGATTGGGAGCCTCAGGCCTGTGGCCCCCCAGCCCTTAGGCTTAGGGAGCCCCAGGCCTGGGTCGCCCCAGCCTTTAGGCTTTTGGTGCTCCAGCCCTGGGCACCCCAGCCCTTGAGTTTTGGGAGCCCCAGGCCTGGGACGCCCTAGCCCTTAGGCTTTGGGAACCCCAGGCATGGTACACCCCAGCCCTTGGGCTTTGGAAGACCAAGTCCTTGGGCGCCCCAACCCTTAGGCTTTGGGAGCCCCAGGCCTGGGGCGCTCCAGCCCTTAGGCTTAGGGAGCCGCAGGCCTGAGGCGCAGCAGCCCTTAGGCTTAGGGAGCCCATGGCCTGGGACGCCCCAGCCCTAAGGCTTAGGGCGCGCCAGGCCTAGGGCGCCCCAGCCCTTAGGCTTTGGAAGCCCCAGGCCTGGGGAGCCCCAGCGCTTAGGCTTAGGGTGCCCCAGACCGGGGTGCCCCAGCCCTTAGGCTTTGGGAGCCCAGGCCTGGGGCGCCCCAGCCCTTAGGCTTAGGGAGCCCAAGGGTTGCGACGCCCCTGCCCTTAGGCTTGGGCGCCCCAGGCCAGATGCGCCCCAGGCCTTAGGCTTAGGGAGCCCCATGCTCTGGGCGCCACAACCCTTAGGCTTAGGGAGCACATGGCCTGGGGGCCCCAGTCATAGGCTTAGGGAACCCATGGCTTGGGACGCCACAGCCCTTCGGCTTAGGGAGCCCCAGTCCTGGGGCGTCCCAGCCCTTAGGCTTTGGGAGCCCCAGCCATGGTACGCCCCAGCCCTTAGGCTTTGGGAGCCCAAGGCCTGGGGAGCCCCAGCCCTTAGGCTTTGGGTGCCCCAGGCCTGGGACGCTCCAGCCCTTAGGCTTAGGGAGCCCAAGGCTTGCGACTCCCCAGCCCTTCGGCTTAGGGAGCCCCAGGCCTGAAGCCCCCCAGTCCTTAGGCTTAGGGAGCCCCAGGCCTGGGGCGCCACAGCCTTTAGGCTTGGGAGCCCGAGGCCTGTGGCCCCCCAGCCCTTCGGCTTTGGGAGCCCCAGGACTGGGGCGCCCCAGCCCTTCGGCTTAGGGAGCCCAAGGGTTGCGACGCCCCTGTCCTTAGGCTTGGGAGCCCCAGGCATGGTACGCCCCAGCCCTTAGGCTTTGGGAGCCCCAGGCCTGGGGCACCCCAGCACTTCGGCTTAGGGAGCCCAAGGGTTGCGACGCCCCTGTCCTTAGGCTTGGGAGCCCCAGGCCTGATGCGCCCCAGCCCTTAGGCTTAGGGAGCCCCAGGCTCTGGGCGCCACAGCCCTTAGGCTTAGGGAGCCCATGGCCTGGGGCGCCCCAGCCACAGGCTTAGGGAACCCATGGCTTGGGACGCCCCAGCCCTTCGCTTAGGGCGCGCCAGGCCTAGGGCGCCCCAGCCCCTAGGCTTTGGGAGCCCCAGGCCTGGGTCGCCCCAGCATTTAGGCTTTTGGAGCTCCATCCCTGCGGCACTCCAGCTCTTGGGCTTTGGGAGCCCCAGGCCTGGGGCACCCCAGCCCTTTGGCTTTGGGAACCGCCGGCATTGTACGCCCCAGCCCTTAGGCTTTGGGAGCCCCAGGCCTGGGGCGCCCCAGCCCTTAGGCTTAGGGAACCCATGGCTTGGGACGCCCCAGCCCTTCGGCTTAGGGAGGCCCAGTCCTGGGGCGCCCCAGCCCTTAGGATTTGGGAGCCACAGGCATGGTACGCCCCAGCCCTTAGGTTAGGGAGCCCCAGGCCTGGGGCGCCCCAGCCCTTAGGCTTTGGGAGCCCCAGGCATGGTACGAGCCAGCCCTTAGGCTTAGGGAGCCCCTGGCCTGGGGCGCCACAGCCCTTAGGCTTAGGGAGTCCCTGGCCTAGGGCGCCCCAGCCTTAGGCTTTGGGAGCCCAAGGCCTGGGGCGCCCCAGCCCTTCGGCTTAGGGAGCCCCTCATGGGGCGGCCCAGCTTAGGTTTTGGGAGGCCCAGGCCCTGGAAACCCCAGCCCTTAGGCTTTGGGAGCCCATGCCTGGGGCGCCCCAGCCCTTAGGCTTTGGGTGCCCCAGGCCTGGGGCGCTCCAGCCCTTAGGCTTAGGGAGCCCCAGTGCTGGGGCGCACCAGCCCTTAGGCTAGGGGAGCCCATGGCCTGGGACGCCCCAGCCCTTAGACTTAGGGAGCTCCAGGCCTGGGGGGACCCAGCCCTTCGGGTTTGGGAGCCCCAGGCATGGTACACCCCAGCCTTTAGGCTTAGGGAGCCCCAGGCCTGGGGCGCAGCAACCCTTAGGCTTAGGGAGCCCATGGCCTGGGACGCCCCAGCCATACGGCTTAGGGAGCGCCAGGCCTAGTGCGCCCCAGCCCTTAGGCTTAGCGTGCCCCAGGCCTGGGGAGACCCAGCTCTTAGGCTTTGGGAGCCCCAGGCCTATGGCACTCCAGCTTTTAGGCTTAGGGAACCCAAGGGCTATGACGCCACTGCCCTTAGGCTTTGTGAGCCCAAGGCTTTGGGCGCCCCAATTCTTATGCTTTGGCAGCCCCAGGTCTGGGCGCTCCAGCCCTTAGGCTTAGGGAGCCCATGGCCTGGGGCGCCCCAGCCACAGGCTTAGGGAACCCATGGCTTGGGACGCCCCAGCCCTTCGGTTTAGGGAGCCCCAGTCCTGGGGCGTCCCAGCCCTTAGGCTTTGGGAGCCTCAGGTATGGTACGCCCCAGCCCTTAGGCTTTGGGAGACCAAGGCCTTGGGCGCCCCAGCCCTTAGGTTTTGGGAGCCCCAGGCCAGGGGCGCTCCAGCCCTTAGGCTTATGGAGCCCCAGGCCTGGGGCGCTCCAGCCCTTAGGCTTAGGGAGCCCATGGCTTGGGACGCCCCAGCCCTTCGCTTAGGGCGCGCCAGGCCTAGGGCGCCCCAGCCCTTAGGCTTTGGGAGCCCCAGGCCTGGGTCGCCCCAGCATTTAGGCTTTTGGAGCTCCATCCCTGCGGCACTCCAGCTCTTGGGCTTTGGGAGCCCCAGGCCTGGGGCACCCCAGCCCTTTGGCTTTGGGAACCGCCGGCATTGTACGCCCCAGCCCCTAGGCTTTGGGAGCCCCAGGCCTGGGGCGCCCCAGCCCTTAGGCTTAGGGAACCCATGGCTTGGGACGCCCCAGCCCTTCGGCTTAGGGAGGCCCAGTCCTGGGGCGCCCCAGCCCTTAGGATTTGGGAGCCACAGGCATGGTACGCCCCAGCCCTTAGGTTAGGGAGCCCCAGGCCTGGGGCGCCCCAGCCCTTAGGCTTTGGGAGCCCCAGGCATGGTACGAGCCAGCCCTTAGGCTTAGGGAGCCCCTGGCCTGGGGCGCCACAGCCCTTAGGCTTAGGGAGTCCCTGGCCTGGGGCGCCCCAGCCTTAGGCTTTGGGAGCCCAAGGCCTGGGGCGCCCCTGCCCTTCGGCTTAGGGAGCCCCTCATGGGGCGGCCCAGCTTAGGTTTTGGGAGGCCCAGGCCCTGGACACCCCAGCCCTTAGGCTTTGGGAGCCCAAGGCCTGGGGCGCCCCAGCCCTTAGGCTTTGGGTGCCCCAGGCCTGGGGCGCTCCAGCCCTTAGGCTTAGGGAGCCCCAGTGCTGGGGCGCACCAGCCCTTAGGCTAGGGGAGCCCATGGCCTGGGACGCCCCAGCCCTTAGACTTAGGGAGCTCCAGGCCTGGGGGGACCCAGCCCTTCGGGTTTGGGAGCCCCAGGCATGGTACACCCCAGCCCTTAGGCTTAGGGAGCCCCAGACCTGGGGCGCAGCAGCCCTTAGGCTTAGGGAGCCCATGGCCTGGGACGCCCCAGCCATTCGGCTTAGGGAGCGCCAGGCCTAGTGCGCCCCAGCCCTTAGGCTTAGCGAGCCCCAGGCCTGGGGAGACCCAGCTCTTAGGCTTTGGGAGCCCCAGGCCTATGGCACTCCAGCTTTTAGGCTTAGGGAACCCAAGGGCTATGACGCCACTGCCCTTAGGCTTTGTGAGCCCAAGGCTTTGGGCGCCCCAATTCTTATGCTTTGGCAGCCCCAGGTCTGGGCGCTCCAGCCCTTAGGCTTAGGGAGCCCCAGGCCTGGGGCGCACCAGCCCTTAGGCTTAGGGAGCCCAAGCCTGGGACGCCCCAGCCCTTCGGTTTAGGGCGCGCCAGGCCTTGGGCGCCCCATCCCTTAGGCTTTGGGAGCCCCAGGCCTGGGGTGCTACAGCCCTTAGGCTTAGGGTGCCCCAAGCCTGGGGTGCCCTGGCCCTTAGGCTTAGGGAGCCCTAGGCCTGGGGCGCCACAGCCCTTAGGCTTTGGGAGCCCCAGACCTGGGGCGCCACAGCCCTTAGGCTTAGGGAGCCCAAGGGCTGCGACGCCCCTGTCCTTAGCATTTGGGAGCCCAGGCCTGATGCGCCCCAGCCCTTAGGCTTAGGGAGCCCCAGGCCAGGGGGGACACAGCCCTTTGGCATAGGGGCTCCAGGGCTGGGGCATCCCAGCCCTTAGATTTTGGGAGCCCCAAGCAAGCGGCACCCCAGGCTTTTGGCTTAGGGAGCCCATGGCCTGGGACGCCTAGGCCTTTGGCTAGGGCGCGCCAGGCTTAGGGCGCCCCAGCCCTTCGGCTTAGGGAGCCCCAGGCCTGGGCACCCCAGCCCTTAGGATTAGGGAGCCCAAGGCTTGCGACTCCCCAGCCGTTCGGCTTAGGGAGCCCCAGGCCTGAAGCCCCCCAGTCCTTAAGCTTAGGGAGCCCCAGGCCTTTGGCGCCACTGCCTTTTGGCTTGGGAGCCCGAGGCCTGTGGCCCCCCAGCCCTTCGGCGTTGGTAGCCCCAGGCCTGGGGCGCCCCAGCTCTTAGGCATTGGGAGCCCCAGGCATGGTACGCCCCATCCCTTAGGCTTTGGGAGCCCCAGGCCTGGGGCACCCCAGCACTTCGGCTTTGGGAGCTTCTGGCCTGGGGCGCCTCAGCCCTTAGGCTTAGGGAGCCCCAGGCCTGGGACGCCCCTGCCCATCGGCTTAGGGAGCCCCAGGCCTGGGACGCCACAGCTCTTCAGCTTAGGGCGCGCCAGGCCTTGGGCGCCCCAGCCCTTAGGCTTAGGGTGCTCCACGTCTGGGGCGCCCCAGCCCTTAAGCTTAGGGAGCCCATGGCCTAGGGAGCCCAAGCCCTTAGGCTTTGGGAGCCCAAGGCTTTGGGCGCCCTAACCCTTAGGCTTTGTGAGCCCCAGGCCTGGGGCGCTCCAGCCCTTAGGCTTAGGGAGCCCCAGGCCTGGGGCGCACCAGCCCTTAGGCTTAGGGAGCCCATGGCCTGGGACGTCCCAGCCCTTCGGCTTAGGGCCCGCCAGTCCTTGGGCGCCCCAGCCCTTAGGCTTTGGGAGCCCCAGGCCTGGGGCGCCCCAGCCCTTTGGCATAGGGTGCCCCAGGCCTGGGACACTCCAGCCCTTAGGCTTAGGTAGCCCCAGGACTGGTGTGCCCCAGACCTTAGGCTTTGGGAGCCCCAGACCTGGGGCGCCCCAGCCCTTAGGCTTAGGGAGCCCAATGGCTGCGACGCCCCTGCCCTTAGGCTTTGGGAGCCCCAGGCCTGATGCGCCCCAGCCCTTAGGCTTAGGGAGCCCCAGGCCCTGGGCGCCACAGCCCTTAGGCTTAGGGAGCCCATGGCCTGGGACTCCCCAGCCCTTCGGCTTAGGGAGCCCCAGGCCTGAAGCACCCAGCCCTTAGTGTTAGGGAGCCCCAGGCCTGGGGCGCCACAGCCCTTAGGCTTAGTCATCCCTGGCCTGGGGCGCCCCAGCCCTTAGGCTTAGGGAGCCCCAGGCATGGGGCGCCCCACCCCTTAGGCTATGGGAGCTCCAGGCTTGGGGCGCCACATCCTTTAGGATTGGGAGCCTCAGGCCTGTGGCCCCCCAGCCCTTAGGCTTAGGGAGCCCCAGGCCTGGGTCGCCCCAGCCTTTAGGCTTTTGGTGCTCCAGCCCTGGGCACCCCAGCCCTTGAGTTTTGGGAGCCCCAGGCTTGGGGCGCCCTAGCCCTTAGGCTTTGGGAACCCCAGGCATGGTACACCCCAGCCCTTAGGCTTTGGGAGACCAAGGCCTTGGGCGCCCCAGCCCTTAGGCTTTGGGAGCCCCAGGCCTGGGGCGCCCCAGCCCTTAGGCATAGGGTGCCCCAGGCCTGGGGCACTCCAGCCCTTAGGCTTCGGTAGCCCCAGGACTGGTGTGCCCCAGACCTTAGGCTTTGGTAGCCCCAGACCTGGGGCGCCCCAGCCCTTAGGCTTAGGGAGCCCAAAGGCTGCGACGCCCCTGCCCTTAGGCTTTGGGAGCCCCAGGCCTGATGCGCCCCAGCCCTTAGGCTTAGGGAGACCCAGGCCCTGGGCGCCACAGCCCTTTGGCTTAGGGAGCCCCAGTCCTGGGGCGCCCCAGCCCTTAGGATTTGGGAGCCATAGGCTTGGTACGCCCCAGCCCTTATGTTAGGGAGCCCCAGGCCTGGGGCACCCCAGCCCTTAGGATTTGGGAGCCCCAGGCATGGTACGAGCCAGCCCTTAGGCTTAGGGAGCCCCTGGCCTGGGGCGCCACAGCCCTTAGGCTTAGGGAGTCCCTGGCCTGGGGCACCCCAGCCTTAGGCTTTGGGAGCCCAAGGCCTGGGGCGCCCTAGCCCTTTCGGCTTAGGGAGCCCCTCATGGGGCGGCCCAGCTTAGGCTTTGGGAGGCCCAGGCCCCGGACACCCCAGCCCTTAGGCTTTGGTAGCCCAAGGCCTGGGGCGCTCCAGCCCTTAGGCTTTGGGTGCCCCAGGCCTGGGGCGCTCCAGCCATTAGGCTTAGGGAGCCCCAGGCCTGGGGCCTCCCAGCCCTTAGGCTTAGGGAGCCCCAGGCATGGGGAGCCCCAGGCATGGGGCGCCCCAGCCCTTAGGCTTAGGGAGCCCATGGCCTGGGACGCCCCAGCCCTTCGGCAAGGGCGCGCCAGGCCTAGGGCGCCCCAGCAATTAGGCTTTGGGAGCCCCATGCCTGGGGCGCCCCAACCCTAAGGCTTAGGGATCCCCATGGAGGCACGCCCCCGCCCTTTGGCTTAGGGAGCCCAAGGCTTGCGACTCCCCAGCCCTTCGGCTTAGGGAGCCTCAGGCCGGAAGCCCCCCAGCCCTAAGGCTTAGGGAGCCCCTGGCCTGGGGCGCCCCAGCCCTTAGTCTTAATGAATCCATGGCCTGGGACGCCCCAGCCCTTCGGCTAGGGTGCGCCAGGCCTAGGGCGCCCCAGCCCTTAGGCTTTGGGAGCCCAAGGCCTGGGGTGCCCCAGCCCTTAGGCTTTGGGTGCCCCAGACCTGGGTCGCTGTAGCCCTAAGGCTTAGGGAGCCCCAGGCCTGGGGCGCCCCAGCCCTTAGGATCTGGGAGCCCAAGGCTTGCGACTCCCCAGCCCTTCGGCTTAGGGAGCCCCAGGCCTGAAGCACCCAGCCCTTAGGGTTAGGAAGCCCCAGGCCTGGGGCGCCACAGCCCTTAGGCTTAGGCATCCCTGGCCTGGGGCGCCCCAGCCCTTAGTCTTAGGGAGCCCCAGGCATGGGGC
This sequence comes from Tenrec ecaudatus, assembly GCF_050624435.1. Taxonomy (NCBI): domain Eukaryota; kingdom Metazoa; phylum Chordata; class Mammalia; order Afrosoricida; family Tenrecidae; genus Tenrec; species Tenrec ecaudatus. The sequence goes on along the minus strand of NW_027459537.1, from coordinate 449,558 downwards.
GCCCCACCCCTTAGGCTTTGGGAGCTTCAGGCTTGGGGCGCCACATCCTTTAGGATTGGGAGCCTCAGGCCTGTGGACCCCCAGCCCTTAGGTTAGGGAGCCCCAGGCCTGGGTCGCCCCAGCCTTTAGGCTTTTGGTGCTCCAGCCCTGGGCACCCCAGCCCTTGAGTTTTGGGAGCCCCAGGCCTGGGGCGCCCTAGCCCTTAGGCTTTGGGAACCCCAGGCATGGTACACCCCAGCCCTTAGGCTTTGGGAGACCAAGGCCTTGGGCGCCCCAGCCCTTAGGCTTTGGGAGCCCCAGGCCTGGGGCGCTCCAGCCCTTAGGCTTGGGGAGCCGCAGGCCTGAGGCGCAGCAGCCCTTAGGCTTAGGGAGCCCATGGCCTGGGACGCCCCAGCCCTAAGGCTTAGGGCGCGCCAGGCCTAGGGCGCCCCAGCACTTAGTCTTTGGAAGCCCCAGGCCTGGGGAGCCCCAGCGCTTAGGCTTAGGGTGCCCCAGACCGGGGCGCCCCAGCCCTTAGGCTTTGGGAGCACAGGCCTGGGGCGCCCCAGCCCTTAGGCTTAGGGAGCCCAAGGGTTGCGACGCCCCTGCCCTTAGGCTTGGGCGCCCCAGGCCAGATGCGCCCCAGCCCTTAGGCTTAGGGAGCCCCATGCTCTGGGCGCCACAACCCTTAGGCTTAGGGAGCACATGGCCTGGGGCGCCCCAGTCATAGGCTTAGGGAACCCATGGCTTGGGACGCCACAGCCCTTCGGCTTAGGGAGCCCCAGTCCTGGGGCGTCCCAGCCCTTAGGCTTTGGGAGCCCCAGCCATGGTACGCCCCAGCCCTTAGGCTTTGGGAGCCCAAGGCCTGGGGAGCCCCAGCCCTTAGGCTTTGGGTGCCCCAGGCCTGAGGCGCTTCAGCCCTTAGGCTTAGGGAGCCCAAGGCTTGCGACTCCCCAGCCCTTCGGCTTAGGGAGCCCCAGGCCTGAAGCTCCCCAGTCCTTAGGCTTAGGGAGCCCCAGGCCTGGGGCGCCACAGCCTTTAGGCTTGGGAGCCCGAGGCCTGTGGCCCCCCAGCCCTTCGGCTTTGGGAGCCCCAGGCCTGGGGCGCCCCAGCTCTTCGGGTTAGGGAGCCCAAGGGTTGCGACGCCCCTGTCCTTAGGCTTGGGAGCCCCAGGCATGGTACGCCCCAGCCCTTAGGCTTTGGGAGCCCCAGGCCTGGGGCACCCCAGCACTTCGGCTTAGGGAGCCCAAGGGTTGCGACGCCCCTGTCCTTAGGCTTGGGAGCCCCAGGCCTGATGCGCCCCAGCCCTTAGGCTTAGGGAGCACCAGGCTCTGGGCGCCACAGCCCTTAGACTTAGGGAGCCCATGGCCTGGGGCGCCCCAGCCACAGGCTTAGGGAACCCATGGCTTGGGAAGCCCCAGCCCTTCGGTTTAGGGAGCCCCAGTCCTGGGGCGTCCCAGCCCTTAGGCTTTGGGAGCCTCAGGTATGGTACGCCCCAGCCCTTAGGCTTTGGGAGACCAAGGCCTTGGGCGCCCCAGCCCTTAGGGTTTGGGAGCCCCAGGCCAGGGGCGCTCCAGCCCTTAGGCTTATGGAGCCACAGGCCTGGGGCGCTCCAGTCATTAGGCTTAGGGAGCCCATGGCTTGGGACGCCCCAGCCCTTCGCTTAGGGCGCGCCAGGCCTAGGGCGCCCCAGCCCTTAGGCTTTGGGAGCCCCAGGCCTGGGTCGCCCCAGCATTTAGGCTTTTGGAGCTCCATCCCTGCGGCACTCCAGCTCTTGGGCTTTGGGAGCCCCAGGCCTGGGGCACCCCAGCCCTTTGGCTTTGGGAACGCCGGCATTGTACGCCACAGCCCTTAGGCTTTGGGAGCCCCAGGCCTGGGGCGCCCCAGCCCTTAGGCTTAGGGAACCCATGGCTTGGGACGCCCCAGCCCTTCGGCTTAGGGAGCCCCAGTCCTGGGGCGCCCCAGCCCTTAGGATTTGGGAGCCACAGGCATGGTACGCCCCAGCCCTTAGGTTAGGGAGCCCCAGGCCTCGGGCGCCCCAGCCCTTAGTCTTAGGGAATCCATGGCCTGGGACGCCCCAGCCCTTCGGCTAGGGCGCGCCAGGCCTAGGGCGCCCCAGCCCTTAGGCTTTGGGAGCCCAAGGCCTGGGGTGCCCCAGCCCTTAGGCTTTGGGAGCCTCAGACCTGGGTCGCTGTAGCCCTAAGGCTTAGGGAGCCCCAGGCCTGGGGCGCCCCAGCCCTTAGGATCTGGGAGCCCAAGGCTTGCGACTCCCCAGCCCTTCGGCTTAGGGAGCCCCAGGCCTGAAGCACCCAGCCCTTAGGGTTAGGGAGCCCCAGGCCTGGGTTGCCACAGCCCTTAGGCTTAAGCATCCCTGGCCTGGGGCGCCCCAGCCCTTAGGCTTTGGAAGCCGCAGGCCTGGTGAGCCCCAGCGCTTAGGCTTAGGGTGCCCCAGACCGGGGCGCCCCAGCCCTAAGGCTTTGGGAGCCCAGGCCTGGGGCGCCCCAGCCCTTCGGCTTAGGGAGCCCCTCATGGGGCGGCCCAGCTTAGGCTTTGGGAGGCCCAGGCCCCGGACACCCCAGCCCTTAGGCTTTGGTAGCCCAAGGCCTGGGGCGCCCCAGCCATTAGGCTTAGGGAGCCCCAGGGCTGGGGCCTCCCAGCCCTTAGGCTTAGGGAGCCCCAGGCATGGGGAGCCCCAGGCATGGGGCGCCCCAGCCCTTAGGCTTAGGGAACCCATGGCCTGGGTCGCCCCAGCCCCTCGGCAAGGGCGCGCCAGGCCTAGGGCGCCCCAGCAATTAGGCTTTGGGAGCCCCAGGCCTGGGGCGCCCCAACCCTAAGGCTTAGGGATCCCCTGCAGGGGCGCCCCAGCCCTTTGGCTTAGGGAGCCCAAGGCTTGCGACTCCCCAGCCCTTCGGCTTAGGGAGCCTCAGGCCGGAATCCCCCCAGCACTAAGGCTTAGGGAGGCCCTGGCCTGGGGCGCCCCAGCCCTTAGTCTTAGGGAATCCATGGCCTGGGACGCCCCAGCCCTTCGGCTAGGGCGCGCCAGGCCTAGGGCGTCCCAGCCCTTAGGCTTTGGGAGCCCAAGGCCTGGGGTGCCCCAGCCCTTAGGCTTTGGGATCCCCAGACCTGGGTCGCTGTAGCCCTAAGGCTTAGGGAGCCCCAGGCCTGGGGCGCCCCAGCCCTTAGGATCTGGGAGCCCAAGGCTTGCGACTCCCCAGCCCTTCGGCTTAGGGAGCCCCAGGCCTGAAGAACCCAGCCCTTAGGGTTAGGGAGCCCCAGGCCTGGGGCGCCACAGCCCTTAGGCTTAGGCATCCCTGGCCTGGGGCGCCCCAGCCCTTAGGCTTAGGGAGCCCCAGGCATGGGGCGCCCCACCCCTTAGGCTTTGGGAGCTCCAGGCTTGGGGCGACACATCCTTTAGGATTGGGAGCCTCAGGCCTGTGGCCCCCCAGCCCTTAGGCTTAGGGAGCCCCAGGCCTGGGTTGCCCCAGCCTTTAGGCTTTTGGTGCTCCAGCCCTGGGCACCCCAGCCCTTGAGTTTTGGGAGCCCCAGGCCTAGGGCGCCTAGCCCTTAGGCTTTGGGAACCCCAGGCATGGTACACCACAGCCCTTAGGCTTTGGGAGACCAAGGCCTTGGGCGCCCCAGCCCTTAGGCTTTGGGAGCCCCAGGCCTGGGGCGATCCAGCCCTTAGGCTTAGGGAGCCGCAGGCCTGGGGCGCAGCAGCCCTTAGGCTTAGGGAGCCCATGGCCTGGGACGCCCCAGCCCTAAGGCTTAGGGCGCGCCAGGCCTAGGGCGCCCCAGCCCTTAGGCTTTGGAAGCCCCAGGCCTGGGGAGCCCCAGCGCTTAGGCTTAGGGTGCCCCAGACCGGGGCGCCCCAGCCCTTAGGCTTAGGGAGCCCAAGGGTTGCGACGCCCCTGCCCTTAGGCTTGGGCGCCCCAGGCCAGATGCGCCCCAGCCCTTAGGCTTAGGGAGCCCCATGCTCTGGGCGCCACAGCCCTTAGGCTTAGGGAGCACATGGCCTGGGGCGCCCCAGTCATAGGCTTAGGGAACCCATGGCTTGGGACGCCACAGCCCTTCGGCTTAGGGAGCCCCAGTCCTGGGGCGTCCCAGCCCTTAGGCTTTGGGAGCCCCAGCCATGGTACGCCCCAGCCCTTAGGCTTTGGGAGCCCAAGGCCTGGGGAGCCCCAGCCCTTAGGCTTTGGGTGCCCCAGGCCTGGGGCGCTCCAGCCCTTAGGCTTAGGGAGCCCAAGGCTTGCGACTCCCCAGCCCTTCGGCTTAGGGAGCCCCAGGCCTGAAACCCCCCAGTCCTTAGGCTTAGGGAGCCCCAGGCCTGGGGCGCCACAGCCTTTAGGCTTGGGAGCCCGAGGCCTGTGGCCCCCCAGCCCTTCGGCTTTGGGAGCCCCAGGCCTGGGGCGCCCCAGCACTTCGGGTTAGGGAGCCCAAGGTTTGCGACGCCCCTGTGCTTAGGCTTGGGAGTCCCAGGCATGGTACGCCCCAGCCCTTAGGCTTTGGGAGCCCCAGGCCTGGGGCACCCCAGCACTTCGGCTTAGGGAGCCCAAGGGTTGCGACGCCCCTGTCCTTAGGCTTGGGAGCCCCAGGCCTGATGCGCCCCAGCCCTTAGGCTTAGGGAGCCCCAGGCTTTGGGCGCCACAGCCCTTAGGCTTTGGGAGCCCCAGGCCTGGGGCACCCCAGCACTTCGGCTTAGGGAGCTTCTGGCCTGGGGCGCCACAGCCCTTAGGCTTAGGGAGCCCCAGGCCTGGGACGCCCCCGCCCCTCGGCTTAATGCGCGCCAGGCCTAGGCCCCCGTAGCCCTTAGGCTTTGGGATCCACAGGCATGGGGCGCGCAGCCCTTAGGCTTAGGGTGCCACAGGTCTGGGGCGCCCCAGCCCTTAAGCTTAGGGAGCCCATGGCCAGGGACGCCCCAGCCCTTAGGCTTTGGTAGCCCCAGGCCTGGGGTGCTCCAGCCGTTAGGCTTAGGGAGCCCCAGGCCTGGGGCGCCACAGCCCTTAGGCTTATGGAGCCCCAGGTCTGGGACGCCCCCGCCCGTCGGCTTAGGGCGCGCCAGGACTAGGGCGCCCAAGCCCTTAGGTTTTGGGAGCCCCAGGCCTGCGGCGCTCCAGCCCTTAGGCTTAGGGAGCCCCAGGCCTGGGACGCCCCCGCCCATCGGCTTAGGGCGCGCCAGGCCTAGGGCGCCCAAGCCCTTAGGCTTTGGGCGCCCAAGGCTTTGGGCGCCCTAACCCTTAGGCTTTGGGAGCCCCAGGCCTGGGGTGCTCCAACCCTTAGGCTTAGGGAGCCCCTGGCCTGGGGCGCCCCTGCCCTTAGACTTAGGGAGCCCAAGCCTGGGACGCCCAAGCCCTTCGGCTTAGGGCCCGCCAGGCCTAGGGCGCCCAAGCCCTTAGGCTTTGGGAGCCCCAGGCCTGGGGCGCTCCAGCCCTTAGGCTTAGGGAGCACCAGGCCTGGGGCGCACCATCCCTTAGGCTTAGGGAGCCCATGGCCTGGGACGCCCCAGCCTTTCGGCTTAGGGCGCGCCAGGCCTTGGGCGCCCCAGCCCTTAGGCTTTGGGAGCCCCAGGCCTGGGGCGCCCCCGCCCGTCGGCTTAGGGTGCCCCACGTCTGGGGCACCCCAGCCCTTAAGCTTAGGGAGCCCATGGCCTAGGGCGCCCAAGCCCTTAGGCTTTGGGCGGCCAAGGCTTTGGGCGCCCCAACCCTTAGGCTTTGGGAGCCCCAGGCCTGGGGTGCTCCAGCCCTTAGGCTTAGGGAGCCCCAGGCCTGGTGCGCACCAGCCCTTAGGCTTAGGGAGCCCAAGCCTGGGACGCCCCAGCCCTTCGGCTTAGGGCGCGCCAGGCCTTGGGCGCCCCATCCCTTAGGCTTTGGGAGCCCCAGGCCTGGGGCGCCCCAGCCCTTAGGCTTAGGGTGCCCCAAGCCTGGGGCGCCTCAGCCCTTTGGCTTAGGGTGCCCCAAGCCTGTGGCGCTGGGCCCAGCCCTTAGGCTTTGGGAGCCCCAGGCCTGGGGCACTCCAGCCCTTAGGCTTAGGTCGCCCCAGGACTGGGGCGCCACAGCCCTAAGGCTTTGGGAGCCCCAGACCTGGGGCGCCACAGCCCTTAGGCTTAGGGAGCCCCAGGCCAGGGGGGACACAGCCCTTCGGAATAGGGAGCCCCAGGGCTGGGGCGTCCCAGCCCTTAGATTTAGGGAGCCCCAGGCAAGGGGCGCCCCAGCCTTTTGGCTTAGGGAGCCCATGGCCTGGGACGCCCCAGCCCTTTGGCTTAGGGAGCCCCTCATGGGGCGGCCCAGCTTAGGTTTTGGGAGGCCCAGGCCCTGGACACCCCAGCCCTTAGGCTTTGGGAGCCCAAGGCCTGGGGCGCCCCAGCCCTTAGGCTTTGGGTGCCCCAGGCCTGGGGCGCTCCAGCCCTTAGGCTTAGGGAGCCCCAGTGCTGGGGCGCACCAGCCCTTAGGCTAGGGGAGCCCATGGCCTGGGACGCCCCAGCCCTTAGACTTAGGGAGCTCCAGGCCTGGGGGGACCCAGCCCTTCGGGTTTGGGAGCCCCAGGCATGGTACACCCCAGCCCTTAGGCTTAGGGAGCCCCAGGCCTGGGGCGCAGCAGCCCTTAGGCTTAGGGAGCCCATGGCCTGGGACGCCCCAGCCATTCGGCTTAGGGAGCGCCAGGCCTAGTGCGCCCCAGCCCTTAGGCTTAGCGAGCCCCAGGCCTGGGGAGACCCAGCTCTTAGGCTTTGGGAGCCCCAGGCCTATGGCACTCCAGCTTTTAGGCTTAGGGAACCCAAGGGCTATGACGCCACTGCCCTTAGGCTTTGTGAGCCCAAGGCTTTGGGCGCCCCAATTCTTATGCTTTGGCAGCCCCAGGTCTGGGCGCTCCAGCCCTTAGGCTTAGGGAGCCCCAGGCCTGGGGCGCACCAGCCCTTAGGCTTAGGGAGCCCAAGCCTGGGACGCCCCAGCCCTTCGGTTTAGGGCGCGCCAGGCCTTGGGCGCCCCATCCCTTAGGCTTTGGGAGCCCCAGGCCTGGGGTGCTACAGCCCTTAGGCTTAGGGTGCCCCAAGCCTGGGGTGCCCTGGCCCTTAGGCTTAGGGAGCCCTAGGCCTGGGGCGCCACAGCCCTTAGGCTTTGGGAGCCCCAGACCTGGGGCGCCACAGCCCTTAGGCTTAGGGAGCCCAAGGGCTGCGACGCCCCTGTCCTTAGCATTTGGGAGCCCAGGCCTGATGCGCCCCAGCCCTTAGGCTTAGGGAGCCCCAGGCCAGGGGGGACACAGCCCTTTGGCATAGGGGCTCCAGGGCTGGGGCATCCCAGCCCTTAGATTTTGGGAGCCCCAAGCAAGCGGCACCCCAGGCTTTTGGCTTAGGGAGCCCATGGCCTGGGACGCCTAGGCCTTTGGCTAGGGCGCGCCAGGCTTAGGGCGCCCCAGCCCTTCGGCTTAGGGAGCCCCAGGCCTGGGGCACCCCAGCCCTTAGGATTAGGGAGCCCAAGGCTTGCGACTCCCCAGCCGTTCGGCTTAGGGAGCCCCAGGCCTGAAGCCCCCCAGTCCTTAAGCTTAGGGAGCCCCAGGCCTTTGGCGCCACTGCCTTTTGGCTTGGGAGCCCGAGGCCTGTGGCCCCCCAGCCCTTCGGCGTTGGTAGCCCCAGGCCTGGGGCGCCCCAGCTCTTAGGCATTGGGAGCCCCAGGCATGGTACGCCCCATCCCTTAGGCTTTGGGAGCCCCAGGCCTGGGGCACCCCAGCACTTCGGCTTTGGGAGCTTCTGGCCTGGGGCGCCTCAGCCCTTAGGCTTAGGGAGCCCCAGGCCTGGGACGCCCCTGCCCATCGGCTTAGGGAGCCCCAGGCCTGGGACGCCACAGCTCTTCAGCTTAGGGCGCGCCAGGCCTTGGGCGCCCCAGCCCTTAGGCTTAGGGTGCTCCACGTCTGGGGCGCCCCAGCCCTTAAGCTTAGGGAGCCCATGGCCTAGGGAGCCCAAGCCCTTAGGCTTTGGGAGCCCAAGGCTTTGGGCGCCCTAACCCTTAGGCTTTGTGAGCCCCAGGCCTGGGGCGCTCCAGCCCTTAGGCTTAGGGAGCCCCAGGCCTGGGGCGCACCAGCCCTTAGGCTTAGGGAGCCCATGGCCTGGGACGTCCCAGCCCTTCGGCTTAGGGCCCGCCAGTCCTTGGGCGCCCCAGCCCTTAGGCTTTGGGAGCCCCAGGCCTGGGGCGCCCCAGCCCTTTGGCATAGGGTGCCCCAGGCCTGGGACACTCCAGCCCTTAGGCTTAGGTAGCCCCAGGACTGGTGTGCCCCAGACCTTAGGCTTTGGGAGCCCCAGACCTGGGGCGCCCCAGCCCTTAGGCTTAGGGAGCCCAATGGCTGCGACGCCCCTGCCCTTAGGCTTTGGGAGCCCCAGGCCTGATGCGCCCCAGCCCTTAGGCTTAGGGAGCCCCAGGCCCTGGGCGCCACAGCCCTTAGGCTTAGGGAGCCCATGGCCTGGGACTCCCCAGCCCTTCGGCTTAGGGAGCCCCAGGCCTGAAGCACCCAGCCCTTAGTGTTAGGGAGCCCCAGGCCTGGGGCGCCACAGCCCTTAGGCTTAGTCATCCCTGGCCTGGGGCGCCCCAGCCCTTAGGCTTAGGGAGCCCCAGGCATGGGGCGCCCCACCCCTTAGGCTTTGGGAGCTCCAGGTTTGGGGCGCCACATCCTTTAGGATTGGGAGCCTCAGGCCTGTGGCCCCCCAGCCCTTAGGCTTAGGGAGCCCCAGGCCTGGGTCGCCCCAGCCTTTAGGCTTTTGGTGCTCCAGCCCTGGGCACCCCAGCCCTTGAGTTTTGGGAGCCCCAGGCTTGGGGCGCCCTAGCCCTTAGGCTTTGGGAACCCCAGGCATGGTACACCCCAGCCCTTAGGCTTTGGGAGACCAAGGCCTTGGGCGCCCCAGCCCTTAGGCTTTGGGAGCCCCAGGCCTGGGGCGCCCCAGCCCTTAGGCATAGGGTGCCCCAGGCCTGGGGCACTCCAGCCCTTAGGCTTCGGTAGCCCCAGGACTGGTGTGCCCCAGACCTTAGGCTTTGGTAGCCCCAGACCTGGGGCGCCCCAGCCCTTAGGCTTAGGGAGCCCAAAGGCTGCGACGCCCCTGCCCTTAGGCTTTGGGAGCCCCAGGCCTGATGCGCCCCAGCCCTTAGGCTTAGGGAGACCCAGGCCCTGGGCGCCACAGCCCTTTGGCTTAGGGAGCCCCAGTCCTGGGGCGCCCCAGCCCTTAGGATTTGGGAGCCATAGGCATGGTACGCCCCAGCCCTTATGTTAGGGAGCCCCAGGCCTGGGGCACCCCAGCCCTTAGGATTTGGGAGCCCCAGGCATGGTACGAGCCAGCCCTTAGGCTTAGGGAGCCCCTGGCCTGGGGCGCCACAGCCCTTAGGCTTAGGGAGTCCCTGGCCTGGGGCACCCCAGCCTTAGGCTTTGGGAGCCCAAGGCCTGGGGCGCCCTAGCCCTTTCGGCTTAGGGAGCCCCTCATGGGGCGGCCCAGCTTAGGCTTTGGGAGGCCCAGGCCCCGGACACCCCAGCCCTTAGGCTTTGGTAGCCCAAGGCCTGGGGCGCTCCAGCCCTTAGGCTTTGGGTGCCCCAGGCCTGGGGCGCTCCAGCCATTAGGCTTAGGGAGCCCCAGGCCTGGGGCCTCCCAGCCCTTAGGCTTAGGGAGCCCCAGGCATGGGGAGCCCCAGGCATGGGGCGCCCCAGCCCTTAGGCTTAGGGAGCCCATGGCCTGGGACGCCCCAGCCCTTCGGCAAGGGCGCGCCAGGCCTAGGGCGCCCCAGCAATTAGGCTTTGGGAGCCCCATGCCTGGGGCGCCCCAACCCTAAGGCTTAGGGATCCCCATGGAGGGACGCCCCCGCCCTTTGGCTTAGGGAGCCCAAGGCTTGCGACTCCCCAGCCCTTCGGCTTAGGGAGCCTCAGGCCGGAAGCCCCCCAGCCCTAAGGCTTAGGGAGCCCCTGGCCTGGGGCGCCCCAGCCCTTAGTCTTAATGAATCCATGGCCTGGGACGCCCCAGCCCTTCGGCTAGGGTGCGCCAGGCCTAGGGCGCCCCAGCCCTTAGGCTTTGGGAGCCCAAGGCCTGGGGTGCCCCAGCCCTTAGGCTTTGGGTGCCCCAGACCTGGGTCGCTGTAGCCCTAAGGCTTAGGGAGCCCCAGGCCTGGGGCGCCCCAGCCCTTAGGATCTGGGAGCCCAAGGCTTGCGACTCCCCAGCCCTTCGGCTTAGGGAGCCCCAGGCCTGAAGCACCCAGCCCTTAGGGTTAGGAAGCCCCAGGCCTGGGGCGCCACAGCCCTTAGGCTTAGGCATCCCTGGCCTGGGGCGCCCCAGCCCTTAGTCTTAGGGAGCCCCAGGCATGGGGCGCCCCACCCATTAGGCTTTGGGAGCTTCAGGCTTGGGGCGCCACATCCTTTAGGATTGGGAGCCTCAGGCCTGTGGACCCCCAGCCCTTAGGTTAGGGAGCCCCAGGCCTGGGTCGCCCCAGCCTTTAGGCTTTTGGTGCTCCAGCCCTGGGCACCCCAGCCCTTGAGTTTTGGGAGCCCCAGGCCTGGGGCGCCCTAGCCCTTAGGCTTTGGGAACCCCAGGCATGGTACACCCCAGCCCTTAGGCTTTGGGAGACCAAGGCCTTGGGCGCCCCAGCCCTTAGGCTTTGGGAGCCCCAGGCCTGGGGCGCTCCAGCCCTTAGGCTTGGTGAGCCGCAGGCCTGAGGCGCAGCAGCCCTTAGGCTTAGGGAGCCCATGGCCTGGGACGCCCCAGCCCTAAGGCTTAGGGCGCGCCAGGCCTAGGGCGCCCCAGCACTTAGTCTTTGGAAGCCCCAGGCCTGGGGAGCCCCAGCGCTTAGGCTTAGGGTGCCCCAGACCGGGGCGCCCCAGCCCTTAGGCTTTGGGAGCACAGGCCTGGGGCGCCCCAGCCCTTAGGCTTAGGGAGCCCAAGGGTTGCGACGCCCCTGCCCTTAGGCTTGGGCGCCCCAGGCCAGATGCGCCCCAGCCCTTAGGCTTAGGGAGCCCCATGCTCTGGGCGCCACAACCCTTAGGCTTAGGGAGCACATGGCCTGGGGCGCCCCAGTCATAGGCTTAGGGAACCCATGGCTTGGGACGCCACAGCCCTTCGGCTTAGGGAGCCCCAGTCCTGGGGCGTCCCAGCCCTTAGGCTTTGGGAGCCCCAGCCATGGTACGCCCCAGCCCTTAGGCTTTGGGAGCCCAAGGCCTGGGGAGCCCCAGCCCTTAGGCTTTGGGTGCCCCAGGCCTGAGGCGCTTCAGCCCTTAGGCTTAGGGAGCCCAAGGCTTGCGACTCCCCAGCCCTTCGGCTTAGGGAGCCCCAGGCCTGAAGCTCCCCAGTCCTTAGGCTTAGGGAGCCCCAGGCCTGGGGCGCCACAGCCTTTAGGCTTGGGAGCCCGAGGCCTGTGGCCCCCCAGCCCTTCGGCTTTGGGAGCCCCAGGCCTGGGGCGCCCCAGCTCTTCGGGTTAGGGAGCCCAAGGGTTGCGACGCCCCTGTCCTTAGGCTTGGGAGCCCCAGGCATGGTACGACCCAGCCCTTAGGCTTTGGGAGCCCCAGGCCTGGGGCACCCCAGCACTTCGGCTTAGGGAGCCCAAGGGTTGCGACGCCCCTGTCCTTAGGCTTGGGAGCCCCAGGCCTGATGCGCCCCAGCCCTTAGGCTTAGGGAGCACCAGGCTCTGGGCGCCACAGCCCTTAGACTTAGGGAGCCCATGGCCTGGGGCGCCCCAGCCACAGGCTTAGGGAACCCATGGCTTGGGAAGCCCCAGCCCTTCGGTTTAGGGAGCCCCAGTCCTGGGGCGTCCCAGCCCTTAGGCTTTGGGAGCCTCAGGTATGGTACGCCCCAGCCCTTAGGCTTTGGGAGACCAAGGCCTTGGGCGCCCCAGCCCTTAGGGTTTGGGAGCCCCAGGCCAGGGGCGCTCCAGCCCTTAGGCTTATGGAGCCACAGGCCTGGGGCGCTCCAGCCATTAGGCTTAGGGAGCCCATGGCTTGGGACGCCCCAGCCCTTCGCTTAGGGCGCGCCAGGCCTAGGGCGCCCCAGCCCTTAGGCTTTGGGAGCCCCAGGCCTGGGTCGCCCCAGCATTTAGGCTTTTGGAGCTCCATCCCTGCGGCACTCCAGCTCTTGGGCTTTGGGAGCCCCAGGCCTGGGGCACCCCAGCCCTTTGGCTTTGGGAACGCCGGCATTGTACGCCACAGCCCTTAGGCTTTGGGAGCCCCAGGCCTGGGGCGCCCCAGCCCTTAGGCTTAGGGAACCCATGGCTTGGGACGCCCCAGCCCTTCGGCTTAGGGAGCCCCAGTCCTGGGGCGCCCCAGCCCTTAGGATTTGGGAGCCACAGGCATGGTACGCCCCAGCCCTTAGGTTAGGGAGCCCCAGGCCTCGGGCGCCCCAGCCCTTAGTCTTAGGGAATCCATGGCCTGGGACGCCCCAGCCCTTCGGCTAGGGCGCGCCAGGCCTAGGGCGCCCCAGCCCTTAGGCTTTGGGAGCCCAAGGCCTGGGGTGCCCCAGCCCTTAGGCTTTGGGAGCCTCAGACCTGGGTCGCTGTAGCCCTAAGGCTTAGGGAGCCCCAGGCCTGGGGCGCCCCAGCCCTTAGGATCTGGGAGCCCAAGGCTTGCGACTCCCCAGCCCTTCGGCTTAGGGAGCCCCAGGCCTGAAGCACCCAGCCCTTAGGGTTAGGGAGCCCCAGGCCTGGGGCGCCACAGCCCTTAGGCTTAAGCATCCCTGGCCTGGGGCGCCCCAGCCCTTAGGCTTTGGAAGCCGCAGGCCTGGTGAGCCCCAGCGCTTAGGCTTAGGGTGCCCCAGACCGGGGCGCCCCAGCCCTAAGGCTTTGGGAGCCCAGGCCTGGGGCGCCCCAGCCCTTCGGCTTAGGGAGCCCCTCATGGGGCGGCCCAGCTTAGGCTTTGGGAGGCCCAGGCCCCGGACACCCCAGCCCTTAGGCTTTGGTAGCCCAAGGCCTGGGGCGCCCCAGCCCTTAGGCTTTGGGTGCCCCAGGCCTGGGGCGCTCCAGCCATTAGGCTTAGGGAGCCCCAGGGCTGGGGCCTCCCAGCCCTTAGGCTTAGGGAGCCCCAGGCATGGGGAGCCCCAGGCATGGGGCGCCCCAGCCCTTAGGCTTAGGGAACCCATGGCCTGGGTCGCCCCAGCCCCTCGGCAAGGGCGCGCCAGGCCTAGGGCGCCCCAGCAATTAGGCTTTGGGAGCCCCAGGCCTGGGGCGCCCCAACCCTAAGGCTTAGGGATCCCCTGCAGGGGCGCCCCAGCCCTTTGGCTTAGGGAGCCCAAGGCTTGCGACTCCCCAGCCCTTCGGCTTAGGGAGCCTCAGGCCGGAATCCCCCCAGCACTAAGGCTTAGGGAGGCCCTGGCCTGGGGCGCCCCAGCCCTTAGTCTTAGGGAATCCATGGCCTGGGACGCCCCAGCCCTTCGGCTAGGGCGCGCCAGGCCTAGGGCGTCCCAGCCCTTAGGCTTTGGGAGCCCAAGGCCTGGGGTGCCCCAGCCCTTAGGCTTTGGGATCCCCAGACCTGGGTCGCTGTAGCCCTAAGGCTTAGGGAGCCCCAGGCCTGGGGCGCCCCAGCCCTTAGGATCTGGGAGCCCAAGGCTTGCGACTCCCCAGCCCTTCGGCTTAGGGAGCCCCAGGCCTGAAGAACCCAGCCCTTAGGGTTAGGGAGCCCCAGGCCTGGGGCGCCACAGCCCTTAGGCTTAGGCATCCCTGGCCTGGGGCGCCCCAGCCCTTAGGCTTAGGGAGCCCCAGGCATGGGGCGCCCCACCCCTTAGGCTTTGGGAGCTCCAGGCTTGGGGCGACACATCCTTTAGGATTGGGAGCCTCAGGCCTGTGGCCCCCCAGCCCTTAGGCTTAGGGAGCCCCAGGCCTGGGTTGCCCCAGCCTTTAGGCTTTTGGTGCTCCAGCCCTGGGCACCCCAGCCCTTGAGTTTTGGGAGCCCCAGGCCTGGGGCGCCTAGCCCTTAGGCTTTGGGAACCCCAGGCATGGTACACCACAGCCCTTAGGCTTTGGGAGACCAAGGCCTTGGGCGCCCCAGCCCTTAGGCTTTGGGAGACCCAGGCCTGGGGCGATCCAGCCCTTAGGCTTAGGGAGCCGCAGGCCTGGGGCGCAGCAGCCCTTAGGCTTAGGGAGCCCATGGCCTGGGACGCCCCAGCCCTAAGGCTTAGGGCGCGCCAGGCCTAGGGCGCCCCAGCCCTTAGGCTTTGGAAGCCCCAGGCCTGGGGAGCCCCAGCGCTTAGGCTTAGGGTGCCCCAGACCGGGGCGCCCCAGCCCTTAGGCTTAGGGAGCCCAAGGGTTGCGACGCCCCTGCCCTTAGGCTTGGGCGCCCCAGGCCAGATGCGCCCCAGCCCTTAGGCTTAGGGAGCCCCATGCTCTGGGCGCCACAGCCCTTAGGCTTAGGGAGCACATGGCCTGGGGCGCCCCAGTCATAGGCTTAGGGAACCCATGGCTTGGGACGCCACAGCCCTTCGGCTTAGGGAGCCCCAGTCCTGGGGCGTCCCAGCCCTTAGGCTTTGGGAGCCCCAGCCATGGTACGCCCCAGCCCTTAGGCTTTGGGAGCCCAAGGCCTGGGGAGCCCCAGCCCTTAGGCTTTGGGTGCCCCAGGCCTGGGGCGCTCCAGCCCTTAGGCTTAGGGAGCCCAAGGCTTGCGACTCCCCAGCCCTTCGGCTTAGGGAGCCCCAGGCCTGAAACCCCCCAGTCCTTAGGCTTAGGGAGCCCCAGGCCTGGGGCGCCACAGCCTTTAGGCTTGGGAGCCCGAGGCCTGTGGCCCCCCAGCCCTTCGGCTTTGGGAGCCCCAGGCCTGGGGCGCCCCAGCACTTCGGGTTAGGGAGCCCAAGGTTTGCGACGCCCCTGTGCTTAGGCTTGGGAGTCCCAGGCATGGTACGCCCCAGCCCTTAGGCTTTGGGAGCCCCAGGCCTGGGGCACCCCAGCACTTCGGCTTAGGGAGCCCAAGGGTTGCGACGCCCCTGTCCTTAGGCTTGGGAGCCCCAGGCCTGATGCGCCCCAGCCCTTAGGCTTAGGGAGCCCCAGGCTTTGGGCGCCACAGCCCTTAGGCTTTGGGAGCCCCAGGCCTGGGGCACCCCAGCACTTCGGCTTAGGGAGCTTCTGGCCTGGGGCGCCACAGCCCTTAGGCTTAGGGAGCCCCAGGCCTGGGACGCCCCCGCCCCTCGGCTTAATGCGCGCCAGGCCTAGGCCCCCGTAGCCCTTAGGCTTTGGGATCCACAGGCATGGGGCGCGCAGCCCTTAGGCTTAGGGTGCCACAGGTCTGGGGCGCCCCAGCCCTTAAGCTTAGGGAGCCCATGGCCAGGGACGCCCCAGCCCTTAGGCTTTGGTAGCCCCAGGCCTGGGGCGCTCCAGCCGTTAGGCTTAGGGAGCCCCAGGCCTGGGGCGCCACAGCCCTTAGGCTTATGGAGCCCCAGGTCTGGGACGCCCCCGCCCGTCGGCTTAGGGCGCGCCAGGACTAGGGCGCCCAAGCCCTTAGGTTTTGGGAGCCCCAGGCCTGCGGCGCTCCAGCCCTTAGGCTTAGGGAGCCCCAGGCCTGGGACGCCCCCGCCCATCGGCTTAGGGCGCGCCAGGCCTAGGGCGCCCAAGCCCTTAGGCTTTGGGCGCCCAAGGCTTTGGGCGCCCTAACCCTTAGGCTTTGGGAGCCCCAGGCCTGGGGTGCTCCAACCCTTAGGCTTAGGGAGCCCCTGGCCTGGGGCGCCCCTGCCCTTAGACTTAGGGAGCCCAAGCCTGGGACGCCCAAGCCCTTCGGCTTAGGGCCCGCCAGGCCTAGGGCGCCCAAGCCCTTAGGCTTTGGGAGCCCCAGGCCTGGGGCGCTCCAGCCCTTAGGCTTAGGGAGCACCAGGCCTGGGGCGCACCATCCCTTAGGCTTAGGGAGCCCATGGCCTGGGACGCCCCAGCCTTTCGGCTTAGGGCGCGCCAGGCCTTGGGCGCCCCAGCCCTTAGGCTTTGGGAGCCCCAGGCCTGGGGCGCCCCCGCCCGTCGGCTTAGGGTGCCCCACGTCTGGGGCACCCCAGCCCTTAAGCTTAGGGAGCCCATGGCCTAGGGCGCCCAAGCCCTTAGGCTTTGGGCGGCCAAGGCTTTGGGCGCCCCAACCCTTAGGCTTTGGGAGCCCCAGGCCTGGGGTGCTCCAGCCCTTAGGCTTAGGGAGCCCCAGGCCTGGTGCGCACCAGCCCTTAGGCTTAGGGAGCCCAAGCCTGGGACGCCCCAGCCCTTCGGCTTAGGGCGCGCCAGGCCTTGGGCGCCCCATCCCTTAGGCTTTGGGAGCCCCAGGCCTGGGGCGCCCCAGCCCTTAGGCTTAGGGTGCCCCAAGCCTGGGGCGCCTCAGCCCTTTGGCTTAGGGTGCCCCAAGCCTGTGGCGCTGGGCCCAGCCCTTAGGCTTTGGGAGCCCCAGGCCTGGGGCACTCCAGCCCTTAGGCTTAGGTCGCCCCAGGACTGGGGCGCCACAGCCCTAAGGCTTTGGGAGCCCCAGACCTGGGGCGCCACAGCCCTTAGGCTTAGGGAGCCCCAGGCCAGGGGGGACACAGCCCTTCGGAATAGGGAGCCCCAGGGCTGGGGCGTCCCAGCCCTTAGATTTAGGGAGCCCCAGGCAAGGGGCGCCCCAGCCTTTTGGCTTAGGGAGCCCATAGCCTGGGACGCCCCAGCCCTTTGGCTAGGGCGCGCCAGGCCTAGGGCGCCCCAGCCCTTCGGCTTAGGGAGCCCCAGGCCTGGGGTGCTCCAACCCTTAGGCTTAGGGAGCCCCTGGCCTGGGGCGCCCCTGCCCTTAGACTTAGGGAGCCCAAGCCTGGGACGCCCAAGCCCTTCGGCTTAGGGCGCGCCAGGCCTAGGGCGCCCAAGCCCTTAGGCTTTGGGAGCCCCAGGCCTGGGGCGCTCCAGCCCTTAGGCTTAGGGAGCACCAGGCCTGGGGCGCACCAGGCCTTAGGCTTAGGGAGCCCATGGCCTGGGACGCCCCAGCCTTTCGGCTTAGGGCGCGCCAGGCCTTGGGCGCCCCAGCCCTTAGGCTTTGGGAGCCCCAGGCCTGGGGCGCCCCCGCCCGTCGGCTTAGGGTGCCCCACGTCTGGGGCACCCCAGCCCTTAAGCTTAGGGAGCCCATGGCCTAGGGCGCCCAAGCCCTTAGGCTTTGGGCGGCCAAGGCTTTGGGCGCCCCAACCCTTAGGCTTAGGGAGCCCAAGCCTGGGACGCCCCAGCCCTTCGGCTTAGGGCGCGCCAGGCCTTGGGCGCCCCATCCCTTAGGCTTTGGGAGCCCCAGGCCTGGAGCGCCCCAGCCCTTAGGCTTAGGGTGCCCCAAGCCTGGGGCGCCTCAGCCCTTTGGCTTAGGGTGCCCCAAGCCTGTGGCGCCCCAGCCCTTAGGTTTAGGGAGCCCCAGGCATGGGGAGCCCCAGGCATGGGGCGCCCCAGCCCTTAGGCTTAGGGAGCCCATGGCCTGGGACGCCCCAGCCCTTCGGCAAGGGCGCGCCAGGCCTAGGGCGCCCCAGCAATTAGGCTTTGGGAGCCCCATGCCTGGGGCGCCCCAACCCTAAGGCTTAGGGATCCCCATGGAGGGACGCCCCCGCCCTTTGGCTTAGGGAGCCCAAGGCTTGCGACTCCCCAGCCCTTCGGCTTAGGGAGCCTCAGGCCGGAACCCCCCCAGCCCTTAGGTTAGGGAGCCCCAGGCCTGGGGTGCCCCAGCCCTTAGTCTTAGGGAATCCATGGCCTGGGACGCCCCAGCCCTTCGGCTAGGGCGCGCCAGGCCTAGGGCGCCCCAGCCCTTAGGCTTTGGGAGCCCAAGGCCTGGGGTGCCCCAGCCCTTAGGCTTTGGGAGCCCCAGACCTGGGTCGCTGTAGCCCTAAGGCTTAGGGAGCCCCAGGCCTGGGGCGCCCCAGCCCTTAGGATCTGGGAGCCCAAGGCTTGCGACTCCCCAGCCCTTCGGCTTAGGGAGCCCCAGGCCTGAAGCACCCAGCCCTTAGGGTTAGGGAGCCCCAGGCTTGGGGCGCCACAGCCCTTAGGCTTAGGCATCCCTGGCCTGGGGCGCCCCAGCCCTTAGTCTTAGGGAGCCCCAGGCATGGGGCGCCCCACCCCTTAGGCTTTGGGAGCTTCAAGCTTGGGGCGCCACATCCTTTAGGATTGGGAGCCTCAGACCTGTGGACCCCCAGCCCTTAGGCTTAGGGAGCCCCAGGCCTGGGTCGCCCCAGCCTTTAGGCTTTTGGTGCTCCAGCCCTGGGCACCCCAGCCCTTGAGTTTTGGGAGCCCCAGGCCTGGGGCGCCCTAGCCCTTAGGCTTTGGGAACCCCAGGCATGGTACACCCCAGCCCTTAGGCTTTGGGAGACCAAGGCCTTGGGCGCCCCAGCCCTTAGGCTTTGGGAGCCGCAGGCCTGGGGCGCTCCAGCCCTTAGGCTTGGGGAGCCGCAGGCCTGAGGCGCAGCAGCCCTTAGGCTTAGGGAGCCCATGGCCTGGGACGCCCCAGCCCTAAGGCTTAGGGCGCGCCAGGCCTAGGGCGCCCCAGCACTTAGGCTTTGGAAGCCCCAGGCCTGGGGAGCCCCAGCGCTTAGGCTTAGGGTGCCCCAGACCGGGGCGCCCCAGCCCTTAGGCTTTGGGAGCACAGGCCTGGGGCGCCCCAGCCCTTAGGCTTAGGGAGCCCAAGGGTTGCGACGCCCCTGCCCTTAGGCTTGGGCGCCCCAGGCCAGATGCGCCCCAGCCCTTAGGCTTAGGGAGCCCCATGCTCTGGGCGCCACAACCCTTAGGCTTAGGGAGCACATGACCTGGGGCGCCCCAGTCATAGGCTTAGGGAACCCATGGCTTGGGACGCCACAGCCCTTCAGCTTAGGGAGCCCCAGTCCTGGGGCGTCCCAGCCCTTAGGCTTTGGGAGCCCCAGCCATGGTACGCCCCAGCCCTTAGGCTTTGGGAGCCCAAGGCCTGGGGAGCCCCAGCCCTTAGGCTTTGGGTGCCCCAGGCCTGGGGCGCTTCAGCCCTTAGGCTTAGGGAGCCCAAGGCTTGCGACTCCCCAGCCCTTCGGCTTAGGGAGCCCCAGGCCTGAAGCTCCCCAGTCCTTAGGCTTAGGGAGCCCCAGGCCTGGGGCGCCACAGCCTTTAGGCTTGGGAGCCCGAGGCCTGTGGCCCCCCAGCCCTTCGGCTTTGGGAGCCCCAGGCCTGGGGCGCCCCAGCTCTTCGGCTTAGGGAGCCCAAGGGTTGCGACGCCCCTGTCCTTAGGCTTGGGAGCCCCAGGCATGGTACGCCCCAGCCCTTAGGCTTTGGGAGCCCCAGGCCTGGGGCACCCCAGCACTTCGGCTTAGGGAGCCCAAGGGTTGCGACGCCCCTGTCCTTAGGCTTGGGAGCCCCAGGCCTGATGCGCCCCAGCCCTTAGGCTTAGGGAGCACCAGGCTCTGGGCGCCACAGCCCTTAGGCTTAGGGAGCCCATGGCCTGGGGCGCCCCAGCCACAGGCTTAGGGAACCCATGGCTTGGGACGCCCCAGCCCTTCGGTTTAGGGAGCCCCAGTCCTGGGGCGTCCCAGCCCTTAGGGTTTGGGAGCCTCAGGTATGGTACGCCCCAGCCCTTAGGCTTTGGGAGACCAAGGCCTTGGGCGCCCCAGCCCTTAGGTTTTGGGAGCCCCAGGCCAGGGGCGCTCCAGCCCTTAGGCTTATGGAGCCCCAGGCCTGGGGCGCTCCAGCCATTAGGCTTAGGGAGCCCATGGCTTGGGACGCCCCAGCCCTTCGCTTAGGGCGCGCCAGGCCTAGGGCGCCCCTGCCCTTAGGCTTTGGGAGCCCCAGGCCTGGGTCGCCCCAGCATTTAGGCTTTTGGAGCTCCATCCCTGCGGCACTCCAGCTCTTGGGCTTTGGGAGCCCCAGGCCTGGGGCACCCCAGCCCTTTGGCTTTGGGAACGCCGGCATTGTACGACACAGCCCTTAGGCTTTGGGAGCCCCAGGCCTGGGGCGCCCCAGCCCTTAGGCTTAGGGAACCCATGGCTTGGGACGCCCCAGCCCTTCGGCTTAGGGAGCCCCAGTCCTGGGGCGCCCCAGCCCTTAGGATTTGGGAGCCACAGACATGGTACGCCCCAGCCCTTAGGTTAGGGAGCCCCAGGCCTGGGGCTCCCCAGCCCTTAGTCTTAGGGAATCCATGGCCTGGGACGCCCCAGCCCTTCGGCTAGGGCGCGCCAGGCCTAGGGCGCCCCAGCCCTTAGGCTTTGGGAGCCCAAGGCCTGGGGTGCCCCAGCCCTTAGGCTTTGGGAGCCCCAGACCTGGGTCGCTGTAGCCCTAAGGCTTAGGGAGCCCCAGGCCTGGGGCGCCCCAGCCCTTAGGATCTGGGAGCCCAAGGCTTGCGACTCCCCAGCCCTTCGGCTTAGGGAGCCCCAGGCCTGAAGCACCCAGCCCTTAGGGTTAGGGAGCCCCAGGCCTGGGGCGCCACAGCCCTTAGGCTTAAGCATCCCTGGCCTGGGGCGCCCCAGCCCTTAGGCTTTGGAAGCCGCAGGCCTGGGGAGCCCCAGCGCTTAGGCTTAGGGTGCCCCAGACCGGGGCGCCCCAGCCCTTAGGCTTAGGGAGCCCATGGCCTGGGTCGCCCCAGCCCCTCGGCAAGGGCGCGCCAGGCCTAGGGCGCCCCAGCAATTAGGCTTTGGGAGCCCCAGGCCTGGGGTGCCCCAACCCTAAGGCTTAGGGATCCCCTGCGGTGGCGCCCCAGCCCTTTGGCTTAGGGAGCCCAAGGCTTGCGACTCCCCAGCCCTTCGGCTTAGGGAGCCTCAGGCCGGAATCCTCCCAGCCCTAAGGCTTAGGGAGGCCCTGGCCTGGGGCGCCCCAGCCCTTAGTCTTAGGGAATCCATGGCCTGGGACGCCCCAGCCCTTCGGCTAGGGCGCGCCAGGCCTAGGGCGTCCCAGCCCTTAGGCTTTGGGAGCCCAAGGCCTGGGGTGCCCCAGCCCTTAGGCTTTGGGATCCCCAGACCTGGGTCGCTGTAGCCCTAAGGCTTAGGGAGCCCCAGGCCTGGGGCGCCCCAGCCCTTAGGATCTGGGAGCCCAAGGCTTGCGACTCCCCAGCCCTTCGGCTTAGGGAGCCCCAGGCCTGAAGAACCCAGCCCTTAGGGTTAGGGAGCCCCAGGCCTGGGGCGCCACAGCCCTTAGGCTTAGGCATCCCTGGCCTGGGGCGCCCCAGCCCTTAGGCTTAGGGAGCCCCAGGCATGGGGCGCCCCACCCCTTAGGCTTTGGGAGCTCCAGGCTTGGGGCGACACATCCTTTAGGATTGGGAGCCTCAGGCCTGTGGCCCCCCAGCCCTTAGGCTTAGGGAGCCCCAGGCCTGGGTTGCCCCAGCCTTTAGGCTTTTGGTGCTCCAGCCCTGGGCACCCCAGCCCTTGAGTTTTGGGAGCCCCAGGCCTTGGGCGCCTAGCCCTTAGGCTTTGGGAACCCCAGGCATGGTACACCACAGCCCTTAGGCTTTGGGAGACCAAGGCCTTGGGCGCCCCAGCCCTTAGGCTTTGGGAGCCCCAGGCCTGGGGCGATCCAGCCCTTAGGCTTAGGGAGCCGCAGGCCTGGGGCGCAGCAGCCCTTAGGCTTAGGGAGCCCATGGCCTGGGACGCCCCAGCCCTAAGGCTTAGGGCGCGCCAGGCCTAGGGCGCCCCAGCCCTTAGGCTTTGGAAGCCCCCGGCCTGGGGAGCCCCAGCGCTTAGGCTTAGGGTGCCCCAGACCGGGGCGCCCCAGCCCTTAGGCTTAGGGAGCCCAAGGGTTGCGACGCCCCTGCCCTTAGGCTTGGGCGCCCCAGGCCAGATGCGCCCCAGCCCTTAGGCTTAGGGAGCCCCATGCTCTGGGCGCCACAGCCCTTAGGCTTAGGGAGCACATGGCCTGGGGCGCCCCAGTCATAGGCTTAGGGAACCCATGGCTTGGGACGCCACAGCCCTTCGGGATAGGGAGCCCCAGTCCTGGGGCGTCCCAGCCCTTAGGCTTTGGGAGCCCCAGCCATGGTACGCCCCAGCCCTTAGGCTTTGGGAGCCCAAGGCCTGGGGAGCCCCAGCCCTTAGGCTTTGGGTGCCCCAGGCCTGGGGCGCTCCAGCCCTTAGGCTTAGGGAGCCCAAGGCTTGCGACTCCCCAGCCCTTCGGCTTAGGGAGCCCCAGGCCTGAAGCCCCCCAGTCCTTAGGCTTAGGGAGCCCCAGGCCTGGGGCGCCACAGCCTTTAGGCTTGGGAGCCCGAGGCCTGTGGCCCCCCAGCCCTTCGGCTTTGGGAGCCCCAGGCCTGGGGCGCCCCAGCACTTCGGGTTAGGGAGCCCAAGG
Source organism: Tenrec ecaudatus (assembly GCF_050624435.1). Lineage (NCBI taxonomy): Eukaryota > Metazoa > Chordata > Mammalia > Afrosoricida > Tenrecidae > Tenrec > Tenrec ecaudatus. The sequence goes on along the minus strand of NW_027459537.1, from coordinate 427,410 downwards.
TTTGCGACGCCCCTGTCCTTAGGCTTGGGAGCCCCAGGCATGGTACGCCCCAGCCCTTAGGCTTTGGGAGCCCCAGGCCTGGGGCACCCCAGCACTTCGGCTTAGGGAGCCCAAGGGTTGCGACGCCCCTGTCCTTAGGCTTGGGAGCCCCAGGCCTGATGCGCCCCAGCCCTTAGGCTTAGGGAGCCCCAGGCTTTGGGCGCCACAGCCCTTAGGCTTAGGGAGCCCATGGCCTGGGGCGCCCCAGCCACAGGCTTAGGGAACCCATGGCTTGGGACGCCCCAGCCCTTCGGTTTAGGGAGCCCCAGTCCTGGGGCGTCCCAGCCCTTAGGCTATGGGAGCCTCAGGTATGGTACGCCCCAGCCCTTAGGCTTTGGGAGACCAAGGCCTTGGGCGCCCCAGCCCTTAGGTTTTGGGAGCCCCAGGCCAGGGGCGCTCCAGCCCTTAGGCTTATGGAGCCCCAGGCCTGGGGCGCTCCAGCCCTTAGGCTTAGGGAGCCCATGGCCTGGGACGCCCCAGCCCTTCGCTTAGGGCCCGCCAGGCCTAGGGCGCCCCAGCCCTTAGGCTTTGGGAGCCCCAGGCCTGGGTCGCCCCAGCATTTAGGCTTTTGGAGCTCCATCCCTGCGGCACTCCAGCTCTTGGGCTTTGGGAGCCCCAGGCCTGGGGCACCCCAGCCCTTTTAGCTTGGGAACCGCCGGCATTGTACGCCCCAGCCCTTAGGCTTTGGGAGCCCAAGGCCTTGGGCGCCCCAGCCCTTAGGCTTTGGGAGCCCCAGGCCAGGGAATCTCCAGCCCTTAGGCTTAGGGAGCCCCAGGCCTGGGGCACACCAGCCCTTATGCTTAGGGAGCCCATGGCCTGGGACGCCCCAGCCCTTCGGCACAGGGCGCGCCAGGCCTAGGGTGCCCCAGCCCTTAGGCTATGGGAGCCCCAGGCCTGGGGCGCCCCAGCCCTTAGGCTTTGGGTGCCCCAGACCGGGGCGCCCCAGCCCTTAGTCTTTGGGAGCACCAGGCCTGGGGCGCCCCAACACTTAGGCTTAGGGAGCCCAAGGGTTGCGACGCCCCTGCCCTTAGGCTTGGAGACCCAGGCCAGATGCGCCCCAGCCCTTAGGCTTAGGGAGCCCCAGGCTCTGGGCGCCACAGCCCTTAGGCTTAGGGAGCCCTTGGCCTGGGGCGCCCCAGCCATAGGCTTAGGGAACCCATGGCTTGGGCGCCACAGCCCTTCGGCTAAAGGAGCCCAATCCTGTGGCATCCCAGCCCTTAGGCTTTGGGAGCCCCAGGCATGGTACGCCCCAGCCCTTAGGCTTAGTGAGTCCCTGGCCTTGGGCGCCCCTGCCCTTAGGCTTGGGAGCCCCAGGCCTGGGGCGCCCCAGCACTTAGGCTTTGTGAGCCCCTGGCCTGGGGCTCACCAGCCCTTCGGCATAGGTTGCCCCTGGTATGGGGCGTCCCAGCCTTAGGCTTTGGGAGCCACAGGCCTGGGGCGCCCCAGCCCTTAGGCTTTGGGAGCAGAAGGCCTGGGGAGCCCCAGCCCTTAGGCTTTGGGTGCCCCAGGCCTGGGGCGCTTCAGCGCTTAGGCTTAGGGAGCCCCAGTGCTGAGGCGCAGCAGCCCTTATGCTAGGGGAGCCCATTGCCTGGGACGCCACAGCCCTTAGATTTAGGGAGCCCCAGGCATGGGGGGAACCAGCCCTTCGGGTTTGGGAGCCCCAGGCATGGTACACCCCAGCCCTTAGGCTTAGGGTGCCCCTGGCCTGGCGCGCCCCAGCCCTTAGGCTTTGGGAGCCCAAGGCCTGGAGAGCCCCTGCCCTTAGGCTTTGGGTGCCCCAGGCCTGGGGCGCTTCAGCCCTTAGGCTTAGGGAGCCCCATTGCTGAGGCGCACCAGCATTTAGGCTAGGGGAGCCCATGGCCTGGGGCACCCAGCCCTTAGGCTTAGGGTGCCCCAGGCCTGGGGAGACCCAGCTCTTAGGTTTTGGGAGCCCCAGGCCTAGGGCACTCCAGCTTTCAGGCTTAGGGAGCCCATGGTCTGTGACGCCCCTGCCCTTTGGCTTTGGGAGCCCAAGGCTTTGGGCGCCCCAACCCTTAGGCTTTGGGAGCCCCAGGCCTCGGGCGCTCCAGACCTTAGGCTTAGGGAGCCCCAAGCCTGGGGCGCACCAGCCTTTAGGCTTAGTGAGCCCATGGCCTGGTATGCCCCAGCCCTTCGGTTTAGGGCGCGCCAGGCCTTGGCGCCCCAGCCCTTAAGCTTTGGGAGCCCCAGGCCTGGGGCGCCCCAGCCCTTAGGCTTAGGGTGCCCCAAGCCTGGGGCGCCCCAGCCCTTAGGCTTTGGGAGCCCAAGGCTTGCGACTCCCCAGCCATTCCGATTAGGGAGCCACAGGCCTGAAGCCCCCCAGTCCTTAGGCTAAGGGAGCCCCAGGCCTGGGGCGCCACAGCTTTTAGGCTTGGGAGACCGAGGATTGTGGCCCCCCAACCCTTCGGCTTTGGGAGCCCCAGGCCTGGGTGCCCCAGCTCTTAGGCGTTGGGAGCCCCAGGCATGGTACGCCCCAACCCTTAGGCTTTGGGAGCCCCAGGCCTGGGGCACCTTAGCACTTCGGCTTAGGGAGCTTCTGGCCTGGGGCGCCACAGCCCTTAGGCTTAGGGAGCCCCAGGCCTGGGACGCCCCCGTCCCTCGGCATAATGCGCGCCAGGCCTAGGCCCCCCTAGCCCTTAGGCTTTGGGATCCACAGGCATGGGGCGCGCAGCCCTTAGGCTTAGGGTGCCCCAGGTCTGGGGCGCCCCAGCCCTTAAGCTTAGGGAGCCCATGGCCAGGGACGCCCCAGCCCTTAGGCTTTGGTAGCCCCAGGCCTGGGGCGCTCCAGCCCTTAGGCTTAGGGAGCCCCAGGCCTGGGGCGCCACAGCCCTTAGGCTTATGGAGCCCCAGGTCTGGGACGCCCCCGCCCGTCGGCTTAGGGCGCGCCAGGACTAGGGCGCCCAAGCCCTTAGGTTTTGGGAGCCCCAGGCCTGGGGCGCTCCAGCCCTTAGGCTTAGGGAGCCCCAGGCCTGGGACGCCCCCGCCCATCGGCTTAGGGCGCGCCAGGCCTAGGGCGCCCAAGCCCTTAGGCTTTGGGATCCACAGGCATGGGGCGCGCAGCCCTTAGGCTTAGGGTGCCCCAGGTCTGGGGCGCCCCAGCCCTTAAGCTTAGGGAGCCCATGGCCAGGGACGCCCCAGCCCTTAGGCTTTGGTAGCCCCAGGCCTGGGGCGCTCCAGCCCTTAGGCTTAGGGAGCCCCAGGCCTGGGGCGCCACAGCCCTTAGGCTTATGGAGCCCCAGGTCTGGGACGCCCCCGCCCGTCGGCTTAGGGCGCGCCAGGACTAGGGCGCCCAAGCCCTTAGGTTTTGGGAGCCCCAGGCCTGGGGCGCTCCAGCCCTTAGGCTTAGGGAGCCCCAGGCCTGGGACGCCCCCGCCCATCGGCTTAGGGCGCGCCAGGCCTAGGGCGCCCAAGCCCTTAGGCTTTGGGCGCCCAAGGCTTTGGGCGCCCCAACCCTTAGGCTTTGGGAGCCCCAGGCCTGGGGTGCTCCAACCCTTAGGCTTAGGGAGCCCCTGGCCTGGGGCGCCCCTGCCCTTAGGCTTGGGAGCCCCAGGCCTGGGGCGCCCCAGCACTTAGGCTTTGTGAGCCCCTGGCCTGGGGCTCACCAGCCCTTCGGCATAGGTTGCCCCTGGTATGGGGCGTCCCAGCCTTAGGCTTTGGGAGCCACAGGCCTGGGGCGCCCCAGCCCTTAGGCTTTGGGAGCAGAAGGCCTGGGGAGCCCCAGCCCTTAGGCTTTGGGTGCCCCAGGCCTGGGGCGCTTCAGCGCTTAGGCTTAGGGAGCCCCAGTGCTGAGGCGCAGCAGCCCTTATGCTAGGGGAGCCCATTGCCTGGGACGCCACAGCCCTTAGATTTAGGGAGCCCCAGGCATGGGGGGAACCAGCCCTTCGGGTTTGGGAGCCCCAGGCATGGTACACCCCAGCCCTTAGGCTTAGGGTGCCCCTGGCCTGGCGCGCCCCAGCCCTTAGGCTTTGGGAGCCCAAGGCCTGGAGAGCCCCTGCCCTTAGGCTTTGGGTGCCCCAGGCCTGGGGCGCTTCAGCCCTTAGGCTTAGGGAGCCCCATTGCTGAGGCGCACCAGCATTTAGGCTAGGGGAGCCCATGGCCTGGGGCACCCAGCCCTTAGGCTTAGGGTGCCCCAGGCCTGGGGAGACCCAGCTCTTAGGTTTTGGGAGCCCCAGGCCTAGGGCACTCCAGCTTTCAGGCTTAGGGAGCCCATGGTCTGTGACGCCCCTGCCCTTTGGCTTTGGGAGCCCAAGGCTTTGGGCGCCCCAACCCTTAGGCTTTGGGAGCCCCAGGCCTCGGGCGCTCCAGACCTTAGGCTTAGGGAGCCCCAAGCCTGGGGCGCACCAGCCTTTAGGCTTAGTGAGCCCATGGCCTGGTATGCCCCAGCCCTTCGGTTTAGGGCGCGCCAGGCCTTGGCGCCCCAGCCCTTAAGCTTTGGGAGCCCCAGGCCTGGGGCGCCCCAGCCCTTAGGCTTAGGGTGCCCCAAGCCTGGGGCGCCCCAGCCCTTAGGCTTTGGGAGCCCAAGGCTTGCGACTCCCCAGCCATTCCGATTAGGGAGCCACAGGCCTGAAGCCCCCCAGTCCTTAGGCTAAGGGAGCCCCAGGCCTGGGGCGCCACAGCTTTTAGGCTTGGGAGACCGAGGATTGTGGCCCCCCAACCCTTCGGCTTTGGGAGCCCCAGGCCTGGGTGCCCCAGCTCTTAGGCGTTGGGAGCCCCAGGCATGGTACGCCCCAACCCTTAGGCTTTGGGAGCCCCAGGCCTGGGGCACCTTAGCACTTCGGCTTAGGGAGCTTCTGGCCTGGGGCGCCACAGCCCTTAGGCTTAGGGAGCCCCAGGCCTGGGACGCCCCCGTCCCTCGGCATAATGCGCGCCAGGCCTAGGCCCCCCTAGCCCTTAGGCTTTGGGATCCACAGGCATGGGGCGCGCAGCCCTTAGGCTTAGGGTGCCCCAGGTCTGGGGCGCCCCAGCCCTTAAGCTTAGGGAGCCCATGGCCAGGGACGCCCCAGCCCTTAGGCTTTGGTAGCCCCAGGCCTGGGGCGCTCCAGCCCTTAGGCTTAGGGAGCCCCAGGCCTGGGGCGCCACAGCCTTTAGGCTTGGGAGCCCGAGGCCTGTGGCCCCCCAGCCCTTCGGCTTTGGGAGCCCCAGGCCTGGGGCGCCCCAGCTCTTCGGCTTAGGGAGCCCAAGGGTTGCGACGCCCCTGTCCTTAGGCTTGGGAGCCCCAGGCATGGTACGCCCCAGCCCTTAGGCTTTGGGAGCCCCAGGCCTGGGGCACCCCAGCACTTCGGCTTAGGGAGCCCAAGGGTTGCGACGCCCCTGTCCTTAGGCTTGGGAGCCCCAGGCCTGATGCGCCCCAGCCCTTAGGCTTAGGGAGCACCAGGCTCTGGGCGCCACAGCCCTTAGGCTTAGGGAGCCCATGGCCTGGGGCGCCCCAGCCACAGGCTTAGGGAACCCATGGCTTGGGACGCCCCAGCCCTTCGGTTTAGGGAGCCCCAGTCCTGGGGCGTCCCAGCCCTTAGGGTTTGGGAGCCTCAGGTATGGTACGCCCCAGCCCTTAGGCTTTGGGAGACCAAGGCCTTGGGCGCCCCAGCCCTTAGGTTTTGGGAGCCCCAGGCCAGGGGCGCTCCAGCCCTTAGGCTTATGGAGCCCCAGGCCTGGGGCGCTCCAGCCATTAGGCTTAGGGAGCCCATGGCTTGGGACGCCCCAGCCCTTCGCTTAGGGCGCGCCAGGCCTAGGGCGCCCCTGCCCTTAGGCTTTGGGAGCCCCAGGCCTGGGTCGCCCCAGCATTTAGGCTTTTGGAGCTCCATCCCTGCGGCACTCCAGCTCTTGGGCTTTGGGAGCCCCAGGCCTGGGGCACCCCAGCCCTTTGGCTTTGGGAACGCCGGCATTGTACGACACAGCCCTTAGGCTTTGGGAGCCCCAGGCCTGGGGCGCCCCAGCCCTTAGGCTTAGGGAACCCATGGCTTGGGACGCCCCAGCCCTTCGGCTTAGGGAGCCCCAGTCCTGGGGCGCCCCAGCCCTTAGGATTTGGGAGCCACAGACATGGTACGCCCCAGCCCTTAGGTTAGGGAGCCCCAGGCCTGGGGCTCCCCAGCCCTTAGTCTTAGGGAATCCATGGCCTGGGACGCCCCAGCCCTTCGGCTAGGGCGCGCCAGGCCTAGGGCGCCCCAGCCTTTAGGCTTTGGGAGCCCAAGGCCTGGGGTGCCCCAGCCCTTAGGCTTTGGGAGCCCCAGACCTGGGTCGCTGTAGCCCTAAGGCTTAGGGAGCCCCAGGCCTGGGGCGCCCCAGCCCTTAGGATCTGGGAGCCCAAGGCTTGCGACTCCCCAGCCCTTCGGCTTAGGGAGCCCCAGGCCTGAAGCACCCAGCCCTTAGGGTTAGGGAGCCCCAGGCCTGGGGCGCCACAGCCCTTAGGCTTAAGCATCCCTGGCCTGGGGCGCCCCAGCCCTTAGGCTTTGGAAGCCGCAGGCCTGGGGAGCCCCAGCGCTTAGGCTTAGGGTGCCCCAGACCGGGGCGCCCCAGCCCTTAGGCTTAGGGAGCCCATGGCCTGGGTCGCCCCAGCCCCTCGGCAAGGGCGCGCCAGGCCTAGGGCGCCCCAGCAATTAGGCTTTGGGAGCCCCAGGCCTGGGGTGCCCCAACCCTAAGGCTTAGGGATCCCCTGCGGTGGCGCCCCAGCCCTTTGGCTTAGGGAGCCCAAGGCTTGCGACTCCCCAGCCCTTCGGCTTAGGGAGCCTCAGGCCGGAATCCTCCCAGCCCTAAGGCTTAGGGAGGCCCTGGCCTGGGGCGCCCCAGCCCTTAGTCTTAGGGAATCCATGGCCTGGGACGCCCCAGCCCTTCGGCTAGGGCGCGCCAGGCCTAGGGCGTCCCAGCCCTTAGGCTTTGGGAGCCCAAGGCCTGGGGTGCCCCAGCCCTTAGGCTTTGGGATCCCCAGACCTGGGTCGCTGTAGCCCTAAGGCTTAGGGAGCCCCAGGCCTGGGGCGCCCCAGCCCTTAGGATCTGGGAGCCCAAGGCTTGCGACTCCCCAGCCCTTCGGCTTAGGGAGCCCCAGGCCTGAAGAACCCAGCCCTTAGGGTTAGGGAGCCCCAGGCCTGGGGCGCCACAGCCCTTAGGCTTAGGCATCCCTGGCCTGGGGCGCCCCAGCCCTTAGGCTTAGGGAGCCCCAGGCATGGGGCGCCCCACCCCTTAGGCTTTGGGAGCTCCAGGCTTGGGGCGCCACATCCTTTAGGATTGGGAGCCTCAGGCCTGTGGCCCCCCAGCCCTTAGGCTTAGGGAGCCCCAGGCCTGGGTTGCCCCAGCCTTTAGGCTTTTGGTGCTCCAGCCCTGGGCACCCCAGCCCTTGAGTTTTGGGAGCCCCAGGCCTTGGGCGCCTAGCCCTTAGGCTTTGGGAACCCCAGGCATGGTACACCACAGCCCTTAGGCTTTGGGAGACCAAGGCCTTGGGCGCCCCAGCCCTTAGGCTTTGGGAGCCCCAGGCCTGGGGCGATCCAGCCCTTAGGCTTAGGGAGCCGCAGGCCTGGGGCGCAGCAGCCCTTAGGCTTAGGGAGCCCATGGCCTGGGACGCCCCAGCCCTAAGGCTTAGGGCGCGCCAGGCCTAGGGCGCCCCAGCCCTTAGGCTTTGGAAGCCCCAGGCCTGGGGAGCCCCAGCGCTTAGGCTTAGGGTGCCCCAGACCGGGGCGCCCCAGCCCTTAGGCTTAGGGAGCCCAAGGGTTGCGACGCCCCTGCCCTTAGGCTTGGGCGCCCCAGGCCAGATGCGCCCCAGCCCTTAGGCTTAGGGAGCCCCATGCTCTGGGCGCCACAGCCCTTAGGCTTAGGGAGCACATGGCCTGGGGCGCCCCAGTCATAGGCTTAGGGAACCCATGGCTTGGGACGCCACAGCCCTTCGGGATAGGGAGCCCCAGTCCTGGGGCGTCCCAGCCCTTAGGCTTTGGGAGCCCCAGCCATGGTACGCCCCAGCCCTTAGGCTTTGGGAGCCCAAGGCCTGGGGAGCCCCAGCCCTTAGGCTTTGGGTGCCCCAGGCCTAGGGCGCTCCAGCCCTTAGGCTTAGGGAGCCCAAGGCTTGCGACTCCCCAGCCCTTCGGCTTAGGGAGCCCCAGGCCTGAAGCCCCCCAGTCCTTAGGCTTAGGGAGCCCCAGGCCTGGGGCGCCACAGCCTTTAGGCTTGGGAGCCCGAGGCCTGTGGCCCCCCAGCCCTTCGGCTTTGGGAGCCCCAGGCCTGGGGCGCCCCAGCACTTCGGGTTAGGGAGCCCAAGGTTTGCGACGCCCCTGTCCTTAGGCTTGGGAGCCCCAGGCATGGTACGCCCCAGCCCTTAGGCTTTGGGAGCCCCAGGCCTGGGGCACCCCAGCACTTCGGCTTAGGGAGCCCAAGGGTTGCGACGCCCCTGTCCTTAGGCTTGGGAGCCCCAGGCCTGATGCGCCCCAGCCCTTAGGCTTAGGGAGCCCCAGGCTTTGGGCGCCACAGCCCTTAGGCTTAGGGAGCCCATGGCCTGGGGCGCCCCAGCCACAGGCTTAGGGAACCCATGGCTTGGGACGCCCCAGCCCTTCGGTTTAGGGAGCCCCAGTCCTGGGGCGTCCCAGCCCTTAGGCTATGGGAGCCTCAGGTATGGTACGCCCCAGCCCTTAGGCTTTGGGAGACCAAGGCCTTGGGCGCCCCAGCCCTTAGGTTTTGGGAGCCCCAGGCCAGGGGCGCTCCAGCCCTTAGGCTTATGGAGCCCCAGGCCTGGGGCGCTCCAGCCCTTAGGCTTAGGGAGCCCATGGCCTGGGACGCCCCAGCCCTTCGCTTAGGGCCCGCCAGGCCTAGGGCGCCCCAGCCCTTAGGCTTTGGGAGCCCCAGGCCTGGGTCGCCCCAGCATTTAGGCTTTTGGAGCTCCATCCCTGCGGCACTCCAGCTCTTGGGCTTTGGGAGCCCCAGGCCTGGGGCACCCCAGCCCTTTTAGCTTGGGAACCGCCGGCATTGTACGCCCCAGCCCTTAGGCTTTGGGAGCCCAAGGCCTTGGGCGCCCCAGCCCTTAGGCTTTGGGAGCCCCAGGCCAGGGAATCTCCAGCCCTTAGGCTTAGGGAGCCCCAGGCCTGGGGCACACCAGCCCTTATGCTTAGGGAGCCCATGGCCTGGGACGCCCCAGCCCTTCGGCACAGGGCGCGCCAGGCCTAGGGTGCCCCAGCCCTTAGGCTATGGGAGCCCCAGGCCTGGGGCGCCCCAGCCCTTAGGCTTTGGGTGCCCCAGACCGGGGCGCCCCAGCCCTTAGTCTTTGGGAGCACCAGGCCTGGGGCGCCCCAACACTTAGGCTTAGGGAGCCCAAGGGTTGCGACGCCCCTGCCCTTAGGCTTGGAGACCCAGGCCAGATGCGCCCCAGCCCTTAGGCTTAGGGAGCCCCAGGCTCTGGGCGCCACAGCCCTTAGGCTTAGGGAGCCCTTGGCCTGGGGCGCCCCAGCCATAGGCTTAGGGAACCCATGGCTTGGGCGCCACAGCCCTTCGGCTAAAGGAGCCCTAGTCCTGTGGCATCCCAGCCCTTAGGCTTTGGGAGCCCCAGGCATGGTACGCCCCAGCCCTTAGGCTTAGTGAGTCCCTGGCCTTGGGCGCCCCTGCCCTTAGGCTTGGGAGCCCCAGGCCTGGGGCGCCCCAGCACTTAGGCTTTGTGAGCCCCTGGCCTGGGGCTCACCAGCCCTTCGGCATAGGTTGCCCCTGGTATGGGGCGTCCCAGCCTTAGGCTTTGGGAGCCACAGGCCTGGGGCGCCCCAGCCCTTAGGCTTTGGGAGCAGAAGGCCTGGGGAGCCCCAGCCCTTAGGCTTTGGGTGCCCCAGGCCTGGGGCGCTTCAGCGCTTAGGCTTAGGGAGCCCCAGTGCTGAGGCGCAGCAGCCCTTATGCTAGGGGAGCCCATTGCCTGGGACGCCACAGCCCTTAGATTTAGGGAGCCCCAGGCATGGGGGGAACCAGCCCTTCGGGTTTGGGAGCCCCAGGCATGGTACACCCCAGCCCTTAGGCTTAGGGTGCCCCTGGCCTGGCGCGCCCCAGCCCTTAGGCTTTGGGAGCCCAAGGCCTGGAGAGCCCCTGCCCTTAGGCTTTGGGTGCCCCAGGCCTGGGGCGCTTCAGCCCTTAGGCTTAGGGAGCCCCATTGCTGAGGCGCACCAGCATTTAGGCTAGGGGAGCCCATGGCCTGGGGCACCCAGCCCTTAGGCTTAGGGTGCCCCAGGCCTGGGGAGACCCAGCTCTTAGGTTTTGGGAGCCCCAGGCCTAGGGCACTCCAGCTTTCAGGCTTAGGGAGCCCATGGTCTGTGACGCCCCTGCCCTTTGGCTTTGGGAGCCCAAGGCTTTGGGCGCCCCAACCCTTAGGCTTTGGGAGCCCCAGGCCTCGGGCGCTCCAGACCTTAGGCTTAGGGAGCCCCAAGCCTGGGGCGCACCAGCCTTTAGGCTTAGTGAGCCCATGGCCTGGTATGCCCCAGCCCTTCGGTTTAGGGCGCGCCAGGCCTTGGCGCCCCAGCCCTTAAGCTTTGGGAGCCCCAGGCCTGGGGCGCCCCAGCCCTTAGGCTTAGGGTGCCCCAAGCCTGGGGCGCCCCAGCCCTTAGGCTTTGGGAGCCCAAGGCTTGCGACTCCCCAGCCATTCCGATTAGGGAGCCACAGGCCTGAAGCCCCCCAGTCCTTAGGCTAAGGGAGCCCCAGGCCTGGGGCGCCACAGCTTTTAGGCTTGGGAGACCGAGGATTGTGGCCCCCCAACCCTTCGGCTTTGGGAGCCCCAGGCCTGGGTGCCCCAGCTCTTAGGCGTTGGGAGCCCCAGGCATGGTACGCCCCAACCCTTAGGCTTTGGGAGCCCCAGGCCTGGGGCACCTTAGCAATTCGGCTTAGGGAGCTTCTGGCCTGGGGCGCCACAGCCCTTAGGCTTAGGGAGCCCCAGGCCTGGGACGCCCCCGTCCCTCGGCATAATGCGCGCCAGGCCTAGGCCCCCCTAGCCCTTAGGCTTTGGGATCCACAGGCATGGGGCGCGCAGCCCTTAGGCTTAGGGTGCCCCAGGTCTGGGGCGCCCCAGCCCTTAAGCTTAGGGAGCCCATGGCCAGGGACGCCCCAGCCCTTAGGCTTTGGTAGCCCCAGGCCTGGGGCGCTCCAGCCCTTAGGCTTAGGGAGCCCCAGGCCTGGGGCGCCACAGCCCTTAGGCTTATGGAGCCCCAGGTCTGGGACGCCCCCGCCCGTCGGCTTAGGGCGCGCCAGGACTAGGGCGCCCAAGCCCTTAGGTTTTGGGAGCCCCAGGCCTGGGGCGCTCCAGCCCTTAGGCTTAGGGAGCCCCAGGCCTGGGACGCCCCCGCCCATCGGCTTAGGGCGCGCCAGGCCTAGGGCGCCCAAGCCCTTAGGCTTTGGGATCCACAGGCATGGGGCGCGCAGCCCTTAGGCTTAGGGTGCCCCAGGTCTGGGGCGCCCCAGCCCTTAAGCTTAGGGAGCCCATGGCCAGGGACGCCCCAGCCCTTAGGCTTTGGTAGCCCCAGGCCTGGGGCGCTCCAGCCCTTAGGCTTAGGGAGCCCCAGGCCTGGGGCGCCACAGCCCTTAGGCTTATGGAGCCCCAGGTCTGGGACGCCCCCGCCCGTCGGCTTAGGGCGCGCCAGGACTAGGGCGCCCAAGCCCTTAGGTTTTGGGAGCCCCAGGCCTGGGGCGCTCCAGCCCTTAGGCTTAGGGAGCCCCAGGCCTGGGACGCCCCCGCCCATCGGCTTAGGGCGCGCCAGGCCTAGGGCGCCCAAGCCCTTAGGCTTTGGGATCCACAGGCATGGGGCGCGCAGCCCTTAGGCTTAGGGTGCCCCAGGTCTGGGGCGCCCCAGCCCTTAAGCTTAGGGAGCCCATGGCCAGGGACGCCCCAGCCCTTAGGCTTTGGTAGCCCCAGGCCTGGGGCGCTCCAGCCCTTAGGCTTAGGGAGCCCCAGGCCTGGGGCGCCACAGCCCTTAGGCTTATGGAGCCCCAGGTCTGGGACGCCCCCGCCCGTCGGCTTAGGGCGCGCCAGGACTAGGGCGCCCAAGCCCTTAGGTTTTGGGAGCCCCAGGCCTGGGGCGCTCCAGCCCTTAGGCTTAGGGAGCCCCAGGCCTGGGACGCCCCCGCCCATCGGCTTAGGGCGCGCCAGGCCTAGGGCGCCCAAGCCCTTAGGCTTTGGGCGCCCAAGGCTTTGGGCGCCCCAACCCTTAGGCTTTGGGAGCCCCAGGCCTGGGGTGCTCCAACCCTTAGGCTTAGGGAGCCCCTGGCCTGGGGCGCCCCTGCCCTTAGACTTAGGGAGCCCAAGCCTGGGACGCCCAAGCCCTTCGGCTTAGGGCGCGCCAGGCCTAGGGCGCCCAAGCCCTTAGGCTTTGGGAGCCCCAGGCCTGGGGCGCTCCAGTCCTTAGGCTTAGGGAGCACCAGGCCTGGGGCGCACCAGCCCTTAGGCTTAGGGAGCCCATGGCCGGGGACGCCCCAGCCTTTCGGCTTAGGGTGCGCCAGGCCTTGGGCGCCCCAGCCCTTAGGCTTTGGGAGCCCCAGGCCTGGGGCGCCCCCGCCCGTCGGCTTAGGGTGCCCCACGTCTGGGGCACCCCAGCCCTTAAGCTTAGGGAGCCCATGGCCTAGGGCGCCAAAGCCCTTAGGCTTTGGGCGGCCAAGGCTTTGGGCGCCCCAACTCTTAGGCTTTGGGAGCCCCAGGCCTGGGGTGCTCCAGCCCTTAGGCTTAGGGAGCCCCAGGCCTGGTGCGCACCAGCCCTTAGGCTTAGGGAGCCCAAGCCTGGGACGCCCCAGCCCTTCGGCTTAGGGCGCGCCAGGCCTTGGGCGCCCCATCCCTTAGGCTTTGGGAGCCCCAGGCCTGGGGTGCCCCAGCCCTTAGGCTTTGGGTGCCCCAAGCCTGGGGCGCCTCAGCCCTTTGGCTTAGGGTGCCCCAAGCCTGTGGCGCCCCAGCCCTTAGGCTTTGGGAGCCCCAGGCCTGGGGCACTCCAGCCCTTAGGCTTAGGTCGCCCCAGGCCTGGGGCGCCACAGCCCTAAGGCTTTGGGAGCCCCAGACCTGGGGCGCCACAGCCCTTAGGCTTAGGGAGCCCCAGGCCAGGGGGGACACAGCCCTTCGGAATAGGGAGCCCCAGGGCTGGGGCGTCCCAGCCCTTAGATTTAGGGAGCCCCAGGCAAGGGGCGCCCCAGCCTTTTGTCTTAGGGAGCCCATGGCCTGGGACGCCCCAGCCCTTTGGCTAGGGCGCGCCAGGCCTAGGGCGCCCCAGCCCTTCGGCTTAGGGAGCCCCAGGCCTGGGGTGCTCCAACCCTTAGGCTTAGGGAGCCCCTGGCCTGGGGCGCCCCTGCCCTTAGACTTAGGGAGCCCAAGCCTGGGACGCCCAAGCCCTTCGGCTTAGGGCGCGCCAGGCCTAGGGCGCCCAAGCCCTTAGGCTTTGGGAGCCCCAGGCCTGGGGCGCTCCAGCCCTTAGGCTTAGGGATCACCAGGCCTGGGGCGCACCATCCCTTAGGCTTAGGGAGCCTATGGCCTGGGACGCCCCAGCCTTTCGGCTTAGGGCGCGCCAGGCCTTGGGCGCCTCAGCCCTTAGGCTTTGGGAGCCCCAGGCCTGGGGCGCCCCCGCCCGTCGGCTTAGGGTGCCCCACGTCTGGGGCACCCCAGCCCTTAAGCTTAGGGAGCCCATGGCCTAGGGCGCCCAAGCCCTTAGGCTTTGGGCGGCCAAGGCTTTGGGCGCCCCAACCCTTAGGCTTTGGGAGCCCCAGGTCTGGGGTGCTCCAGCCCTTAGGCTTAGGGAGCCCCAGGCCTGGTGCGCACCAGCCCTTAGGCTTAGGGAGCCCAAGCCTGGGACGCCCCAGCCCTTCGGCTTCGGGCGCGCCCGGCCTTGGGCGCCCCATCCCTTAGGCTTTGGGAGCCCCAGGCCTGGGGCGCCCCAGCCCTTAGGCTTAGGGTGCCCCAAGCCTGGGGCGCCTCAGCCCTTTGGCTTAGGGTGCCCCAAGCCTGTGGCGCCCCAGCCCTTAGGCTTTGGGAGCCCCAGGCCTGGGGTGCTCCAGCCCTTAGGCTTAGGGAGCACCAGGCCTGGGGCGCACCAGCCCTTAGGCTTAGGGAGCCCATGGCCTGGGACGCCCCAACCTTTCTGCTTAGGGCGCGCCAGGCCTTGGGCGCCCCAGCCCTTAGGCTTTGGGAGCCCCAGGCCTGGGGCGCCCCCGCCCGTCGGCTTAGGGTGCCCCACGTCTGGGGCACCCCAGCCCTTAAGCTTAGGGAGCCCATGGCCTAGGGCGCCCAAGCCCTTAGGCTTTGGGCGGCCAAGGCTTTGGCCGCCCCAACCCTTAGGCTTTGGGAGCCCCAGGCCTGGGGTGCTCCAGCCCTTAGGCTTAGGGAGCCCCAGGCCTGGTGCTCACCAGCCCTTAGGCTTAGGGAGCCCAAGCCTGGGACGCCCCAGCCCTTCGGCTTAGGGCGCGCCAGGCCTTGGGCGCCCCATCCCTTAGGCTTTGGGAGCCCCAGGCTTGGGGTGCCCCAGCCCTTAGGCTTAGGGTGCCCCAAGCCTGGGGCGCCTCAGCCCTTTGGCTTAGGGTGCCCCAAGCCTGTGGCGCCCCAGCCCTTAGGCTTTGGGAGCCCCAGGCCTGGGGCACTCCAGCCCTTAGGCTTAGGTCGCCCCAGGCCTGGGGCGCCACAGCCCTAAGGCTTTGGGAGCCCCAGACCTGGGGCGCCACAGCCCTTAGGCTTAGGGAGCCCCAGGCCAGGGGGGACACAGCCCTTCGGAATAGGGAGCCCCAGGGCTGGGGCGTCCCAGCCCTTAGATTTAGGGAGCCCCAGGCAAGGGGCGCCCCAGCCTTTTGTCTTAGGGAGCCCATGGCCTGGGACGCCCCAGCCCTTTGGCTAGGGCGCGCCAGGCCTAGGGCGCCCCAGCCCTTCGGCTTAGGGAGCCCCAGGCCTGGGGTGCTCCAACCCATAGGCTTAGGGAGCCCCTGGCCTGGGGCGCCCCTGTCCTTAGACTTAGGGAGCCCAAGCCTGGGACGCCCAAGCCCTTCGGCTTAGGGCGCGCCAGGCCTAGGGCGCCCAAGCCCTTAGGCTTTGGGAGCCCCAGGCCTGGGGCGCTCCAGCCCTTAGGCTTAGGGAGCACCAGGCCTGGGGCGCACCATCCCTTAGGCTTAGGGAGCCTATGGCCTGGGACGCCCCAGCCTTTCGGCTTAGGGCGCGCCAGGCCTTGGGCGCCCCAGCCCTTAGGCTTTGGGAGCCCCAGGCCTGGGGCGCCCCCGCCCGTCGGCTTAGGGTGCCCCACGTCTGGGGCACCCCAGCCCTTAAGCTTAGGGAGCCCATGGCCTAGGGCGCCCAAGCCCTTAGGCTTTGGGCGGCCAAGGCTTTGGGCGCCCCAACCCTTAGGCTTTGGGAGCCCCAGGCCTGGGGTGCTCCAGCCCTTAGGCTTAGGGAGCCCCAGGCCTGGTGCGCACCAGCCCTTAGGCTTAGGGAGCCCAAGCCTGGGACGCCCCAGCCCTTCGGCTTAGGGCGCGCCAGGCCTTGGGCGCCCCATCCCTTAGGCTTTGGGAGCCCCAGGCCTGGGGCGCCCCAGCCCTTAGGCATAGGGTGCCCCAAGCCTGGGGCGCCTCAGCCCTTTGGCTTAGGGTGCCCCAAGCCTGTGGCGCCCCAGCCCTTAGGCTTTGGGAGCCCCAGGCCTGGGGCACTCCAGCCCTTAGGCTTAGGTCGCCCCAGGCCTGGGGCGCCACAGCCCTAAGGCTTTGGGAGCCCCAGACCTGGGGCGCCACAGCCCTTAGGCTTAGGGAGCCCCAGGCCAGGGGGGACACAGCCCTTCGGAATAGGGAGCCCCAGGGCTGGGGCGTCCCAGCCCTTAGATTTAGGGAGCCCCAGGCAAGGGGCGCCCCAGTCTTTTAGCTTAGGGAGCCCATGGCCTGGGACGCCCCAGCCCTTTGGCTAGGGCGCGCCAGGTCTAGGGCGCCCCAGCCCTTCGGATTAGGGAGCCCCTGGCCTGGGGCGCCCACGCCCTTAGGCTTAGGGAGCCCAAGGCTTGAGACTCCCCAGCCCTTCGGCTTAGGGAGCCCCTGGCCTGAAGCCCCCCAGTCCTTAGGCTTAGGGAGCCCCAGGCCTGGGGCACCCCAGCTCTTAGGCGTTGGGAGCCCCAGGCCTGGGGCACCCCAGCACTTCGGCTTAGGGGGCCCCTGGCATGGGGCGTCCCAGCCTTAGAATTGGGAGCCCCAGGCCTGGGGCACTCCAGCCCTTAGGCTTACGGTGCCCCAGACCGGGGCGCCCCAGCCCTTTGGCTCTGGGAGCCCCAGGCCTGGGGCGCCCCAACCCTTAGGCTTAGGGAGCCCAAGGATTGCGACGCCCCTGCCCTTAGGCTTGGGAGCCCCAGGCCTGATGCGCCCCAGCCCTTAGGCTTAGGGAGCCCCAGCCTCTGGGCGCCACAGCCCTTAGGCTTAGGGAGCCCATGGCCTTGGGCGCCTCAGCCACAGGCTTAGGGAACCCATGGCTTGGGACACCCCAGCCCTTCGGCTTAGGGAGCCCCAGTCCTGGGGCGTCCCAGCCCTTAGGATTTGGGAGCCCCAGGCATGGTACGCCCCAGCCCTTAGGCTTAGGGAGCCCCTGGCCTGGGGCGCCCTTGCCCTTAGGCTTTTGGAGTCCCAGGCCTGGGGAGCCCCAGCACTTAGGCTTTGGGAGCCCCTGGCCTGGGGCGCCCCAGCCCTTAAGCTTAGGGAGCCCATGGCCAGGGACGCCCCAGCCCTTAGGCTTTGGTAGCCCCAGGCCTGGGGCGCTCCAGCCCTTAGGCTTAGGGAGCCCCAGGCCTGGGGCGCCACAGCCCTTAGGCTTATGGAGCCCCAGGTCTGGGACGCCCCCGCCCGTCGGCTTAGGGCGCGCCAGGACTAGGGCGCCCAAGCCCTTAGGTTTTGGGAGCCCCAGGCCTGGGGCGCTCCAGCCCTTAGGCTTAGGGAGCCCCAGGCCTGGGACGCCCCCGCCCATCGGCTTAGGGCGCGCCAGGCCTAGGGCGCCCAAGCCCTTAGGCTTTGGGCGCCCAAGGCTTTGGGCGCCCCAACCCTTAGGCTTTGGGAGCCCCAGGCCTGGGGTGCTCCAACCCTTAGGCTTAGGGAGCCCCTGGCCTGGGGCGCCCCTGCCCTTAGACTTAGGGAGCCCAAGCCTGGGACGCCCAAGCCCTTCGGCTTAGGGCGCGCCAGGCCTAGGGCGCCCAAGCCCTTAGGCTTTGGGAGCCCCAGGCCTGGGGCGCTCCAGCCCTTAGGCTTAGGGAGCACCAGGCCTGGGGCGCACCAGCCCTTAGGCTTAGGGAGCCCATGTCCTGGGACGCCCCAGCCTTTCGGCTTAGGGCGCGCCAGGCCTTGGGCGCCCCAGCCCTTAGGCTTTGGGAGCCCCAGACCTGGGGCGCCCCCGCCTGTCGGCTTAGGGTGCCCCACGTCTGGGGCACCCCAGCCCTTAAGCTTAGGGAGCCCATGGCCTAGGGCGCCCAAGCCCTTAGGCTTTGGGCGGCCAAGGCTTTGGGCGCCCCAACCCTTAGGCTTTGGGAGCCCCAGGCCTGGGGTGCTCCAGCCCTTAGGCTTAGGGAGCCCCAGGCCTGGTGCGCACCAGCCCTTAGGCTTAGGGAGCCCAAGCCTGGGACGCCCCAGCCCTTCGGCTTAGGGCGCGCCAGGCCTTGGGCGCCCCATCCCTTAGGCTTTGGGAGCCCCAGGCCTGGGGCGCCCCAGCCCTTAGGCTTAGGGTGCCCCAAGCCTGGGGCGCCTCAGCCCTTTGGCTTAGGGTGCCCCAAGCCTGTGGCGCCCCAGCCCTTAGGCTTTGGGAGCCCCAGGCCTGGGGCACTCCAGCCCTTAGGCTTAGGTCGCCCCAGGCCTGGGGCGCCACAGCCCTAAGGCTTTGGGAGCCCCAGACCTGGGGCGCCACAGCCCTTAGGCTTAGGTAGCCCCAGGCCAGGGGGGACACAGCCCTTCGGAATAGGGAGCCCCAGGGCTGGGGCGTCCCAGCCCTTAGATTTAGGGAGCCCCAGGCAAGGGGCGCCCCAGCCTTTTGGCTTAGGGAGCCCATGGCCTGGGACGCCCCAGCCCTTTGGCTAGGGCGCGCCAGGCCTAGGGCGCCCCAGCCCTTCGGCTTAGGGAGCCCCTGGCCTGGGGCGCCCACGCCCTTAGGCTTAGGGAGCCCAAGGCTTGCGACTCCCCAGCCCTTCGGCTTAGGGAGCCCCAGGCCTGAAGCCCCCAGTCCTTAGGCTTAGGGAGCCGAAGGCCTGGGGCACCCCAGCTCTTAGGCGTTGGGAGCCCCAGGCCTGGGGCACCCCAGCACTTCGGCTTAGGGGGCCCCTGGCATAGGGCGTCCCAGCCTTAGAATTGCGAGCCCCAGGCCTGGGGCACTCCAGCCCTTAGGCTTACGGTGCCCGAGACCGGGGCGCCCCAGCCCTTAGGCTTTGGGAGCCCCAGGCCTGGGGCGCCCCAACCCTTAGGCTTAGGGAGCCCAAGGATTGCGACGCCCCTGCCCTTAGGCTTGGGAGCCCCAGGCCTGATGCGCCCCAGCCCTTAGGCTTAGGGAGCCCCAGCCTCTGGGCGCCACAGCCCTTAGGCTTAGGGAGCCCATGGCCTTGGGCGCCTCAGCCACAGGCTTAGGGAACCCATGGCTTGGGACACCCCAGCCCTTCGGCTTAGGGAGCCCCAGTCCTGGGGCGTCCCAGCCCTTAGGATTTGGGAGCCCCAGGCATGGTACGCCCCAGCCCTTAGGCTTAGGGAGCCCCTGGCCTGGGGCGCCCTTGCCCTTAGGCTTTGGGAGTCCTAGGCCTGGGGAGCCCCAGCACTTAGGCTTTGGGAGCCCCTGGCCTGGGGCGCCCCAGCCCTTAAGCTTAGGGAGCCCATGGCCAGGGACGCCCCAGCCCTTATGCTTTGGTAGCCCCAGGCCTTGGGCGCTCCAGCCCTTAGGCTTAGGGAGCCCCAGGCCTGGGGCGCCACAGCCCTTAGGCTTATGGAGCCCCAGGTCTGGGATGCCCCCGCCCGTCGGCTTAGGGCGCGCCAGGACTAGGGCGCCCAAGCCCTTAGGTTTTGGGAGCCCCAGGCCTGGGGCGCTCCAGCCCTTAGGCTTAGGGAGCCCCAGGCCTGGGACGCCCCCGCCCATTGGCTTAGGCCGCGCCAGGCCTAGGGCGCCCAAGCCCTTAGGCTTTGGGCGCCCAAGGCTTTGGGCGCCCCAACCCTTAAGCTTTGGGAGCCCCAGGCCTGGGGTGCTCCAACCCTTAAGCTTAGGGAGCCCCTGGCCTGGGGCGCCCCTGCCCTTAGACTTAGGGAGCCCAAGCCTGGGACGCCCAAGCCCTTCGGCTTAGGGCGCGCCAGGCCTAGGGCGCCCAAGCCCTTAGGCTTTGGGAGCCCCAGGTCTGGGGCGCTCCAGCCCTTAGGCTTAGGGAGCACCAGGCCTGGGGCGCACCAGCCCTTAGGCTTAGGGAGCCCATGGCCTGGGACGCCCCAGCCTTTCGGCTTAGGGCGCGCCAGGCCTTGGGCGCCCCAGCCCTTAGGCTTTGGGAGCCCCAGGCCTGGGGCGCCCCCGCCCGTCGGCTTAGGGTGCCCCACGTCTGGGGCACCCCAGCCCTTAAGCTTAGGGAGCCCATGGCCTAGGGCGCCCAAGCCCTTAGGCTTTGGGCGGCCAAGGCTTTGGGCGCCCCAACCCTTAGGCTTTGGGAGCCCCAGGCCTGGGGTGCTCCAGCCCTTAGGCTTAGGGAGCCCCAGGCCTGGTGCGCACCAGCCCTTAGGCTTAGGGAGCCCAAGCCTGGGACGCCCCAGCCCTTCGGCTTAGGGCGCGCCAGGCCTTGGGCACCCCATCCCTTAGGCTTTGGGAGCCCCAGTCCTGGGGCGCCCCAGCCCTTAGGCTTAGGGTGCCCCAAGCCTGGGGCGCCTCAGCCCTATGGCTTAGGGTGCCCCAAGCCTGTGGCGCCCCAGCCCTTAGGCTTTGGGAGCCCCAGGCCTGGGGCACTCCAGCCCTTAGGCTTAGGTCGCCCCAGGCCTGGGGCACTCCAGCCCTTAGGCTTAGGTCGCCCCAGGCCTGGGGCGCCACAGCCCTAAGGCTTTGGGAGCCACAGACCTGGGGCGCCACAGCCCTTAGGCTTAGGGAGCCCCAGGCCAGGGGGGACACAGCCCTTCGGAATAGGGAGCCCCAGGGCTGGGGCGTCCCAGCCCTTAGATTTAGGGAGCCCCTGGCCTGGGGCGCCCCTGCCCTCAGACTTAGGGAGCCCAAGCCTGGGACGCCCAAGCCCTTCGGCTTAGGGCGCGCCAGGCCTAGGGCGCCCAAGCCCTTAGGCTTTGGGAGCCCCAGGCCTGGGGCGCTCCAGCCCTTAGGCTTAGGGAGCACCAGGCCTGGGGCGCACCAGCCCTTAGGCTTAGGGAGCCCATGGCCTGGGACGCCCCAGCCTTTCGGCTTAGGGCGCGCCAGGCCTTGGGCGCCCCAGCCCTTAGGCTTTGGGAGCCCCAGGCCTGGGGCGCCCCCGCCTGTCGGCTTAGGGTGCCCCACGTCTGGGGCACCCCAGCCCTTAAGCTTAGGGAGCCCATGGCCTAGGGCGCCCAAGCCCTTAGGCTTTGGGCGGCCAAGGCTTTGGGCGCCCCAACCCTTAGGCTTTGGGAGCCCCAGGCCTGGGGCGCCCCAGCCCTTAGGCTTAGGGTGCCCCAAGCCTGTGGCGCCCCAGCCCTTAGGCTTTGGGAGCCCCAGGCCTGGGGCACTCCAGCCCTTAGGCTTAGGTCGCCCCAGGCCTGGGGCGCCACAGCCCTAAGGCTTTGGGAGCTCCAGACCTGGGGTGCCACAGCCCTTAGGCTTAGGGAGCCCCAGGCCAGGGGGGACACAGCCCTAAGGCTTTGGGAGCCCCAGACCTGGGGCGCCACAGCCCTTAGGCTTAGGGAGCCCCAGGCCAGGGGGGACACAGCCCTTCGGAATAGGGAGCCCCAGGGCTGGGGCGTCCCAGCCCTTAGATTTAGGGAGCCCCAGGCAAGGGGCGCCCCAGCCTTTTGGCTTAGGGATCCCATGGCCTGGGACGCCCCAGCCCTTTGGCTAGGGCGCGCCAGGCCTAGGGCGCCCCAGCCCTTCGGCTTAGGGAGCCCCAGGCCTGGGGCGCCCCAGCCCTTAGGCTTAGGGAGCCCAAGGCTTGCGACTCCCCAGCCCTTAGGCTTTGGGAGCCCCAGGCATTGTACGCCACAGCCCTTAGGCTTTGGGAGCCCAAGGCCTTGGGCGCCCCAGCCCTTAGGCTCTGGGAGCACCAGGCCAGGGGTGCTCCAGCCCTTAGGCTTAGGGAGCCCCAGGCCTGGGGCGCACCAGCCCTCAGGCTTAGGGAGCCCATGGCCTGGGACGCCCCAGCCCTTCGGCTTAGGGCGCGCCAGGCCTAGGGCGCCCCAGCCCTTAGGCTTTGGAAGCCCCAGGCCTGGGGCGCCCCAGCCCTTAGGCTTTGGGTGCCCCAGACCGGGGCGCCCCAGCCCTTAGGCTTTGGGAGCCCCAGGCCTGGGGCGCCCCAGCCCTTAGGCTTAGGGAGCCCAAGGGTTGCGACGCCCCTGCCCTTAGGCTTGGGAGCCCCAGGCCAGATTCCCCCCAGCCCTTAGGCTTTGGGAACCCCAGGCCTGGTACGCCCCAGTCCTTAGGCTTAGGGAGTCCCTGGCCTTGGATGCCCCTTCCCTTAGGCTTTGGGAGCCCCAGGCCTGGGGCGCCCCAGCACTTAGGCTTTGGGAGCCCCTGGCCTGGGGCACCCCAGCCCTTCGGCATAGGGAGCCCCTGGTATGGGGCATCCCAGCCTTAGGCTTTGGGAGCCACAGGCCTGGGGCGCCCTAGCCCTTAGGCTTTGGGAGCCGAAGGCCTGGGGAGCCCCAGCCCTTAGGCTTTGGGTGCCCCAGGCCTGGGGCGACTCAGCCCTTAGGCTTAGGGAGCCCCAGGCCTGGGGCGCCCCAGCTCTTAGGCGTTGGGAGCCCCAGGCCTGGGGCGATTCAGCCCTTAGGCTTAGGGAGCCCCATGCCTGGGGCGACCCAGCCCTTTGGCTTTGGGAGCCCCAGGCCTGGGGCGACCCAGCCCTTTGGCTTAGGGAGCCCCAGGCCTGGGGCGCCCCAACCCTTAGGCTTAGGGAGCCCAAGGGTTGCGACGCCCCTGCCCTTAGGCTTGGGAGCCCAGGCCTGATGCGCCCCAGTACTTAGCCTTAGGGAGCCCCAGGCTCTGGGCGCCACAGCCCTTAGGCTTAGGGAGCCCATGGCTTGGGACGCCTCAGCCCTTCGGCTTAGGGCGCGCCAGGCCTAGGGCGCCCAAGCCCTTAGGCTTTGGGAGCCCCAGGCCTGGTGCGCTCCAGCCCTTAGGCTTTGGGAGCCCCAGGCCTGGGGCGCCCCCGCCCGTCGGCTTAGGGTGCCCCACGTCTGGGGCACCCCAGCCCTTAAGCTTAGGGGGCCCTTGGCCTAGGGTGCCCGAGCCCTTAGGCTTTGATCGCCCAAGGCTTTGGGCGCCCCAACCCTTAGGCTTTGGGAGCCCCAGGCCTGGGGTGCTCCAGCCCTTAGGCTGAGGGAGCCCCAGGCCTGGTGCGCACCAGCCCTTAGGCTTAGGGAGCCAAAGCCTGGGACGCCCCAGCCCTTCGGCTTAGGGCGCGCCAGGCCTTGGGCGCCCCATCCCTTAGGCTTTGGGAGCCCCAGGCCTGGGGTGCCCCAGCCCTTAGGCTTAGGGTGCCCCAAGCCTGGGGCGCCCCAGCCCTTAGGCTTAGGGAGCCCAAGGCTTGCGACACCCCAGCCCTTCGGCTTAGGGAGCCCCAGGCCTGAAGCCCCCCAGTCCTTAGGCTTAGGGAGCCCCAGGCCTGGGGCGCCACAGCCTTTAGGCTTGGGAGCCCGAGGCCTGTGGCCCCCCAGCCCTTCGTCTTTGGGAGCCCCAGGCCTGGGGCGCCCCAGCACTTCGGCTTAGGGAGCCCAAGGGTTGCGACGCCCCTGTCCTTAGGCTTGGGAGCCCCAGGCATGGTACGCCCCAGCCCTTAGGTTTTGGGAGCACCAGGCCTTGGGCACCCCAGCACTTCGGCTTAGGGAGCCCAAGGGTTGCGACGCCCCTGTCCTTAGGCTTGGGAGCCCCAGGCCTGATGCGCCCCAGCCCTTAGGCTTAGGGAGCCCCAGGCTCTGGGCGCCACAGCCCTTAGGCTTAGGGAGCCCATGGCCTGGGGCGCCCCAGCCACAGGCTTAGGGAACCCATGGCTTGGGACGCCCCAGCCCTTCGGTTTAGGGAGCCCCAGTTCTGGGGCGTCCCAGCCCTTAGGCTTTGGGAGCCTCAGGTATGGTACGCCCCAGCCCTTAAGCTTTGGGAGACCAAGGCCTTGGGCGCCCCAGCCCTTAGGTTTTGGGAGCCCCAGGCCAGAGGCGCTCCAGCCCTTAGGCTTATGGAGCCCCAGGCCTGGGGCGCTCCAGCCTTTAGGCTTAGGGAGCCCATGGCTTGGGACGCCCCAGCCCTTCGCTTAGGGCGCGCCAGGCCTATGGCGCCCCAGCCCTTAGGCTTTGGGAGCCCCAGGCCTGGGTCGCCCCAGCATTTAGGCTTTTGGAGCTCCATCCCTGCGGCACTCCAGCTCTTGTGCTTTGGGAGCCCCAGGCCTGGGGCACCCCAGCCCTTTGGCTTTGGGATCCGCCGGCATTGTACGCCCCAGCCCTTAGGCTTTGGGAGCCCCAGGCCTGGGGCGCCCCAGCCCTTAGGCTTAGGAAACCCATGGCTTGGGACGCCCCAGCCCTTCGGCTTAGGGAGCCCCAGTCCTGGGGCGCCCCAGCCCTTAGGATTTGGGAGCCACAGGCATGGTACGCCCCAGCCCTTAGGTTAGGGAGCCCCAAGCCTGGGGCGCCCCAGCCCTTAGGCATAGGGAACCCATGGCTTGGGACGCCCCAGCCCTTCGGCTTAGGCAGCCCCAGTCCTGGGGCGCCCCAGCCCTTAGGATTTGGGAGCCACAGGCATGGTACGCCCCAGCTCTTAGGCTTTGGGAGCCCCAGGCCTGGGGCACCCCAGCACTTCGGCTTAGGGAGCCCTAGGGTTGCGACGCCCCTGTCCTTAGGCTTGGGAGCCCCAGGCCTGATGCGCCCCAGCCCTTAGGCTTATGGAGCCCCAGGCTCTGTGCGCCACAGCCCTTAGGCTTAGGGAGCCCATGGCCTGGGGCGCCCCAGCCACAGGCTTAGGGAACCCATGGCTTGGGACGCCCCAGCCCTTCGGTTTAGGGAGCCCCAGTCCTGGGGCGTCCCAGCACTTAGGCTTTGGGAGCCTCAGGTATGGTACGCCCCAGCCCTTAGGCTTTGGGAGACCAAGGCCTTGGGCGCCCCAGCCCTTAGGTTTTGGGAGCCCCAGGCCAGGGGCGCTCCAGCCCTTAGGCTTATGGAGCCCCAGGCCTGGGGCGCTCCAGCCCTTAGGCTTAGGGAGCCCATGGCCTGGGACGCCCCAGCCCTTCGCTTAGTGCGCGCCAGGCCTAGGGCGCCCCAGCCCTTAGGCTTTGGGAGCCCCAGGCCTGGGTCGCCCCAGCATTTAGGCTTTTGGAGCTCCATCCCTGCGGCACTCCAGCTCTTGGGCTTTGGGAGCCCCAGGCCTGGGGATCTCCAGCCCTTAGGCTTACGAGCCCCAGGCCTGGGGCGCACCAGCCCTTAGGCTTAGGGAGCCCATGGCCTGGGACGCCCCAGCCCTTCGGCATAGGGCGCGCCAGGCCTAGGGCGCCCCAGCCCTTAGGCTTTGGGAGCCCCAGGCCTGGGGCTCCCCAGCCCTTAGGCTTTGGGTGCCCCAGACCGGGGCGCCCCAGCCCTTAGGCTTTGGGAGCCCCAGGCCTGGGGCGCCCCAACACTTAGGCTTAGGGAGCCCAAGGGTTGCGACGCCCCTGCCCTTAGGCTTGGAGACCCAGGTCAGATGCGCCCCAGCCCTTAGGCTTAGGGAGCCCCAGGCTCTGGGCGCCACAGCCCATAGGCTTAGGGAGCCCTTGGCCTGGGGTGCCCCAGCCATAGGCTTAGGGAACCCATGGCTTGGGCGCCACAGCCCTTCGGCTAAGGGAGCCCCAGTCCTGTGGCATCCCAGCCCTTCGGCTTTGGGAGCCCCAGGCATGGTACGCCCCAGCCCTTAGGCTTAGTGAATCCCTGGCCTTGGGCGCCCCTGCCTTTAGGCTTGGGAGCCCCAGGCCTGGGGCGCCCCAGCACTTAGGCTTTGGGAGCCCCTGGCCTGGGGCTCCCCAGCCCATCAGCATAGGGAGCCCCTGGTATGGGGCGTCCCAGCCTTAGGCTTTGGGAGCCACAGGCCTGGGGCGCCCCAGCCCTTAGGCTTTGGGAGCAGAAGGCTTGGGGAGCCCCAGCCCTTAGGCTTTGGGTGCCCCAGGCCTGGGGCGCTTCAGCCCTTAGGCTTAGGGAGCCCCAGTGCTGAGGCGCAGCACCCCTTAGGCTAGGGGAGCCCATGGCCTGGGACGCCACAGCCCTTAGATTTAGGGAGCCCCAGGCATGGGGGGAACCAGCCCTTCGGGTTTGGGAGCCCCAGGCATGGTACACCCCAGCCCTTAGGCTTAGGGAGCCCCTGGCCTGGCGCGCCCCAGCCCTTAGGCTTTGGGAGCCCAAGGCCTGGAGAGCCCCTGCCCTTAGGCTTTGGGTGCCCCAGGCCTGGGGCGCTTCAGCCCTTAGGCTTAGGGAGCCCCAGTGCTGAGGCGCACCAGCTTTTAGGCTAGGGGAGCCCATGGCCTGGGGCACCCAGCCCTTAGGCTTAGGGTGCCCCAGGCCTGGGGAGACCCAGCTCTTAGGTTTTGGGAGGCCCAGGCCTAGGGCACTCCAGCTTTCAGGCTTAGGGAGCCCAAGGTCTGTGACGCCCCTGCCCTTTGGCTTTGGGAGCCCAAGGCTTTGTGCGCCAGAACCCTTAGGCTTTGGGAGCCCCAGGCCTCGGGCGCTCCAGCCCTTAGGTTTAGGGAGCCCCAAGCCTGGGGCGCACCAGCCTTTAGGCTTAGTGAGCCCATGGCCTGGTATGCCCCAGCCCTTCGGTTTAGGGCGCGCCAGGCATTGGCGCCCCAGCCCTTAGGCTTTGGGAGCCCCAGGCCTGGGGCGCCCCAGCCCTTAGTCTTAGGGTGCCCCAAGCCTGGGGCGCCCCAGCCCTTAGGCTTTCGGAGCCCAAGGCTTGCGACTCCCCAGCCATTCGGATTAGGGAGCCACAGGCCTGAAGCCCCCCAGTCCTTAGGCTAAGGGAGCCCCAGGCCTGGGGCGCCACAGCTTTTAGGCTTGGGAGACCGAGGACTGTGGCCCCCCAACCCTTCGGCTTTGGGAGCCCCAGGCCTGGGTGCCCCAGCTCTTAGGCGTTGGGAGCCCCAGGCATGGTACGCCCCAGCCCTTAGGCTTTGGGAGCCCCAGGCCTGGGGCACCCCAGCACTTCGGCTTAGGGAGCTTCTGGCCTGGGGCGCCACAGCCCTTAGGCTTAGGGAGCCCCAGGCCTGGGACGCCCCCGCCCCTCGGCTTAGGGAGCCCCAGGCCTGGGAAGCCCCAGCCCTTCGGCTTAATGCGCGCCAGGCCTAGGCCCCCCTAGCCCTTAGGCTTTGGGATCCACAGGCATGGGGCGCGCAGCCCTTAGGCTTAGGGTGCCCCAGGTCTGGGGCGCCCCAGCACTTAAGCTTAGGGAGCCCATGGCCAGGGACGCCCCAGCCATTAGGCTTTGGTAGCCCCAGGCCTGGGGCGCTCCAGCCCTTAGGCTTAGGGAGCCCCAAGCCTGGGGCGCCACAACCCTTAGGCTTATGGAGCCCCAGGTCTGGGACGCCCCCGCCCGTCGGCTTAGGGCGCGCCAGGACTAGGGCGCCCAAGCCCTTAGGCTTTGGGAGCCCCAGGCCTGGGGCGCTCCAGCCCTTAGGCTTAGGGAGCCCCAGGCCTGGGACGCCTCCGCCCATCGGCTTAGGGCGCGCCAGGCCTAGGGCGCCCAAGCCCTTAGGCTTTGGGCGCCCAAGGCTTTGGGCGCCCCAACCCTTAGGCTTTGGGAGCCCCAGGCCTGGTGCGCACCAGCCCTTAGGTTTAGGGAACCGAAGCCTGGGACGCCCCAGCCCTTCGGCTTAGTGCGCGCCAGGCCTAGGGCGCCCAAGCCCTTAGGCTTTGGGAGCCCCAGGCCTGGGGCGCTCCAGCCCTTAGGCTTAGGGAGCCCCAGGCCTGGGGCGCACCAGCCCTTAAGCTTAGGGAGCCCATGGCCTGGGACGCCCCAGCCCTTCGGCTTAGGGCGCGCCAGGCCTTGGGCGCCCCAGCCCTTAGGCTTTGGTAGCCCCAGGCCTGTGGTGCCCCCGCCCGTCGGCTTAGGGTGCCCCACGTCTGGGGCCCCCCAGCCCTTAAGCTTAGGGATCCGATGGCCTAGGGCGCCCAAGCCCTTAGGCTTTGGGCGCCCAAGGCTTTGGGCGCCCCAACCCTTAGGCTCTGGGAGCCCCAGGCCTGGGTTGCTCCAGCCCTTAGGCTTAGGGAGCCCCAGGCCTGGTGCGCAGCAGCCCTTAGGCTTAGGGAGCCCAAGCCTGGGACGCCCCAGACCTTCGGCTTAGGGCGCGCCAGGCCATGGGCGCCCCATCCCTTAGGCTGTGGGAGCCCCAGGCCTGGGGCGCCCCAGCCCTTAGGCTTAGGGTGCCCAAAGCCTGGGGCGCCCCAGCCCTTAGACTTAGGGTGCCCCAAGCCTGGGGCGCCCCAGCCCTTAGGCTTTGGGAGCCCCAGGCCTGGGACACTCCAGCCCTTGGGCTTAGGGAGCCCCAGGCCTGGGGCGCCACAGCCCTTAGGCTTAGGGAGCCCAAGGGCTGCGACGCCCCTGCCCTTAGGATTTGGGAGCCCCAGGCCTGATGGGCCCCAGCCCATAGGCTTACGGAGCCCCAGCCCAGGGGGCACACAGCCCTTCGGAATAGGGAGGCCCGGGGCTGGGGTGTCCCAGCACTTAAATTTCGGGAGCCCCAGGCAAGGGGCGCCCCAGCTTTTTGGCTTAGGGAGCCCAAGGCCTGGGACGCCCCAGCCCTTTGGCTAGGGCGCGCCAGGCCTAGGGCTCCCCAGCCCTTCGGCTTAGGGAGCCCCAGGCCTGAGGAGCCCCAGCCCTTAGGCTTAGGGAGCCCAAGGCTTGCAACTCCCCAGCCTTCGGCTTAGGGAGCCCCAGGCCTGTGGCCCCCCAGCCCTTCGGCTTTGGGAGCCCCAGGCCTGGGGCACCCCAACTCTTAGGCGTTGGGAGCCCCAGGCATGGTACGCCCCAGCCCTTAGGCTTTGGGAGCCCCTGGCATGGGGCGTCCCAACCTTAGAATTGGGAGCCCCAGGCCTGGGGCACTCCAGCCCTTAGGCTTAGGGAGCCCCATCCTGGGGCGATCCAGCCCTTTCGCTTAGGGAGCCCATGGCCTGATGCGCCCCAGCCCTTAGCCTTAGGGTGCCCCAGGCTCTGGGCGCCACTGCCCTTAGGCTTAGGGAGCCCATGGCCTGGGGCGCCCCAGCCACAGGCTTAGGGAACCCATGGCTTGGGACGCCCCAGCCCTTCGGCTTAGGGAGCCCCTTTCCTGGGGCGTCCCAGCCCTTAGGCTTTGGGGGCCCCAGGCATGGTAAGCCCCAGCCCTTAGGCTTAGGGAGCCCCTGGCCTGGGGCGCCCCTGCACTTAGACTTAGGGAGCCCAAGCCTGGGACGCCCAAGCCCTTCGGCTTAGGGCGCGCCAGGCCTAGGGCGCCCAAGCCCTTAGGCTTTGGGAGCCCCAGGCCTGGGGCGCTCCAGCCCTTAGGCTTAGGGAGCACCAGGCCTGGGGCGCACCAGCCCTTAGGCTTAGGCAGCCCATGGTCTGGGACGCCCCAGCCCTTCGGCTTAGGGCGCGCCAGGCCTTGGGCGCCCCAGCTCTTAGGCTTTGGGAGCCCCAGGCCTGGGGCGCCCCCGCCCGTCGGCTTAGGGTGCCCCACGTCTGGGGCACCCCAGCCCTTAAGCTTAGGGAGACCATGGCCTAGGGCGCCCAAGCCCTTAAGCTTTGGGCGCCCAAGGCTTTGGGCGCCCCAACCCTTAGGCTTTGGGAGCCCCAGGCCTGGGGTGCTCCAGCCCTTAGGCTTAGGGAGTCCCAGGCCTGGTGCGCACCAGCCCTTAGGCTTAGGGAGCCCAAGCCTGGGACGCCCCAGCCCTTCGGCTTAGGGCGCGCCAGGCCTTGGGCGCCCCATCCCTTAGGCTTTGGGAGCCCCAGGCCTGGGATGCCCCAGCCCTTAGACTTAGGGTGCCCCAAGCCTGGGGCGGCCCAGCCCTTAGGCTTAGGGAGCCCCAGGCCTGGGGCGCCACAGCCCTTAGCCTTTGGGAGCCGCAGACCTGGGGCGCCACAGCCCTTAGGCTTAGGGAGCCCAATGGCTGCGACGCCCCTGCCCTTAGGATTTGGGAGCCCCAGGCCTAAAGCGCCTCAGCCCTTAGGCTTAGGGAGCCCCAGGCCAGGGGGAACACAGCCCTTTGGCATAGGGGCCCCAGGGCTAGGGCGTCCAAGCCCTTAGATTTAGGGAGCCCCAGGCAAGGGGCGCCCCAGGCTTTTGGCTTAGGGAGCCCATGGCCTGGGACGCCCCAGGCCTTTGGCTAGGGCGCGCCAGGCCTAGGGCGCCCCAGCCCTTCTGCTTAGGGAGCCCCAGGCCTGGGGCGCCCCAGCTCTTAGGCTTTGGAAGCTTCTGGCCTGGGGCGCCACAGCCCTTAGGCTTAGGGAGCCCCAGGCCTTGGACGCCCCCACCCGTCGGCTTAGGGAGCCCCAGGCCTGGGACGCCCCAGCCCTTCGGCTTAGTGCGCGCCAGGCCTAGGCCGCCCTAGGCCTTAGGCTTTGGGATCCACAGGCATGGGGCGCGCAACCCTTAGGCTTAGGGTGCCCCAGGTCTGGGGCGCCCCAGCCCTTAGGCTTTGGTAGCCCCAGGCCTGGGGTGCCCTTGCCCTTAGGCTTTGGGAGCCCAAGACCTGGGGCGCTACAGCCCTTAGGCTAAGGGAGCCCCTGGCCTGGGGCGCAACAACCCTTAGGCTTAGGGAGCCCCAGGCCTGGGACGCCCCCGCCCGACGGCTTAGAGAGCCCCAGGCCTGGGACGCCCCCGCCCATCGGCTTTGGGCGTGCCAGGCCATGGGCGCCCCTGCCCATCGGCTTAGGGCGCGCCAGGCCTTGGGCGCCCCAGCCCTTAGGCTTAGGGTGCCCCACGTCTGGGGCGCCCCAGCCCTTAAGCTTAGGGAGCCCATGGCCTGGGACGCCCCAGCCCTTCGGCTTAGGGCTCGCCAGGATTTGGGCGCCCCAGCCCTTAGGCTTTGGGAGCCCCAGGCCTGGGGCGCCCCAGCCCTTAGGCATAGGGTGCCCCAGGCCTGGGGCACTCCAGCCCTTAGGCTTAGGTAGCACCAGGACTGGTGCGCCCCAGACCTTAGGCTTTAGGAGCCCCAGACCTTGGGCGCCCAGCCCTTAGGCTTAGGGAGCCCAAGGTCTGCGACGCCCCTGCCCTTAGGCTTTGGGAGCCCAAGGCCTGATGGGCCCCACCCCTTAGGCTTAGGGAGCCCCAGGCCCTGGGCGCCCCAGCCCTTAGGATTTGGGAGCCACAGGCATGGTACGCCCCAGCCCTTAGGTTAGGGAGCCCCAGGCCTGGGGCTCCTCAGCCCTTACGTTTTGGGAGCCCCAGGCCTGGGGCGCCCCAGCTCTTAGGCTTTGGGAGCCCCAGGCATGGTACGCCCCAGCCTTTAGGCTTAGGGAGCCCCTGGCCTGGGCCGCCACAGCCCTTAGGCTTAGGGAGCCCCAGGCATGGGGCGCCCCAGCCCTTAGGCTTTGGGTGCCCCAGGCCTGGGGCGCTCCAGCCATTAGGCTTAGGGAGCCCCAGGCCTGTGGCGTCCCAGCCCTTAGGCTTAGGGAGCCCCAGGCATGGGGCGCCCCAGCCCTTAGGCTTAGGGAGCCCATGGCCTGGGATGCCCCAGCCCTTCGGCAAGGGCGCGCCAGGCCTAGGGCGCCCCAGCCCTTAGGCTTTGGGAGCCCCAGGCCTGGGGCGCCCCAAACCTAAGGCTTAGATATC
Source organism: Tenrec ecaudatus (assembly GCF_050624435.1). Lineage (NCBI taxonomy): Eukaryota > Metazoa > Chordata > Mammalia > Afrosoricida > Tenrecidae > Tenrec > Tenrec ecaudatus. The sequence goes on along the minus strand of NW_027459537.1, from coordinate 396,511 downwards.
CCCATGCAGTGGCGCCACAGCCCCTTGGCTTAGGGAGCCCAAGGCTTGCGACTCCCCAGCCCTTCGGTTTAGGGAGCCTCAGGTCGGAAGCCCCCCAGACCTAAGGCTTAGGGAGCTCTGGCCTTGGGCCCCCCAGCCCTTAGGTTTTGGGAGCACAAGGCCTGGGGCGACCCAACCCTTAGGCTTTGGGTGCCCCAGGCCTGGGGCGCCCCAGCCCTTAGGCTTAGGGAGTCCCTGGCCTGGGGCGCCCCAGCCCTTAGGCTTTGGGAGCCCAAGGCCTGGGGCGCCCCAGCCCTTAAGCTCTGGGAGCCCAAGGCTTGCGACTCCCCAGCCCTTCGGCTTAGGGAGCCCCAGTCCAGAAGACCCCCAGCCCTTAGGGTTAGGGAGCCCCAGGCCTGGGCGCCACAGCCCTTAGGCTTAGGGAGCCCCAGGCATGGGGCGCCCCACCCCTTAGGCTTTGGGAGCTCCAGGCTTGGGGAGCCACATCCTTTAGGATTGGGAGCCCCAGGCCTGTGGCCCACCAACCCTTAGGCTTAGGGAGCCCCAGGCCTGGGTCGCCCCAGCCTTTAGGCTTTTGGAGCTCCAGCCCTGGGCACCCCAGCCCTTGAGCTTTGGGAGCCCCAGGCCTGGGGCGCCCTAGCCCTTAGGCTTTGGGAACCCCAGGCATGGTACGCCCCAGCCCTTAGGCTTTGGGAGACCAAGGCCTTGGGCGCCCCAGCCCTTAGGCTTAGGGAGCCCCAGGCCTGGGGCGCAGCAGCCCTTAGGCTTAGGGAGCCCATAGCCTGGGACGCCCCAGCCCTTCGGCTTAGGGCGCGCCAGGCCTAGGGCGACCCAGCCCTTAGGCTTTGGAAGCCCCAGGCCTGGGGCTCCCCAGCCCTTAGGCTTAGGGTGCGCCATACCGGGGCGCCCCAGCCCTTAGGTTTTGGGAGCCCAGGCCTGGGGCGCCCCAGCCCTTAGGCTTAGGGAGCCCAAGGGTTGCGACGCCCCTGCCCTTAGGCTTGGGCGCCCCAGGCCAGATGCGCCCCAGCCCTTAGGCTTAGGGAGCCCCAGGCTCTGGGCGCCACAACCCTTAGGCTTAGGGAGCAACAGTCCAGGGGCGTCCCAGCCCTTAGGCTTTGGGAGCCCCAGCCATGGTACGCCCCAGCCCTTAGGCTTTGGGAGCCCAAGGCCTGGGGAGCCCCAGCCCTTAGGCTTTGGGTGCCCCAGGCCTGGGGCGCTCCAGCCCTTAGGCTTAGGGAGCCCCAGTGCTGAGGCGCACCAGCACTTAGGCTAGGGTAGCCCTGTCCTGGGATGCCCCAGCCCTTAGACTTAGGGAGCGCCAGGCCTAGGACGCCCCAGCCCTTAGGCTTTGGGAGCCTCAGGCCTGAGGCGCCCAGCCCTTAGGCTTAGGGTGCCCCATGCCTGGGGAGACCCAGCTCTTAGGCTTTGTGAGCCCCAGGCCTAGGGCACTCCAGCTTTCAGGCTTAGGGAGCCCAAGGCCTGTAAAGCCCCTGTCCTTAGACTTAGGGAGCCCAAGGCTTTGGGCGCCCCAACCCTTAGGCTTTGGGAGCCGCAGGCCTTGGGCGCTCCAGCCCTTAGGCTTAGGGAGCCCCAAGCCTGGGGCGCACCAGCCCTTAGGCTTAGGGAGCCCATGGCCTGTGATTCCCCAGCCCTTCGGTTTAGGGCGCCCCAGTCATTGGGCGCCCCAGCCCTTAGGCTTTGGGAGCCCCAGGCCTGGGGTGCCCCAGTCCTTAGGCTTAGGGTGCCCCAGACCGGGGCGCCCCAGCCCTTAGGCTTTGGGAGCCCCAGGCCTGGGGCGCCCCAGCCTTTAGGCTTAGGGAGCCCAAGGGTTGCGACGCCCCTGCCCTTAGGCTTGGTAGCCCCAGGCCTGATGCACCCCAGCCCTTAGGCTTAGGGAGCCCCAGGCTCTGGGCGCCACAGCCCTTAGGCTTAGTGAGCCCATGGCCTGGGGCGCCCCAGCCATAGGCTTAGGGAACCCATGGCTTGGGACGCCCCAGCCCTTCGGCTTAGGGAGCCCCAGTCCTGGGGCATACCAGCCCTTAGGTTATGGGAGCCCCAGGCATGGTACGCCCCAGCACTTAGGCTTAGGGAGCCCCTGGCCTGGGGCGCTCCTGCCTTTAGGCTTTGGGAGCCCCAGGCCTGGGGCGCCCCAGCACTTAGGCTTTGGGAGCCCCTGGCCCTGGGCGCCCCAGCCCTTCGGCTTAGGGAGCCCCTGGCATGGGTCCTCCCAGCTTTAGGCTTTGGGAGCCACAGGCCTGGGGCGCCCCAGTCCTTAGGCTTTGGGAGCCCAAGGCCTGGTGCGCCCCAGCCCTTAGGCTTTGGGTGCCCCAGGCCTGGGGCGCTCCAGCCCTTAGGCTTAGGGAGCCCCAGTGCTGGGGCGCACCAGCCCTTAGGCTAGGGGAGCCCATGGCCTGGGACGCCCCAGCCCTTAGATTTAGGGAGCCCCAGGCCTCGGGGGACCCAACCCTTCGGATTTGGGAGCCCCAGGCATGGTACACCCCAGCCCTTAGGCTTAGGGAGGCCCAGGCCTGGGGCGCACCAGCCCTTAGGCTTAGGGAGCCCATGGCCTGGGACACCCAGCCCTTAGGCTTAGGGTGCCCCAGGCCTTGGGAGACCCAGCTCTTAGGCTTTGGGAGCCCCAAGCCTAGGGCACTCCAGCTTTTAGGCTTAGGGAACCCAAGGGTTGTGACTCCCCTGCCCTTAGGCTTTGGGAGCCCAAGGCTTTGGGCGCCCCAACCCTTAGGCTTTGGGAGCCCCAGGCCTGGGGCGCTCCAGCCCTTAGGCTTAGGGAACCCCCGGCCCTGGGCTCCACAGCCCTTAGGCTTTGGGAGCCCCAGGCCTGATGCGCCCCTGCCTTAGGCTTAGGGAGCCCCAGGCACTGGGCGCCACAGCCCTTAGGCTTAGGGAGCCCAGGGCCTGGGACGCCCCAGCCCTTCGGCTTAGTGAGCCCCAGGCCTGGGGCGTCGCAGCCCTTATGCTTAGGGAGCCCCAGGCCTGAGGCGCCACAGCCCTTAGGCTTGGGTGCCCCAGGCCTGGGGCGCTCCAGCCCTTAGGCTTAGGGAGCCCCAGTGCTGGGGCGCACCAGCCCTTAGGCTAGGGGAGCCCATGGCCTGGGACGCCCCAGCCCTTAGATTTAGGGAGCCCCAGGCTTCGGGGGACCCAACCCTTCGGATTTGGGAGCCCCAGGCATGGTACACCCCAGCCCTTAGGCTTAGGGAGGCCCAGGCCTGCGGCGCACCAGCCCTTAGGCTTAGGGAGCCCATGGCCTGGGACACCCAGCCCTTAGGCTTAGGGTGCCCCAGGCCTTGGGAGACCCAGCTCTTAGGCTTTGGGAGCCCCAAGCCTAGGGCACTCCAGCTTTTAGGCTTAGGGAACCCAAGGGTTGTGACTCCCCTGCCCTTAGGCTTTGGGAGCCCAAGGCTTTGGGCGCCCCAACCCTTAGGCTTTGGGAGCCCCAGGCCTGGGGCGCTACAGCCCTTAGGCTTAGGGAACCCCCGGCCCTGGGCTCCACAGCCCTTAGGCTTTGGGAGCCCCAGGCCTGATGCGCCCCTGCCTTAGGCTTAGGGAGCCCCAGGCACTGGGCGCCACAGCCCTTAGGCTTAGGGAGCCCAGGGCCTGGGACGCCCCAGCCCTTCGGCTTAGTGAGCCCCAGGCCTGGGGCGTCGCAGCCCTTAGGCTTAGGGAGCCCCAGGCCTGAGGCGCCACAGCCCTTAGGCTTAGGGAACCCATGGCTTGGGATGCCCCAGGCCTTTGGCTTTGAGAGCCCAATCCTGGGGCGCCCCAGCCCTTTGGCTTTGGGTGCCCCAGGCCTGGGACGCCCAGCCCTTAGGCTTTGGTAGCCCCAGGCCTGGGGCGCCCCAGCCCTTAGACTTAGGGAGCCCCAGGCCTGCGGTGACCCAGCCCTTCGGCTCAGGTAACCCCAGCCCTGGGGCGTCCTAGCCCTTAGGCTTTGGTAGCCCCAGGCCTGGGGTGCCACTACCCTTAGGCTTAGGGAGCCCATGGCCTGGGACGCCCCAGCCCTTCGGCTTAGGGAGCCGCATGCATGGTACGCCCCATCCCTTAGGCTTAGGGAACCCCTGGCCTGGGGCGCCCCAGCCCTTAGGCTTTTGTAGCCCCAGGCCTGGGGCACCCCAGCACTTAGGCTGGGAGCCCCTGGCATGGGGTGCCCCAGCCCTTCGGCTTTGGGAGCCCCTGGCATGGGGCGTCCCAGCCTTAGGCTTTGGGAGCCCCAGGCATGGTACACCCCAGCCCTTAGGCTTAGGGAGCCCCTGGCCTGGGGGGCCCCAGCCCTTAGGCTTTGGGAGCCCCAGGCCTGGGGCGCTCCAGCCCTTAGGCTTAGGGAACCCAAGGGCTGCGACGCCCCTGCCCTTAGGTTTTTGGAGCCCCAGGCCTGATGCGCCCCAGCCCTTTGTCTTAGGGTTCCCCAGGCCTAGGGCGCCACAGTCCTTAGGCTTAGGGAGCCCATGGCCTAGGACGCCCCAGCCCTTCGGCTTAGGGAGCGCCAGTTCTGGGGCGTCCCAACCCTTAGGCTTAGGGTGTACCAGTCCTGGGGCGCCCCAGCCCTTAGGCTTAGGGAGCCCGTGGCATGGGATGCCCCAGCCCTTCCGCTTAGGGAGCCCCAGGCCGGGGAGCCACAGCCCTTAGGCTTAGGGAGCCCCAGGCCAGGGGGGACCCAGCCCTTCGGCTTTGGGAGTCCCAGGCCTGGGGCGCCCCAGCCCTTAGGCTTAGGGAGACCCAGGCCTGGGAAGCTCCAGCCCTTAGGCTTAGGGATCCCCAGGCCTGAGGCGCCACAACCCTTAGGCTTTGGGAGCTTCAGTCCTGGGGCGCCCCATCCCTCAGGCTTAGAGAACCCCAGGCCTGAGGCGCCCCAGCTCTTAGGGTTACGGAGCCCAAGACCTGGGGCGCCCCAGCCCTTAGGCTTAGGGAGCCCATGGCCTGGGACGCCCCAGCCCTTAGGCTTAGGGAGCCCATGGCCTGGGACACCCAGCCCTTAGGCTTAGGGTGCCCCAGGCCTTGGGAGACCCAGCTCTTAGGCTTTGGGAGCCCCAAGCCTAGGGCACTCCAGCTTTTAGGCTTAGGGAACCCAAGGGTTGTGACTCCCCAGCCCTTAGGCTTTGGGAGCCCAAGGCTTTGGGCGCCCCAACCCTTAGGCTTTGGGAGCCCCAGGCCTGGGGCGCTCCAGCCCTTAGGCTTAGGGAACCCCCGGCCCTGGGCTCCACAGCCCTTAGGCTTTGGGAGCCCCAGGCCTGATGCGCCCCTGCCTTAGGCTTAGGGAGCCCCAGGCACTGGGCGCCACAGCCCTTAGGCTTAGGGAGCCCAGGGCCTGGGACGCCCCAGCCCTTCGGCTTAGTGAGCCCCAGGCCTGGGGCGTCGCAGCCCTTATGCTTAGGGAGCCCCAGGCCTGAGGCGCCACAGCCCTTAGGCTTGAGTGCCCCAGGCCTGGGGCGCTCCAGCCCTTAGATTTAGGGAGCCCCAGGCCTCGGGGGACCCAACCCTTCGGATTTGGGAGCCCCAGGCATGGTACTCCCCAGCCCTTAGGCTTAGGGAGGCCCAGGCCTGCGGCGCACCATCCCTTAGGCTTAGGGAGCCCATGGCCTGGGACACCCAGCCCTTAGGCTTAGGGTGCCCCAGGCCTTGGGAGACCCAGCTCTTAGGCTTTGGGAGCCCCAAGCCTAGGGCACTCCAGCTTTTAGGCTTAGGGAACCCAAGGGTTGTGACTCCCCTGCCCTTAGGTTTTGGGAGCCCAAGGCTTTGGGCGCCCCAACCCTTAGGCTTTGGGAGCCCCAGGCCTGGGGCGCTCCAGCCCTTAGGCTTAGGGAACCCCCGGCCCTGGGCTCCACAGCCCTTAGGCTTTGGGAGCCCCAGGCCTGATGCGCCCCTGCCTTAGGCTTAGGGAGCCCCAGGCACTGGGCGCCACAGCCCTTAGGCTTAGGGAGCCCAGGGCCTGGGACGCCCCAGCCCTTCGGCTTAGTGAGCCCCAGGCCTGGGGCGTCGCAGCCCTTAGGCTTAGGGAGCCCCAGGCCTGAGGCGCCACAGCCCTTAGGCTTAGGGAACCCATGGCTTGGGATGCCCCAGCCCTTTGGCTTTGAGAGCCCAATCCTGGGGCGCCCCAGCCCTTTGGCTTTGGGTGCCCCAGGCCTGGGACGCCCAGCCCTTAGGCTTTGGTAGCCCCAGGCCTGGGGCGCCCCAGCCCTTAGACTTAGGGAGCCCCAGGCCTGCGGTGACCCAGCCCTTCGGCTCAGGTAACCCCAGCCCTGGGGCGTCCTAGCCCTTAGGCTTTGGTAGCCCCAGGCCTGGGGTGCCACTACCCTTAGGCTTAGGGAGCCCATGGCCTGGGACGCCCCAGCCCTTCGGCTTAGGGAGCCGCATGCATGGTACGCCCCATCCCTTAGGCTTAGGGAACTCCTGGCCTGGGGCGCCCCAGCCCTTAGGCTTTTGTAGCCCCAGGCCTGGGGCACCCCAGCACTTAGGCTGGGAGCCCCTGGCATGGGGTGCCCCAGCCCTTCGGCTTTGGGAGCCCCTGGCATGGGGCGTCCCAGCCTTAGGCTTTGGGAGCCCCAGGCATGGTACACCCCAGCCCTTAGGCTTAGGGAGCCCCTGGCCTGGGGGGCCCCAGCCCTTAGGCTTTGGGAGCCCCAGGCCTGGGGCGCTCCAGCCCTTAGGCTTAGGGAACCCAAGGGCTGCGACGCCCCTGCCCTTAGGTTTTGGGAGCCCCAGGCCTGATGCGCCCCAGCCCTTTGTCTTAGGGTGCCCCAGGCCTAGGGCGCCACAGTCCTTAGGCTTAGGGAGCCCATGGCCTAGGACGCCCCAGCCCTTCGGCTTAGGGAGCGCCAGTTCTGGGGCGTCCCAACCCTTAGGCTTAGGGTGTACCAGTCCTGGGGCGCCCCAGCCCTTAGGCTTAGGGAGCCCGTGGCATGGGATGCCCCAGCCCTTCGGCTTAGGGAGCCCCAGGCCGGGGAGCCACAGCCCTTAGGCTTAGGGAGCCCCAGGCCAGGGGGGACCCAGCCCTTCGGCTTTGGGAGTCCCAGGCCTGGGGCGCCCCAGCCCTTAGGCTTAGGGAGACCCAGGCCTGGGAAGCTCCAGCCCTTAGGCTTAGGGATCCCCAGGCCTGAGGCGCCACAACCCTTAGGCTTTGGGAGCTTCAGTCCTGGGGCGCCCCATCCCTCAGGCTTAGAGAACCCCAGGCCTGAGGCGCCCCAGCTCTTAGGGTTACGGAGCCCAAGACCTGGGGCGCCCCAGCCCTTAGGCTTAGGGAGCCCATGGCCTGGGACGCCCCAGCCCATAGGCTTAGGGAGCCCCAGCCTGGGACGCCCCCGCCCTTCGGCTTAGGGCGCGCCAGGCCTAGGGCGCCCCAGCCCTTAGGCTTTGGGAGCCCTAGACCTGGGGCGACCCAGCCCTTAGGCTTTGGGAGCCCAAGGGCTACGACGCCCCAGCCCTTCGGCTTTGGGAGCCCCAGGCCAGATGCGCCCCAGCCCTTAGGCTTAGGGAGCCCCAGGCCTGGGGCGCCACAGCCCTTAGGCTTAGGGAGCCCCAGGCCTGGGACGACCCCACCCTTCGGCTTAGGGCGCGCCAGGCCTGGGGCGCCCTAACCCTTAGGCTTTGGGAGCCCTAGACCTGGGTCGCCCCAGCCCTTAGGCTTAGGGAGCCCATGGGCTGCGACGCCCCTGCCCTTAGGCTTTGGGAGCCCCAGGCCTGATACGCCCCAGCCCTTAGGCTTAGGGAGCCCTAGGCCTAGGGCGCCACAGTCCTTAGGCTTAGGGAGCCCATGGCCTGGGACGCCCCAGCCCTTCGGCTTAGGGAGCCCCAGTTCTGGGGCGTCCCAGCCCTTAGGCTTAGGGAGCAACAGGCCTGGGAAGCCCCAGCTCTTAGGCTTAGGGAGCCCCAGGCCTGGGGCGCACCAGCCCTTAGGTTTAGGGATCCCAGGCCTGGGGCGCCCCAACCCTTAGGCTTAGGTAGTCCCATGCCTGAGGAACACCAGGCCTTAGGCTTTGGGAGCCCCAGGCCTGGGGCGCCCCAGCCCTTAGGCTTTGGGAGCCCCAGGCCTGGGGCGCCCCAGACCTTAATATTTGGGAGACCAAGGCCTGGGGCGCCCCAGCCTTTAGGATTTGCGAGCCCCAGGCCTAGGGCACCCCAGCCCTTAGCCTTTGGGAGCTCCAGTTCTGGGGCGACCCATACCTTAGTCTTTGGGAGCCCCAGGCCTCGGCCGCGAATGCCCTTAGGTTTTGGGAGCCACAGGGCTGGGGCGCGCCAGCCCTTAGGCTTTGGGAGCCCCAGGCCTGGGGCGGCCCAGCCCTTAGGCTTTGATAGCCGAAGGCCTGGGGCGCCCCAGCCCTTAGGCTTTGGGAGCCCCAGGCCTGGGGAGCCCCAGCCCTTTGGCTTTGGGATCCCCAGGCCTATGACGCCCCAGCCCTTTGGCTTAGGGCGCGACAGGCCTAGGGCGCCCCAGCCCTTAGGCTTTGGGAGCCCTAGACCTGGGGCGCCCCTGCCCTTAGGCTTAGGGTGCCCCAGGCCTGGGGCGCCCCAGCCTTTAGGCTTTGGGAGCCCAAGACCTGGGGCGCTCCAGCCCTTAAGCTTAGGGAGCCCCAGGCTTGGGACGCCCCAGCCTTTATACTTTGGGAGCCCCAGACCTGGGTCGCCCCAGCCCTTAGGCTTAGGGAGGCCAAAGGCTGCGACGACCCTGCCCTTAAGCTTAGGGAGCCTCAAGCCTGGGGCGCCACAGCCCTTAGGCTTATGGAGCCCCAGGCCTGGGAGGCCCCAGCCCTTAGGCTTAGGGATCCCATGGCCTGGTACGCCCCAGCCCTTCGGCTTTGGGAGCCCCAGGCCTGGGGCGTCCCAGCCCTTAGGCTTAGGGAGCCCCAGGCTTGGGGCGCCCCAGCCCTTAGGCTTAGGGATCCCATGGCCTGGGGCATCCCAGCCCTTAGGCTTAGGGTGCCCCAGGCCTGGGTCGCCCCAGCCCTTAGGCTTTGGGAGCCCTGAACTGGGGCGCCCCAGCCCTTGGGCTTAGGGTGCCCCAGGCCTGGGGCGCCCCAGCCCTTAGGCTATGGGAGCCCCAGGCCTGGGGCGCTCCAGCCCTTAGGCTTAGGGAGCCCAAGGGCTGCGACGCCCCAGCCCTTAGCCTTTGGGAGCCCCGGGCCTGATGCGCCCCAGCCCTTAGGCTTAGGGAGACCCAGGCCTAGGGCGCCACAGTCCTTAGGCTTAGGGAGCCCATGGCCTGGACGCCCCAGCCCTTTTGCTTTGGGAGCCCCAGTTCTGGGGCGTCCCAACCCTTAGGCTTTGGTAGCCCCAGGCCTGGGGCGCCCCAGCCCTTAGGCTTAGGGAGCCCCAGGCCAGGGGTGACCCAGCCCTTCGGCTTAGGGCACTCCAGGCCTAGGGCACCCCAGCCTTTATGCTCTGGGATCCCAAGGCCTGGGGCGCCCCCGTCCTTCGCATTAGGGAGCCCCAGGCCTGGGATACCCCGCCCTTAGGCTTAGGGAGCCCCAGAACTGTGGAGCCCCAGCCTTAGTCTTTGGGAGCTCCAGGCCTGGGGGGCCCAGCCCTTAGGTTTTGGGAGCCCCAGGCCTATGGCGACCAAGCCCTTAGGCTAAGGAAGGCCTATGCCTGGGAAGCTCCATCCCTTAGGCTTAGGGAGCCCCAGGCCTGGAGCGCCACAGCCCTTAGGCTTTGGGAGCTCCAGTCTTGGAGCGCCCCATCCCTTAGGCTTAGAGAACCCCAGGCCTGGGGCGCCCCAGCTCTTAGGCTTAGGGAGCCCCAGACCTGTGGCGCCCCAGCCTTAGGCTTTGGGAGCTCCAGGCCTGGGGCGCCCCAGCCCTTAGGCTTTGGGAGCCCCAGGCCTGGGGCACTCCAGCCCTTTGGCTTACGGAGTCCCAGCCCTGGGGCACCCAGCACTTAGGCTTTGGGAACCCCAGTCTTGGGGTGCTCCAGCCCTTAGGCTTTGGGAGGCCCAGGTCTGCGGCGCCCCAGCCCTTAGGAGATGGGAGCCCGAGGGCTGGGGCGCCCCCGCCCTTCGGTTTAGGGAGCCCCAGGCCTGGGATGCCCCTGCTTGTAGGCTTAGGGAGCCCCTGGCCTGGGGCGCCCCAACCCTTAGGCTTAGGGAGCTCCTGGCCTGGGGCGCCACAGCCCTTAGGCTTAGGGAGCTCCAGGCCTGGGGCGCCCCAGCCCTTAGGTTTGGGAGCTCCAAGCCTGGGGCGCCACAGCCTTTAGGCTTAGGGAGCCCCAGGCCTTTGGCCCCTCAGCCCTTAGGCTTAGGGACCCGCAGGACTGGGTCGGCCCAGCTTTTAGGCTTTTGGAGCTTTCGCCCTGGGGCACTCCAGCCCTTAGGCTTTGGGAGCCCCACGCCTGGGGCGCCCCAGCCCTTAGGCTTGGGAGCCCCAGGCCTGGGGCACCCAGCACTTAGGCTTTGGGAGCCCCAGTCTTGGGGTGCCCCAGGTCTTAAGCTTTGGGAGGCCCAGGTCTGCGGCTCCCCAGCCCTTAGGCGTTGGGAGCCCCAGGCCTGGGGCGCCCCCGTCCTTCGCATTAGGGAGCCCTAGGCCTGGGATACCCCGCCCTTAGGCTTTGGGCGCCCCAGGCCTAGGGTGTCCCAGCCCTTTGGCTAGGGAGCCCCAGGCCTAGTGGGCCCCAGCCCATCGCATTAGGGATCCCCTGGCCTGGGGCGTGCCAGCCCTTAGGCTTAGGGAGCCCCAGTCCTGGGACGCCCCCGCCCTACGGCTTAGGGCACGCCAGGCCTAGGGCGCCCCAGCCTTTATGCTTTGGGAGCCCAAGGCCTCTGGGCGCCCAAGGCCTTAGGCTTTGGGAGCCCCTGGCCTGGGGCGCTCCAGCCCTTAGGCTTAGGGAGCCCCAGGCCTGAGGCGCACCAGCCCTTAGGCTTAGGGAGCCCATGGCCTGGGACGCCCCAGCCCTTTGGCTTAGGGCGCGGGAGGCCTAGGCGGCCCCAGCCCTTAGGCTTTGGGAGCCCTAGACCTGGGGCGCGCCAGCACTTAGGCTTAGGGTGCCCCAGGCCTGCTGGGCCCCAGCCCGTCGCATTAGGGATCCCCTGGCCTGGGGCGTGCCAGTCCTTAGGCTTATGGAGCCCCAGTCCTGGGACGCCCCCGCCCTTCGGCTTAGGGCACGCCAGGCCTAGGGCGCCCCAGCCTTTATGCTTTGGGAGCCCAAGGCCTGGGGCGCCCAAGGCCTTAGGCTTTGGGAGCCCCTGGCCTGGGGCGCTCTAGCCCTTAGGCTTAGGGAGCCCCAGGCCTGGGGCGCACCAGCCCTTAGGCTTAGGGAGCCCATGGCCTGGGACGCCCCAGCCCTTTGGCTTAGGGCGCGGTAGGCCTAGGCGGCCCCAGCCCTTAGGCTTTGGGAGCCCTAGACCTGGGGCACGCCAGCCCTTAGGCTTAGGGTGCCCCAGGCCTGGGGCGCCCCAGCCCTTAGGTTTGGGAGCCCAAGGGCTGTGACGCCCCTGTCCTTAGGGTTTGGGAGCCCCTGGCCTGATGCGCCCCAGCCCTTAGGCTTAGGGAGCCCCAGGCCTGGGGCTCCACAGCCCTTAGGCTTAAGGAGACCATGGCGTGGGACGCCCCAGCCATATGGCTTAGGGCACGCTAGGCCTAGGGCGCCCCAGCCCTTAGGCTTTGGGAGCCCTAGACCTGGGGCGCCCCTGCCCTTAGGCTTAGGGTGCCCCAGGCCTGGGGCGCCCCAGCCTTTAGGCTTTGGGAGCCCAAGACCTGGGGCGCTCCAGCCCTTAAGCTTAGGGAGCCCCAGGCTTGGGACGCCCCAGCCTTTATACTTTGGGAGCCCCAGACCTGGGTCGCCCCAGCCCTTAGGCTTAGGGAGGCCAAAGGCTGCGACGACCCTGCCCTTAAGCTTAGGGAGCCTCAAGCCTGGGGCGCCACAGCCCTTAGGCTTATGGAGCCCCAGGCCTGGGAGGCCCCAGCCCTTAGGCTTAGGGATCCCATGGCCTGGTACGCCCCAGCCCTTCGGCTTTGGGAGCCCCAGGCCTGGGGCGTCCCAGCCCTTAGGCTTAGGGAGCCCCAGGCTTGGGGCGCCCCAGCCCTTAGGCTTAGGGATCCCATGGCCTGGGGCATCCCAGCCCTTAGGCTTAGGGTGCCCCAGGCCTGGGTCGCCCCAGCCCTTAGGCTTTGGGAGCCCTGAACTGGGGCGCCCCAGCCCTTGGGCTTAGGGTGCCCCAGGCCTGGGGCGCCCCAGCCCTTGGGCTTAGGGTGCCCCAGGCCTGGGGCGCCCCAGCCCTTAGGCTATGGGAGCCCCAGGCCTGGGGCGCTCCAGCCCTTAGGCTTAGGGAGCCCAAGGGCTGCGACGCCCCAGCCCTTAGCCTTTGGGAGCCCCGGGCCTGATGCGCCCCAGCCCTTAGGCTTAGGGAGACCCAGGCCTAGGGCGCCACAGTCCTTAGGCTTAGGGAGCCCATGGCCTGGACGCCCCAGCCCTTTTGCTTTGGGAGCCCCAGTTCTGGGGCGTCCCAACCCTTAGGCTTTGGTAGCCCCAGGCCTGGGGCGCCCCAGCCCTTAGGCTTAGGGAGCCCCAGGCCAGGGGTGACCCAGCCCTTCGGCTTAGGGCACTCCAGGCCTAGGGCACCCCAGCCTTTATGCTCTGGGATCCCAAGGCCTGGGGCGCCCCCGTCCTTCGCATTAGGGAGCCCCAGGCCTGGGATACCCCGCCCTTAGGCTTAGGGAGCCCCAGAACTGTGGAGCCCCAGCCTTAGTCTTTGGGAGCTCCAGGCCTGGGGGGCCCAGCCCTTAGGTTTTGGGAGCCCCAGGCCTATGGCGACCAAGCCCTTAGGCTAAGGAAGGCCTATGCCTGGGAAGCTCCATCCCTTAGGCTTAGGGAGCCCCAGGCCTGGAGCGCCACAGCCCTTAGGCTTTGGGAGCTCCAGTCTTGGAGCGCCCCATCCCTTAGGCTTAGAGAACCCCAGGCCTGGGGCGCCCCAGCTCTTAGGCTTAGGGAGCCCCAGACCTGTGGCGCCCCAGCCTTAGGCTTTGGGAGCTCCAGGCCTGGGGCGCCCCAGCCCTTAGGCTTTGGGAGCCCCAGGCCTGGGGCACTCCAGCCCTTTGGCTTACGGAGTCCCAGCCCTGGGGCACCCAGCACTTAGGCTTTGGGAACCCCAGTCTTGGGGTGCTCCAGCCCTTAGGCTTTGGGAGGCCCAGGTCTGCGGCGCCCCAGCCCTTAGGAGATGGGAGCCCGAGGGCTGGGGCGCCCCCGCCCTTCGGTTTAGGGAGCCCCAGGCCTGGGATGCCCCTGCTTGTAGGCTTAGGGAGCCCCTGGCCTGGGGCGCCCCAACCCTTAGGCTTAGGGAGCTCCTGGCCTGGGGCGCCACAGCCCTTAGGCTTAGGGAGCTCCAGGCCTGGGGCGCCCCAGCCCTTAGGTTTGGGAGCTCCAAGCCTGGGGCGCCACAGCCTTTAGGCTTAGGGAGCCCCAGGCCTTTGGCCCCTCAGCCCTTAGGCTTAGGGACCCGCAGGACTGGGTCGGCCCAGCTTTTAGGCTTTTGGAGCTTTCGCCCTGGGGCACTCCAGCCCTTAGGCTTTGGGAGCCCCACGCCTGGGGCGCCCCAGCCCTTAGGCTTGGGAGCCCCAGGCCTGGGGCACCCAGCACTTAGGCTTTGGGAGCCCCAGTCTTGGGGTGCCCCAGGTCTTAAGCTTTGGGAGGCCCAGGTCTGCGGCTCCCCAGCCCTTAGGCGTTGGGAGCCCCAGGCCTGGGGCGCCCCCGTCCTTCGCATTAGGGAGCCCTAGGCCTGGGATACCCCGCCCTTAGGCTTTGGGCGCCCCAGGCCTAGGGTGTCCCAGCCCTTTGGCTAGGGAGCCCCAGGCCTAGTGGGCCCCAGCCCATCGCATTAGGGATCCCCTGGCCTGGGGCGTGCCAGCCCTTAGGCTTAGGGAGCCCCAGTCCTGGGACGCCCCCGCCCTACGGCTTAGGGCACGCCAGGCCTAGGGCGCCCCAGCCTTTATGCTTTGGGAGCCCAAGGCCTCTGGGCGCCCAAGGCCTTAGGCTTTGGGAGCCCCTGGCCTGGGGCGCTCCAGCCCTTAGGCTTAGGGAGCCCCAGGCCTGAGGCGCACCAGCCCTTAGGCTTAGGGAGCCCATGGCCTGGGACGCCCCAGCCCTTTGGCTTAGGGCGCGGGAGGCCTAGGCGGCCCCAGCCCTTAGGCTTTGGGAGCCCTAGACCTGGGGCGCGCCAGCACTTAGGCTTAGGGTGCCCCAGGCCTGCTGGGCCCCAGCCCGTCGCATTAGGGATCCCCTGGCCTGGGGCGTGCCAGTCCTTAGGCTTATGGAGCCCCAGTCCTGGGACGCCCCCGCCCTTCGGCTTAGGGCACGCCAGGCCTAGGGCGCCCCAGCCTTTATGCTTTGGGAGCCCAAGGCCTGGGGCGCCCAAGGCCTTAGGCTTTGGGAGCCCCTGGCCTGGGGCGCTCTAGCCCTTAGGCTTAGGGAGCCCCAGGCCTGGGGCGCACCAGCCCTTAGGCTTAGGGAGCCCATGGCCTGGGACGCCCCAGCCCTTTGGCTTAGGGCGCGGTAGGCCTAGGCGGCCCCAGCCCTTAGGCTTTGGGAGCCCTAGACCTGGGGCACGCCAGCCCTTAGGCTTAGGGTGCCCCAGGCCTGGGGCGCCCCAGCCCTTAGGTTTGGGAGCCCAAGGGCTGTGACGCCCCTGTCCTTAGGGTTTGGGAGCCCCTGGCCTGATGCGCCCCAGCCCTTAGGCTTAGGGAGCCCCAGGCCTGGGGCTCCACAGCCCTTAGGCTTAAGGAGACCATGGCGTGGGACGCCCCAGCCATATGGCTTAGGGCACGCTAGGCCTAGGGCGCCCCAGCCCTTAGGCTTTGGGAGCCCTAGACCTGGGGCGCCCCAGGCCTTAGGCTTAGGGAGACCATGGCCTGGGACGCCCCAGCTCTTCGGCTTAGGGAGCCCCAAGCCTGGGGCGTCCCTGCACTTAGGCTTACGGAGCCCATGGCCTGGGATGCCCCAGCCCTTCGGCCTAGGGAGCGACAGGCCTGGGGCGCCACAGCCCTTAGGCTTTGGTATTCCCAGGCTGCGGCGCCCCAGCCCTTCGGCTTAGGGAGCCCCCGGGCTGGGGCGTCCAAGCCCTTAGGTTTAGGGAGCCCCAGGCATGGGGCGCCCCAGCCTTTTGGCTGAGGGAGCCCATGGCCTGGAACACCCCAGCCCTTCGGCTAGGGCGCGCCAGACCTAGGGCGCCCCAGCACATAGGCTTTGGGAGCCCAGGGTCTGGGGTGCCCCAGCCCTTAGGCTTTGGGAGCCCCAGTCCTGGGGCGCTCCAGCCCTAAGCCTTAGGGAGCCCCAGGCCTGGGGCGCACCAGCCCTTAGGCTTAGGGAGCCCCAGGCCTGGGGCGCACCAGGCCTTAGGCTTAGGGAGCCCATGGCCTGGGACACCCCAGCACACCGGCTTAGGGCGCGCCAGGCCTTGGGCGCCCCAGCCCTTAGGCTTTGTTAGCCCCAGACCCGGGGCGCTCCAGCCCTAAGGCTTAGGGAGCCCGAGGACTGGGGCGCTCCAGCCCTTAGGCTTTGGGAGCCCAAGACCTGGGGCGCCACAGCCCTTAGGCTTAGGGAGCCCCATGCCTGGGGCGCCCCACCCCTTAGGCTTTGGGAGCTCCAGGCCTGGGGCGCCACAGCCCTTAGGCTTAGGGAGCCCCAGGCCTGGGGCGCCCCACCCCTTAGGCTTTGGGAGCTCCAGGCCAGGGCCGCCACAGCCTTTAGGCTTGGGAGCCCGAGGCCTGTGGCTCCACAGCCCTTCGGCTTTGGGAGACCCAGGCCTGGTGCGCCCTAGCCCTAAGGCGTTGGGAGCCCCAGGCATGGTACGCCCCAGCCCTTAGGCTTTGGGAGACCCAGGCCTGGGGCACGCCAGCCCTTCGGCTTTGGGAGCTTCTGGCCTGGGGCGCCACAGCCCTTAGGCTTAGGGAGCCCCAGGCCTGGGACGCCCCCGCCCATCGGCTTAGGGAGCCCCAGGCCTGGGACGCCCCAGCACTTCGGCTTAGGGCGCGCCAGGCCTAGGCCGCCCTAGCCCTTAGGCTTTGGGATCCACAGCGTGGGGCGCGCAGCCCTTAGGCTTAGGGTGCCCCAGCACTGGGGCGCCCCAACCCTTAAGCTTAGGGAGCCCATGGCCAGGAACGCCCCAGCCCTTAGGCTTTGGTAGCCCCAGGCCTGGGGTGCCGCAGCCCTTAGGCTTTGGGTGCCCAAGGCCTGGGGCGCTCCAGCCCTTAGGTTTAGGCAGCCCCAGGCCTGGGGCGCCACAGCCCTTAGGCTTAGGGAGCCCCAGGCCTGGGGCGCCCCACCCCTTAGGCTTTGGGAGCTCCAGGCCTGGGCCGCCCCACAGCCTTTAGGCTTGGGAGCCCGAGGCCTGTGGCTCCACAGCCCTTCGGCTTTGGGAGACCCAGGCCTGGTGCGCCCTAGCCCTAAGGCGTTGGGAGCCCCAGGCATGGTACGCCCCAGCCCTTAGGCTTTGGGAGACCCAGGCCTGGGGCACGCCAGCCCTTCGGTTTGGGAGCTTCTGGCCTGGGGCGCCACAGCCCTTAGGCTTAGGGAGCCCCAGGCCTGGGACGCCCCCGCCCATCGGCTTAGGGAGCCCCAGACCTGGGACGCCCCAGCACTTCGGCTTAGCGCGCGCCAGGCCTAGGCCGCCCTAGCCCTTAGGCTTTGGGATCCACAGGCGTGGGGCGCGCAGCCCTTAGGCTTAGGGTGCCCCAGCACTGGGGCGCCCCGACCCTTAAGCTTAGGGAGCCCATGGCCAGGGACGCCCCAGCCCTTAGGCTTTGGTAGCCCCAGGCCTGGGGTGCCGCAGCCCTTAGGCTTTGGGTGCCCAAGGCCTGGGGCGCTCCAGCCCTTAGGTTTAGGCAGCCCCAGGCCTGGGGCGCCACAGCCCTTAGGCTTAGGGAGCCCCAGGCCTGGGACGCCCCCTCCCGTCAGCTTAGCGAGCCCCAGGCCTGGGACGCCCCCGCCTGTCGGCTTAGGGCGCGCCAGGCCTAGGGCGCCCCAGCCTTTAAGCTTTGGGAGCCCAAGGACTGGGGCACCCAAGGCCTTAGGCTTTGGGAGCCCCTGGCCTGGGGCGCTCCAGCCCTTAGGCTTAGAGAGCCCCAGGCCTGGGGCGCACCAGCCCTTAGGCTTAGGGAGCCCATGCCCTGGGACGCCCCAGCCCTTTGGCTTAGGGAGCCCCAGTCCTGGGGCATCCCAGCCCTTAGGCTTTGGGAGACCCAGGCATGGTACGCCCCAGGCCTTAGGCTTAGGGAGCCCAAGCCTGGGACGCCCCAGCCCTTCGGCTTAGGGCGCGCCAGGCCTAGGGCGCCCAAGCCCTTAGGCTTTAGGAGCCCCAGGCCTGGGGCGCTCCAGCCCTTAGGCTTAGGGAGCCCCAGGCCTGGGGCGCACCAGCCCTTAGGCTTAGGGAGCCCATGGCCTGGGACGCCCCCGCCCTTCGGCTTAGTGCGCGCCAGGCCTTGGGCGCCCCAGCCCTTAGGCTTTGGGAGCCCCAGGCCTGGGGCGCCCTCGCCCGTCGGCTTAGGGTGCCGCACGTCTGGGGCACCCCAGCCCTTAAGCTTAGGGAGCCCATGGCCTAGTGCGCCCAAGCCCTTAGGCTATGGGCACCCAAGGCTTTGGGCGCCCCAACCCTTAGGCTTTGGGAGCCCCAGGCCTGGGTGCTCCAGCTTTAGGCTTAGGGAGCCCCAGGCCTGGTGCGCACCAGCCCTTAGGCTTAGGGAGCCCAAGCCTGGAACGCCCCAGCCCTTCGGCTTAGGGCGCGCCAGGCCTTGGGCGCCCCATCCCTTAGGCTTTGGGAGCCCCACGCCTGGGGCGCCCTAGCCCTTAGGCTTAGGGTGCCCAAAGCCTGGGGCGCCCCAGCCCTTAGGCTTAGGGTGCCCCAAGCCTGGGGGGCCCCAGCCCTTAGGCTTTGGGAGCCCCAGGCCTGGGGCACTCCAGTCCTTAGGCTTAGGTAGCCCCGGGCCTGGGGCGCCACAGACCTTAGGCTTAGGGAGCCCAAGGGCTGCGACGCCCCTGCCCTAAGGATTTGGGAGCCCCAGGCCTGATGGGCCCCAGCCCTTAGGCTTAGGGAGCCCCAGGCCAAGGGGGACACAGCCCTTCGGAATAGGGAGCCCCAGGGCTGGGGCGTCCCAGCCCTTAGATTTAGGGATCCCCAGGTAAGGTGCGCCCAGCCTTTTGGCTTAGGGAGCCCATGGCCTGGGACGCCCCAGCCTTTTGGCTAGGGCGCGCCAGGCCTAGGGCGCCCCAGCCCTTCGGCTTAGGGAGCCCCAGGCCTGGGGCGCCCACGCCCTTAGGCTTAGGGAGCCCAAGGCTTGCGACTCCCCAGCCCTTCGGCTTAGGGAGCCCCAGGCCTGAAGCCCCCCAGTCCTTAGGCTTGGGGAGCCCCAGGCCTGGGGCGCCCCAGCTCTTAGGCGTTGGGAGCCCCAGGCATGGTACGCCCCAGCCCTTAGGCTTTGGGAGCCTCAGTCCTTGGGCACCCCAGCACTTCGGCTTAGGGAGCCCCTGGCATGGGGCGTCCCAGCCTTAGAATTGGGAGCCCCAGGCCTGGGGCACTCCAGCCCTTAGGCTTAGGGAGCCCCAGGCCTGGGGCGACCCAGCCCTTTGGCTTTGGGAGCCCCAGGCCTGGGGCGCCCCAGCCCTTAGGCTTACGGTGCCCCAGACCGGGGCGCCCCAGCCCTTAGGCTTTGTGAGCCCCAGGCCTGGGGCGCCCCAACCCTTAGGCTTAGGGAGCCCAAGGGTTGCGACGCCCCTGCCCTTAGGCTTGGGAGCCCCAGGCCTGATGCGCCCCAGCCCTTAGGCTTAGGGAGCCCCAGGCTCTGGGCGCCACAGCCCTTAGGCTTAGGGAGCCCATGGCCTAGGGCGCCTCAGCCACAGGCTTAGGGAACCCATGGCTTGGGACACCCCAGCCCTTCGGCTTAGAGAGCTCCAGTCCTGGGGCGTCCCAGCCCTTAGGCTTTGGGAGCCCCAGGCATGGTACGCCCCAGCCCTTAGGCTTAGGGAGCCCCTGGCCTGGGGCGCCCCTGCCCTTAGGCTTAGGGAGCCCAAGGGTTGCGACGCCCCTGCCCTTAGGCTTGGGAGCCCCAGGCCTGATGCGCCCCAGCCCTTAGGCTTAGGGAGCCCCAGGCTCTGGGCGCCACAGCCCTTAGGCTTAGGGAACCCATGGCCTAGGGCGCCTCAGCCACAGGCTTAGGGAACCCATGGCTTGGGACACCCCAGCCCTTCGGCTTAGAGAGCTCCAGTCCTGGGGCGTCCCAGCCCTTAGGCTTTGGGAGCCCCAGGCATGGTACGCCCCAGCCCTTAGGCTTAGGGAGCCCCTGGCCTGGGGCGCCCCTGCCCTTAGGCTTTGGGAGCCCCAGGCCTGGGGAGCCCCAGCACTTAGTCTTTGGGAGCCCCTGGCCTGGGGCGCCCCAGCCCTTCGGCTTAGGGAGCCCCTGGCATGGGGCGTCCCAGCTTTAGGCTTTGGTTGCCACAGGCCTGGGGCGCCCCAGCCCTTAGGCTTTGGGAGCCCAAGGCTTGGGGCACCCCAGCCCTTAGGCTTTGTGTGCCCCAGGCCTGGGGCGCTCCAGCCCTTAGGCTTAGGGAGCCCCAGTGCTGAGGTGCACCAGTCCTTAGGCTAGGGGAGCCCATGGCCTGGGATGCCCCAGCCCTTAGACTTAGGGAGCCCCAGGCCTGGGGGGACCCAGCCCTTCGGGTTTGGGAGCCCCAAGTATGGTACAC
Source organism: Tenrec ecaudatus (assembly GCF_050624435.1). Classification (NCBI taxonomy): domain Eukaryota; kingdom Metazoa; phylum Chordata; class Mammalia; order Afrosoricida; family Tenrecidae; genus Tenrec; species Tenrec ecaudatus. The sequence goes on along the minus strand of NW_027459537.1, from coordinate 376,843 downwards.
CCCAGCCCTTAGGCTTAGGGAGCCCCAGGCCTGGGGCGCAGCAGCCCTTATGCTTAGGGTGCCCCAGGCCTGGGGAGACCCAGCTCTCAGGCTTTGGGAGCCCCAGGCCTAGGGCACTCCAGCTTTTAGGCTTAGGGAACCCAAGGGCTGTGACGCCCCTGCCCTTAGGCTTTGTGAGCCCAAGGCTTTGAGCGCCCCAACCCTTAGGCTTTGGCAGCCCCAGGCCTGGGCGCTCCAGCCCTTCGGCTTAGGGAGCCCCAGGCCTGGGACGCCCCAGCACTTCGGCTTAGGTCGCGCCAAGCCTAGGCCGCCCTAGGCCTTAGGCTTTGGGATCCACAGGCATGGGGCGCGCAACCCTTAGGCTTAGGGTGCCCCAGGTCTGGGGCGCCCCAGCCCTTAGGCTTTGGTTGCCCCAGGCTGGGGTGCCCCTGCCCTTAAGCTTTGGGAGCCCAAGACCTGGGGCGCTCCAGCCCTTAGGCTAAGGGAGCCCCTGGCCTGGGGCGCAACAGCCCTTAGGCTTAGGGAGCCCCAGGCTTGGGACGCCCGCGCCCGTCGGCTTAGGGAGCCCCAGGCCTGGGACGCCCCCGCCCATCGGCTTTGGGCACGCCAGGCCTTGGGCGCCCCTGCCCATCGGCTTAGGGCGCGCCAGGCCTTGGGCGCCCCAGCCCTTAGGCTTAGGGTGCCCCACGTCTGGGGCGCCCCAGCCCTTAATCTTAGGGAGCCCATGGCCTAGGGCGCCCAAGCCCTTAGGCTTTGGGAGCCCAAGGATTATGGCGCCCTAACCCTTAGGCTTTGGGAGCCCCAGGCCTGGGGCGCTCCAGCCCTTAGGCTTAGGGAGCCCCAGGCCTGGGGCGCAACAGCCCTTCGGCTTAGGGAGCCTCAGGCCGGAAGCCCCCTAGCCCTAAGGCATAGGGAGCCCCTGGCCTGGGGCGCCCCAGCCCTTAGGCTTTGGGAGCCCAAGGCCTGGGGCGCCCCCGTCCTTAGGATTTGGGAACCCCAGGCCTGGGGCGCCCCAGCCCTTAAGCTTAGGGAGCCCCAGGCATGGGGCGCCCCAGCCCTTAGTCTTAGGGAACCCATGGCCTGGTACGCCCCAGCCCTTCGGCTAGGGCGCGCCAGGATTAGGGCGCCCCAGCCCTTAGGCTTTGGGAGCCCCAGACCTGGGGCGCTCCAGCCCTAAGGCTTAGGGATCCCCAGGCCTGGGGCGCCCCAGCCCTTAGGCTCTGGGAGCCCAAGGCTTGCGACTCCCCAGCCCTTCGGCTTAGGGAGCCCCAGGCCTGAAGCCCCCCAGCCCTTAGGGTTAGGGAGCCCCAGGCCTGGGCGCCACAGCCCTTAGGCTTAGGGAGCCCCAGGCATGGGGCGCCCCACCCCTTAGGCTTTGGGAGCTCCAAGCTTGGGGCGCCACATCCTTTAGGATTGGGAGCCCCAGGCCTGTGGCCCCCCAGCCCTTAGGCTTAGGGAGCCCCAGGCCTGGGTCGCCCCAGCCTTTAGGCTTTTGGAGCTCCAGCCCTGGGCACCCCAGCCCTTGAGCTTTGGGAGCCCCAGGCCTGGGGCGCCCTAGCCCTTAGGCTTTGGGAACCCCAGGTATGGTACGCCCCAGCCCTTAGGTTTTGGGAGACCAAGGCCTTGGGCGCCCCAGCCCTTAGGCTTTGGGAGCCCCAGGCCTGGGGCGCTCCAGCCCTTAGGCTTAGGGAGCCCCAGGCCTGGGGCGCAGCAGCCCTTAGGCTTCGGGAGCCCATGGCCTGGGACGCCCCAGCCCTTCGGCTTAGGGCGCGCCAGGCCTAGGGCGCCCCAGCCCTTAGGTTTTGGAAGCCCCAGGCCTGGGGCGCCCCAGCCCTTAGGCTTTGGGAGCCCAGGCCTGGGGCGCCCCAGCCCTTAGGCATAGGGAGCCCAAGGGTTGCGACGCCCCTGCCCTTAGGCTTGGGCGCCCCAGGCCAGATGCGCCCCAGCTCTTAGGCTTAGGGAGCCCCAGGCTCTGGGCGCCACAACCCTTAGGCTTAGGAAGCCCATAGCCTGGGGCGCCCCTGCCATATGCTTAGGGAACCCATGGCTTGGGACGCCACAGCCCTTCGGCTTAGGGAGCCACAGTCCAGGGACGTCCCAGCCCTTAGGCTTTGGGAGCCCCAGCCATGGTACGCCCCAGCCCTTAGGCTTTGGGAGCCCAAGGCCTGGGGAGCCCCAGCCCTTAGGCTTTGGGTGCCCCAGGCCTGGGGCGCTCCAGCCCTTAGGCTTAGGGAGCCCCAGTGCTGAGGCGCACCAGCCCTTAGGCTAGGGGAGCCCATCTCGTGGGATGCCCCAGCCCTTAGACTTAGGGAGTGCCAGGCCTAGGGCGCCCCAGCCCTTAGGCTTTGGGAGCCTCAGGCCTGGGGCGCCCAGCCCTTAGTCCTAGGGTGCCCCAGGCCTGGGGAGGCCCAGCTCTTAGGCTTTGGGAGCCCCAGGCCTAGGGCACTCCAGCTTTCAGGCTTAGGGAGCCCAAGGCCTGTAAAGACCCCGCACTTAGGCTTTGGGAGCCCAAGGCTTTGGGCGCCCCAACCCTTAGGCTTTGGGAGCCGCAGGCCTGGGGCGCTCCAGCCCTTAGGCTTAGGGAACCCATGGCTTGGGACGCCCCAGCCCTTCGGCTTAGGGAGCCCCAGTCCTGGGGCGTACCAGCCCATAGGCTATGGGAGCCCCAGGCATGGTACGCCCCAGCACTTAGGCTTAGGGAGCCCCTGGCCTGGGACGCCCCTGCCCTTAGGCTTTGGGAGCCCCAGGCCTGGGGCGCCCCAGCACTTAGGCTTTGGGAGCCCCTGGCCCTGGGCTCCCCAGCCCTTTGGCTTAGGGAGCCCCTGGCATGGGGCGTCCCAGCCCTTAGATTTAGGGAGCCCCAGGCCTCGGGGGACCCAACCCTTTGGGTTTGGGAGCCCCAGTCTTGGTACACCCCAGCCCTTAGGCTTAGGGAGGCCAAGGCCTGGGGCACACCAGCCCTTAGGCTTAGGGAGCCCATGGCCTGGGACACCCAGCCTTAGGCTTAGGGTGCCCCAGGCCTGGGGAGACACAGCCCTAAGGCTTAGGGAGCCCATGGCCTAGGGCGCCTCAGCCACAGGCTTAGGGAACCCATGGCTTGGGACACCCCAGCCCTTCGGCTTAGAGAGCTCCAGTCCTGGGGCGTCCCAGCCCTTAGGCTTTGGGAGCCCCAGGCATGGTACGCCCCAGCCCTTAGGCTTAGGGAGCCCCTGGCCTGGGGCGCCCCTGCCCTTAGGCTTAGGGAGCCCAAGGGTTGCGACGCCCCTGCCCTTAGGCTTGGGAGCCCCAGGCCTGATGCGCCCCAGCCCTTAGGCTTAGGGAGCCCCAGGCTCTGGGCGCCACAGCCCTTAGGCTTAGGGAACCCATGGCCTAGGGCGCCTCAGCCACAGGCTTAGGGAACCCATGGCTTGGGACACCCCAGCCCTTCGGCTTAGAGAGCTCCAGTCCTGGGGCGTCCCAGCCCTTAGGCTTTGGGAGCCCCAGGCATGGTACGCCCCAGCCCTTAGGCTTAGGGAGCCCCTGGCCTGGGGCGCCCCTGCCCTTAGGCTTTGGGAGCCCCAGGCCTGGGGAGCCCCAGCACTTAGTCTTTGGGAGCCCCTGGCCTGGGGCGCCCCAGCCCTTCGGCTTAGGGAGCCCCTGGCATGGGGCGTCCCAGCTTTAGGCTTTGGTTGCCACAGGCCTGGGGCGCCCCAGCCCTTAGGCTTTGGGAGCCCAAGGCTTGGGGCACCCCAGCCCTTAGGCTTTGTGTGCCCCAGGCCTGGGGCGCTCCAGCCCTTAGGCTTAGGGAGCCCCAGTGCTGAGGTGCACCAGTCCTTAGGCTAGGGGAGCCCATGGCCTGGGATGCCCCAGCCCTTAGACTTAGGGAGCCCCAGGCCTGGGGGGACCCAGCCCTTCGGGTTTGGGAGCCCCAAGTATGGTACACCCCAGCCCTTAGGCTTAGGGAGCCCCAGGCCTGGGGCGCAGCAGCCCTTATGCTTAGGGTGCCCCAGGCCTGGGGAGACCCAGCTCTCAGGCTTTGGGAGCCCCAGGCCTAGGGCACTCCAGCTTTTAGGCTTAGGGAACCCAAGGGCTGTGACGCCCCTGCCCTTAGGCTTTGTGAGCCCAAGGCTTTGAGCGCCCCAACCCTTAGGCTTTGGCAGCCCCAGGCCTGGGCGCTCCAGCCCTTCGGCTTAGGGAGCCCCAGGCCTGGGACGCCCCAGCACTTCGGCTTAGGTCGCGCCAAGCCTAGGCCGCCCTAGGCCTTAGGCTTTGGGATCCACAGGCATGGGGCGCGCAACCCTTAGGCTTAGGGTGCCCCAGGTCTGGGGCGCCCCAGCCCTTAGGCTTTGGTTGCCCCAGGCTGGGGTGCCCCTGCCCTTAAGCTTTGGGAGCCCAAGACCTGGGGCGCTCCAGCCCTTAGGCTAAGGGAGCCCCTGGCCTGGGGCGCAACAGCCCTTAGGCTTAGGGAGCCCCAGGCTTGGGACGCCCGCGCCCGTCGGCTTAGGGAGCCCCAGGCCTGGGACGCCCCCGCCCATCGGCTTTGGGCACGCCAGGCCTTGGGCGCCCCTGCCCATCGGCTTAGGGCGCGCCAGGCCTTGGGCGCCCCAGCCCTTAGGCTTAGGGTGCCCCACGTCTGGGGCGCCCCAGCCCTTAAGCTTAGGGAGCCCATGGCCTAGGGCGCCCAAGCCCTTAGGCTTTGGGAGCCCAAGGATTATGGCGCCCTAACCCTTAGGCTTTGGTAGCCCCAGGCCTGGGGCGCTCCAGCCCTTAGGCTTAGGGAGCCCCAGGCCTGGGGCGCAACAGCCCTTCGGCTTAGGGAGCCTCAGGCCGGAAGCCCCCTAGCCCTAAGGCATAGGGAGCCCCTGGCCTGGGGCGCCCCAGCCCTTAGGCTTTGGGAGCCCAAGGCCTGGGGCGCCCCCGTCCTTAGGATTTGGGAACCCCAGGCCTGGGGCGCCCCAGCCCTTAAGCTTAGGGAGCCCCAGGCATGGGGCGCCCCAGCCCTTAGTCTTAGGGAACCCATGGCCTGGTACGCCCCAGCCCTTCGGCTAGGGCGCGCCAGGCTTAGGGCGCCCCAGCCCTTAGGCTTTGGGAGCCCCAGACCTGGGGCGCTCCAGCCCTAAGGCTTAGGGATCCCCAGGCCTGGGGCGCCCCAGCCCTTAGGTTCTGGGAGCCCAAGGCTTGCGACTCCCCAGCCCTTCGGCTTAGGGAGCCCCAGGCCTGAAGCCCCCCAGCCCTTAGGGTTAGGGAGCCCCAGGCCTGGGCGCCACAGCCCTTAGGCTTAGGGAGCCCCAGGCATGGGGCGCCCCACCCCTTAGGCTTTGGGAGCTCCAAGCTTGGGGCGCCACATCCTTTAGGATTGGGAGCCCCAGGCCTGTGGCCCCCCAGCCCTTAGGCTTAGGGAGCCCCAGGCCTGGGTCGCCCCAGCCTTTAGGCTTTTGGAGCTCCAGCCCTGGGCACCCCAGCCCTTGAGCTTTGGGAGCCCCAGGCCTGGGGCGCCCTAGCCCTTAGGCTTTGGGAACCCCAGGTATGGTACGCCCCAGCCCTTAGGTTTTGGGAGACCAAGGCCTTGGGCGCCCCAGCCCTTAGGCTTTGGGAGCCCCAGGCCTGGGGCGCTCCAGCCCTTAGGCTTAGGGAGCCCCAGGCCTGGGGCGCAGCAGCCCTTAGGCTTCGGGAGCCCATGGCCTGGGACGCCCCAGCCCTTCGGCTTAGGGCGCGCCAGGCCTAGGGCGCCCCAGCCCTTAGGTTTTGGAAGCCCCAGGCCTGGGGCGCCCCAGCCCTTAGGCTTTGGGAGCCCAGACCTGGGGCGCCCCAGCCCTTAGGCATAGGGAGCCCAAGGGTTGCGACGCCCCTGCCCTTAGGCTTGGGCGCCCCAGGCCAGATGCGCCCCAGCTCTTAGGCTTAGGGAGCCCCAGGCTCTGGGCGCCACAACCCTTAGGCTTAGGAAGCCCATAGCCTGGGGCGCCCCTGCCATATGCTTAGGGAACCCATGGCTTGGGACGCCACAGCCCTTCGGCTTAGGGAGCCACAGTCCAGGGACGTCCCAGCCCTTAGGCTTTGGGAGCCCCAGCCATGGTACGCCCCAGCCCTTAGGCTTTGGGAGCCCAAGGCCTGGGGAGCCCCAGCCCTTAGGCTTTGGGTGCCCCAGGCCTGGGGCGCTCCAGCCCTTAGGCTTAGGGAGCCCCAGTGCTGAGGCGCACCAGCCCTTAGGCTAGGGGAGCCCATCTCGTGGGATGCCCCAGCCCTTAGACTTAGGGAGTGCCAGGCCTAGGGCGCCCCAGCCCTTAGGCTTTGGGAGCCTCAGGCCTGGGGCGCCCAGCCCTTAGTCCTAGGGTGCCCCAGGCCTGGGGAGGCCCAGCTCTTAGGCTTTGGGAGCCCCAGGCCTAGGGCACTCCAGCTTTCAGGCTTAGGGAGCCCAAGGCCTGTAAAGACCCCGCACTTAGGCTTTGGGAGCCCAAGGCTTTGGGCGCCCCAACCCTTAGGCTTTGGGAGCCGCAGGCCTGGGGCGCTCCAGCCCTTAGGCTTAGGGAACCCATGGCTTGGGACGCCCCAGCCCTTCGGCTTAGGGAGCCCCAGTCCTGGGGCGTACCAGCCCTTAGGCTATGGGAGCCCCAGGCATGGTACGCCCCAGCACTTAGGCTTAGGGAGCCCCTGGCCTGGGACGCCCCTGCCCTTAGGCTTTGGGAGCCCCAGGCCTGGGGCGCCCCAGCACTTAGGCTTTGGGAGCCCCTGGCCCTGGGCTCCCCAGCCCTTTGGCTTAGGGAGCCCCTGGCATGGGGCGTCCCAGCCCTTAGATTTAGGGAGCCCCAGGCCTCGGGGGACCCAACCCTTTGGGTTTGGGAGCCCCAGTCTTGGTACACCCCAGCCCTTAGGCTTAGGGAGGCCAAGGCCTGGGGCACACCAGCCCTTAGGCTTAGGGAGCCCATGGCCTGGGACACCCAGCCTTAGGCTTAGGGTGCCCCAGGCCTGGGGAGACACAGCTCTTAGGCTTTGGGAGCCCCAAGCCTAGGGCACTCCAGCTTTTAGGCTTAGGGAACCCAAGGGTTGTGACTCCCCTGCCCTTAGGCTTTGGGAGCCCAAGGCTTTGGGCGCCCCAACCCTTAGGCTTTGGGAGCCCCAGGCCTGGGGCGCTCCAGCCCTTAGGCTTAGGGAGCCCCAGGCCTGGGGCGCACCAGCCCTTTGGCTTAGGGAGCCCATGGCCTGGGACGCCCCAGCCCTTCGGCTTTGGGAGCACCAGACCTGGGGCGCCACAGCCCTTAGGCTTAGGGAGCCCAAGGGCTGCGACGCCCCTGCTCTTAGGCTCTGGGAGCCCCAGGCCTGATGCGCCCCAGCCTTTAGGCTTAGGGAGCCCCAGGCCCTGGGCGCGACAGCCCTTAGGCTTTGGGAGCCCCAGGCCTGATGCGCCCCTGCCCTTAGGCTTAGGGAGCCCCAGGCCCTGGGCGCCACAACCCTTAGGCTTAGGGAGCCCAGGGCCTGGGACGCCCCAGCCCTTAGGCTTAGTGAGCCCCAGGCCTGGGGCGTCCCAGCCCTTAGGCTTAGGGAGCCCCAGGCCTGGGGCGCCCCAGCCCTTAGGCTTAGGGAACCCATGGCTTGGAACGCCCCAGCCCTTTGCCTTTGGGAGCCCCAGTCCTGGGGTGCCCCAGCCTTAGGCTTTGGGAGACCAAGGCCTGGGGCGCCCCAGCACATAGGCTGGGAGCCCCTGGCATGGGGCGCCCCAGCCCTTCGGCTTAGGGAGCCCCTCATGGGGCGGCCCAGCTTAGGCTTTGGGAGGCCCAGGCCCCGGGCGCCCCAGCCCTTAGGCTTTTGGAGCCCCAGGCCTGGGGCAACCCAGCACTTAGGCTGGGAGCCCCTGGCATGGGGCGCCCCAGCCCTTCGGCTTAGGGAGCCCCTCATGGGGCGGCCCAGCTTAGGCTTTGGGAGGCCCAGGCCCCGGGCACCCCAGCCCTTAGGCTTTGGGAGCCCAAGGCCTGGGGCGCCCCAGCCCTTAGGCTTTGGGTGCCCCAGGCCTGGGGCGCTCCAGCCATTAGGCTTAGGGAGCCCCAGGCCTGTGACGTCCAAGCCCTTAGGCTTAGGGAGCCCCATGCAGGGGCGCCCCAGCCCTTTGGCTTAGGGAGCCCAAGGCTTGCGACTCCCCAGCCCTTCGGCTTAGGGAGCCTCAGGCCGGAAGCCCCCCAGCCCTAAGGCTTAGGGAGCCCCTGGCCTGGGGCGCCCCAGCCCTTAGGCTTTGGGAGCACAAGGCCTGGGGCGCCCCAGCCCTTAGGCTTTGGGAGCCCAAGGCCTGGGGCACCCCCGCCCTTAGGCTTTGGGAACCCCAGGACTGGGGCGCCCCAGCCCTTAAGCTTAGGGAGCCACAGGCATGGGGCGCCACAGCCCTTAGGCTTAGGGAACCCATGGCCTGGGACGCCCCAGCCCTTCGGCTAGGGCGCGCCAGGCTTAGGGCGCCCCAGCCCTTAGGCTTTGGGAGCCCCAGACCTGGGGCGCTCCAGCCCTAAGGCTTAGGGAGCCCCAGGCCTGGGGCGCCCCAGCCCTTAGGCTCTGGGAGCCCAAGGCTTGCGACTCCCCAGCCATTCGGGTTAGGGAGCCCCAGGCCTGAAGCCCCCCAGCCCTTAGGCTTAGGGAGCCCCAGGCATGGGGCGCCCCACCCCTTAGGCTTTGGGAGCTCCAGGCTTGGGGCGCCACATCCTTTAGGATTGGGAGCCCCAAGCCTGTGGCCCCCCAGCCCTTAGGCTTAGGGAGCCCCAGGCCTGGGTCGCCCCAGCATTTAGGCTTTTGGAGCTCCAGCGCTGGGCACCCCAGCCCTTGAGCTTTGGGAGCCCCAGGCCTGGGGCGCCCTAGCCCTTAGGCTTTGGGAACCCCAGGTATGGTACGCCCCAGCCCTTAGGTTTTGGGAGACCAAGGCCTTGGGCGCCCCAGCCCTTAGGCTTTGGGAGCCCCAGGCCTGGGGCGCTCCAGCCCTTAGGCTTAGGGAGCCCCAGGCCTGGGGCGCAGCAGCCCTTAGGCTTCGGGAGCCCATGGCCTGGGACGCCCCAGCCCTTCGGCTTAGGGCGCGCCAGGCCTAGGGCGCCCCAGCCCTTAGGTTTTGGAAGCCCCAGGCCTGGGGCGCCCCAGCCCTTATGCTTAGGGTGCCCCAGACCGGGGCGCCCCAGCCCTTAGGCTTTGGGAGCCCAGACCTGGGGCGCCCCAGCCCTTAGGCTTAGGGAGCCCAAAGGTTGCGACGCCCCTGCCCTTAGGCTTGGGTGCCCCAGGCCAGATGCGCCCCAGCCCTTAGGCTTAGGGAGCCCCAGGCTCTGGGCGCCACAACCCTTAGGCTTAGGGAGCCCATAGCCTGGGGCGCCCCAGCCATATGCTTAGGGAACCCATGGCTTGGGACGCCACAGCCCTTCGGCTTAGGGAGCCACAGTCCAGGGGCGTCCCAGCCCTTAGGCTTTGGGAGCCCCAGCCATGGTACGCCCCAGCCCTTAGGCTTTGGGAGCCCAAGGCCTGGGGAGCCCCAGCCCTTAGGCTTTGGGTGCCCCAGGCCTGGGGCGCTCCAGCCCTTAGGCTTAGGGAGCCCCAGTGCTGAGGCGCACCAGCCCTTAGGCTAGGGGAGCCCATCTCGTGGGATGCCCCAGCCCTTAGAATTAGGGAGTGCCAAGCCTAGGGCGCCCCAGCCCTTAGGCCTTGGGAGCCTCAGGCCTGGGGCGCCCAGCCCTTAGTCCTAGGGTGCCCCAGGCCTGGGGAGACCCAGCTCTTAGGCTTTGGGAGCCCCAGGCCTAGGGCACTCCAGCTTTCAGGCTTAGGGAGCCCAAGGCCTGTAAAGACCCCGCACTTAGGCTTTGGGAGCCCAAGGCTTTGGGCGCCCCAACCCTTAGGCTTTGGGAGCCGCAGGCCTGGGGCGCTCCAGCCCTTAGGCTTAGGGAACCCATGGCTTGGGACGCCCCAGCCCTTCGGCTTAGGGAGCCCCAGTCCTGGGGCGTACCAGCCCTTAGGCTATGGGAGCCCCAGGCATGGTACGCCCCAGCACTTAGGCTTAGGGAGCCCCTGGCCTGGGACGCCCCTGCCCTTAGGCTTTGGGAGCCCCAGGCCTGGGGCGCCCCAGCACTTAGGCTTTGGGAGCCCCTGGCCCTGGGCTCCCCAGCCCTTTGGCTTAGGGAGCCCCTGGCATGGGGCGTCCCAGCCCTTAGATTTAGGGAGCCCCAGGCCTCGGGGGACCCAACCCTTTGGGTTTGGGAGCCCCAGTCTTGGTACACCCCAGCCCTTAGGTTTAGGGAGGCCAAGGCCTGGGGCACACCAGCCCTTAGGCTTAGGGAGCCCATGGCCTGGGACACCCAGCCTTAGGCTTAGGGTGCCCCAGGCCTGGGGAGACACAGCTCTTAGGCTTTGGGAGCCCCAAGCCTAGGGCACTCCAGCTTTTAGGCTTAGGGAACCCAAGGGTTGTGACTCCCCTGCCCTTAGGCTTTGGGAGCCCAAGGCTTTGGGCGCCCCAACCCTTAGGCTTTGGGAGCCCCAGGCCTGGGGCGCTCCAGCCCTTAGGCTTAGGGAGCCCCAGGCCTGGGGCGCACCAGCCCTTTGGCTTAGGGAGCCCATGGCCTGGGACGCCCCAGCCCTTCGGCTTTGGGAGCACCAGACCTGGGGCGCCACAGCCCTTAGGCTTAGGGAGCCCAAGGGCTGCGACGCCCCTGCTCTTAGGCTCTGGGAGCCCCAGGCCTGATGCGCCCCAGCCTTTAGGCTTAGGGAGCCCCAGGCCCTGGGCGCGACAGCCCTTAGGCTTTGGGAGCCCCAGGCCTGATGCGCCCCTGCCCTTAGGCTTAGGGAGCCCCAGGCCCTGGGCGCCACAACCCTTAGGCTTAGGGAGCCCAGGGCCTGGGACGCCCCAGCCCTTAGGCTTAGTGAGCCCCAGGCCTGGGGCGTCCCAGCCCTTAGGCTTAGGGAGCCCCAGGCCTGGGGCGCCCCAGCCCTTAGGCTTAGGGAACCCATGGCTTGGAACGCCCCAGCCCTTTGCCTTTGGGAGCCCCAGTCCTGGGGTGCCCCAGCCTTAGGCTTTGGGAGACCAAGGCCTGGGGCGCCCCAGCACATAGGCTGGGAGCCCCTGGCATGGGGCGCCCCAGCCCTTCGGCTTAGGGAGCCCCTCATGGGGCGGCCCAGCTTAGGCTTTGGGAGGCCCAGGCCCCGGGCGCCCCAGCCCTTAGGCTTTTGGAGCCCCAGGCCTGGGGCAACCCAGCACTTAGGCTGGGAGCCCCTGGCATGGGGCGCCCCAGCCCTTCGGCTTAGGGAGCCCCTCATGGGGCGGCCCAGCTTAGGCTTTGGGAGGCCCAGGCCCCGGGCACCCCAGCCCTTAGGCTTTGGGAGCCCAAGGCCTGGGGCGCCCCAGCCCTTAGGCTTTGGGTGCCCCAGGCCTGGGGCGCTCCAGCCATTAGGCTTAGGGAGCCCCAGGCCTGTGACGTCCAAGCCCTTAGGCTTAGGGAGCCCCATGCAGGGGCGCCCCAGCCCTTTGGCTTAGGGAGCCCAAGGCTTGCGACTCCCCAGCCCTTCGGCTTAGGGAGCCTCAGGCCGGAAGCCCCCCAGCCCTAAGGCTTAGGGAGCCCCTGGCCTGGGGCGCCCCAGCCCTTAGGCTTTGGGAACACAAGGCCTGGGGCGCCCCAGCCCTTAGGCTTTGGGAGCCCAAGGCCTGGGGCACCCCCGCCCTTAGGCTTTGGGAACCCCAGGACTGGGGCGCCCCAGCCCTTAAGCTTAGGGAGCCCCAGGCATGGGGCGCCACAGCCCTTAGGCTTAGGGAACGCATGGCCTGGGACGCCCCAGCCCTTCGGCTAGGGCGCGCCAGGCTTAGGGCGCCCCAGCCCTTAGGCTTTGGGAGCCCCAGACCTGGGGCGCTCCAGCCCTAAGGCTTAGGGAGCCCCAGGCCTGGGGCGCCCCAGCCCTTAGGCTCTGGGAGCCCAAGGCTTGCGACTCCCCAGCCATTCGGGTTAGGGAGCCCCAGGCCTGAAGCCCCCCAGCCCTTAGGGTTAGGGAGCCCCAGGCCTGGGCGCCACAGCCCTTAGGCTTAGGGAGCCCCAGGCATGGGGCGCCCCACCCCTTAGGCTTTGGGAGCTCCAGGCTTGGGGCGCCACATCCTTTAGGATTGGGAGCCCCAAGCCTGTGGCCCCCCAGCCCTTAGGCTTAGGGAGCCCCAGGCCTGGGTCGCCCCAGCCTTTAGGCTTTTGGAGCTCCAGCGCTGGGCACCCCAGCCCTTGAGCTTTGGGAGCCCCAGGCCTGGGGCGCCCTAGCCCTTAGGCTTTGGGAACCCCAGGTATGGTACGCCCCAGCCCTTAGGTTTTGGGAGACCAAGGCCTTGGGCGCCCCAGCCCTTAGGCTTTGGGAGCCCCAGGCCTGGGGCGCTCCAGCCCTTAGGCTTAGGGAGCCCCAGGCCTGGGGCGCAGCAGCCCTTAGGCTTCGGGAGCCCATGGCCTGGGACGCCCCAGCCCTTCGGCTTAGGGCGCGCCAGGCCTAGGGCGCCCCAGCCCTTAGGTTTTGGAAGCCCCAGGCCTGGGGCGCCCCAGCCCTTATGCTTAGGGTGCCCCAGACCGGGGCGCCCCAGCCCTTAGGCTTTGGGAGCCCAGACCTGGGGCGCCCCAGCCCTTAGGCTTAGGGAGCCCAAAGGTTGCGACGCCCCTGCCCTTAGGCTTGGGCGCCCCAGGCCAGATGCGCCCCAGCCCTTAGGCTTAGGGAGCCCCAGGCTCTGGGCGCCACAACCCTTAGGCTTAGGGAGCCCATAGCCTGGGGCGCCCCAGCCATATGCTTAGGGAACCCATGGCTTGGGACGCCACAGCCCTTCGGCTTAGGGAGCCACAGTCCAGGGGCGTCCCAGCCCTTAGGCTTTGGGAGCCCCAGCCATGGTACGCCCCAGCCCTTAGGCTTTGGGAGCCCAAGGCCTGGGGAGCCCCAGCCCTTAGGCTTTGGGTGCCCCAGGCCTGGGGCGCTCCAGCCCTTAGGCTTAGGGAGCCCCAGTGCTGAGGCGCACCAGCCCTTAGGCTAGGGGAGCCCATCTCGTGGGATGCCCCAGCCCTTAGAATTAGGGAGTGCCAAGCCTAGGGCGCCCCAGCCCTTAGGCCTTGGGAGCCTCAGGCCTGGGGCGCCCAGCCCTTAGTCCTAGGGTGCCCCAGGCCTGTGGAGACCCAGCTCTTAGGCTTTGGGAGCCCCAGGCCTAGGGCACTCCAGCTTTCAGGCTTAGGGAGCCCAAGGCCTGTAAAGCCCCCGCCCTTAGGCTTTGGGAGCCGCAGGCCTGGGGCGCTCCAGCCCTTAGGCTTAGGGAGCCCCAAGCCTGGGGCGCACCAGCCCTTAGGCTTAGGGAGCCCATGGCGTGGGATTCCCCAGCCCTTCGGTTTAGGGCGCCCCAGGCGTTGGGCGCCCCAGCCCTTAGGCTTTGGGAGCCCCAGGCCTGGGGTGCCCCAGCCCTTAGGCTTAGGGTGCCCCAGACCGGGGCGCCCCAGCCCTTAGGCTTTGGGAGCCCCAGGCCTGGGGCGCCCAAGCCCTTAGTCTTAGGGAGCCCAAGGGTTGCGACGCCCCTGCCCTTAGGCTTGGTAGCCCCAGGCCTGATGCGCCCCAGCCCTTAGGCTTGGGGGGCCCCAGGCTCTGGGCGCCACAGCCCTTAGGCTTAGGGAGCCCATGGCCTGGGGCACCCCAGCCATAGGCTTAAGGAACCCATGGCTTGGGACGCCCCAGCCCTTCGGCTTAGGGAGCCCCAGTCCTGGGGCGTACCAGCCCTTAGGCTATGGGAGCCCCAGGCATGGTACGCCCCAGCACTTAGACTTAGGGAGCCCCTGGCCTGGGACACCCCTGCCCTTAGGCTTTGGGAGCCCCAGGCCTGGGGCGCCTCTGCACTTAGGCTTTGGGAGCCCCTGGTCCTGGGCGCCCCAGCCCTTCGGCTTAGGGAGCCCCTGGCATGGGGCGTCCCAGCCTTAGGCTTTGGGAGCCACAGGCCTGGGGCGCCCCAGCCCTTAGGCTTTGGGAACCCAAGGCCTGGTGCGCTCCAGCCCTTAGGCTTAGGGAGCCCCAGTGCTGGGGCGCACCAGCCCTTAGGCTAGGGGAGCCCATGGCCTGGGACGCCCCAGCCCTTAGATTTAGGGAGCCCCAGGCCTCGGGGCACCCAACCCTTTGGGTTTGGGAGCCCCAGTCTTGGTACACCCCAGCCCTTAGGCTTAGGGAGGCCAAGGCCTGGGGCACACCAGCCCTTAGGCTTAGGGAGCCCATGGCCTGGGACACCCAGCCTTAGGCTTAGGGTGCCCCAGGCCTGGGGAGACACAGCTCTTAGGCTTTGGGAGCCCCAAGCCTAGGGCACTCCAGCTTTTAGGCTTAGGGAACCCAAGGGTTGTGACTCCCCTGCCCTTAGGCTTTGGGAGCCCAAGGCTTTGGGCGCCCCAACCCTTAGGCTTTGGGAGCCCCAGGCCTGGGGCGCTCCAGCCCTTAGGCTTAGGGAGCCCCAGGCCTGGGGCGCACCAGCCCTTTGGCTTAGGGAGCCCATGGCCTGGGACGCCCTAGCCCTTCGGCTTTGGGAGCCCCAGACCTGGGACGCCACAGCCCTTAGGCTTAGGGAGCCCAAGGACTGCGACGCCCCTGCCCTTAGGCTCTGGGAGCCCCAGGCCTGATGCGCCCCAGCCCTTAGGCTTAGGGAGCCCCAGGCCCTGGGCGCGACAGCCCTTAGGCTTTGGGAGCCCCAGGTCTGATGCGCCCCTGCCCTTAGGCTTAGGGAGCCCCAGGCCCTGGGCGCCACAACCCTTAGGCTTAGGGAGCCCAGGGCCTGGGACGCCCCAGCCTTTAGGCTTAGTGAGCCCCAGGCCTGGGGCGTCCCAGCCCTTAGGCTTAGGGAGCCCCAGGCCTGGGGCGCCCCAGCCCTTAGGCTTAGGGAACCCATGGCTTGGAACGCCCCAGCCCTTTGACTTTGGGAGCCCCAGTCCTGGGGCGCCCCAGCCTTAGGCTTTGGGAGACCAAGGCCTGGGGCGCCCCAGCCCTTAGGCTTTGGGAGCCCCAGGCCTGGGGCGCTCCAGCCCTTAGGCTTAGGGAGCACCAGGCCTGGGGCGCACCAGCCCTTAGGCTTAGGGAGCCCATGTCCTGGGACGCCCCAGCCTTTCGGCTTAGGGCGCGCCAGGCCTTGGGCGCCCCAGCCCTTAGGCTTTGGGAGCCCCAGACCTGGGGCGCCCCCGCCTGTCGGCTTAGGGTGCCCCACGTCTGGGGCACCCCAGCCCTTAAGCTTAGGGAGCCCATGGCCTAGGGCGCCCAAGCCCTTAGGCTTTGGGCGGCCAAGGCTTTGGGCGCCCCAACCCTTAGGCTTTGGGAGCCCCAGGCCTGGGGTGCTCCAGCCCTTAGGCTTAGGGAGCCCCAGGCCTGGTGCGCACCAGCCCTTAGGCTTAGGGAGCCCAAGCCTGGGACGCCCCAGCCCTTCGGCTTAGGGCGCGCCAGGCCTTGGGCGCCCCATCCCTTAGGCTTTGGGAGCCCCAGGCCTGGGGCGCCCCAGCCCTTAGGCTTAGGGTGCCCCAAGCCTGGGGCGCCTCAGCCCTTTGGCTTGGGGTGCCCCAAGCCTGTGGCGCCCCAGCCCTTAGGCTTTGGGAGCCCCAGGCCTGGGGCACTCCAGCCCTTAGGCTTAGGTCGCCCCAGGCCTGGGGCGCCACAGCCCTAAGGCTTTGGGAGCCCCAGACCTGGGGCGCCACAGCCCTTAGGCTTAGGTAGCCCCAGGCCAGGGGGGACACAGCCCTTCGGAATAGGGAGCCCCAGGGCTGGGGCGTCCCAGCCCTTAGATTTAGGGAGCCCCAGGCAAGGGGCGCCCCAGCCTTTTGGCTTAGGGAGCCCATGTCCTGGGACGCCCCAGCCCTTTGGCTAGGGCGCGCCAGGCCTAGGGCGCCCCAGCCCTTCGGCTTAGGGAGCCCCTGGCCTGGGGCGCCCACGCCCTTAGGCTTAGGGAGCCCAAGGCTTGCGACTCCCCAGCCCTTCGGCTTAGGGAGCCCCAGGCCTGAAGCCCCCAGTCCTTAGGCTTAGGGAGCCGAAGGCCTGGGGCACCCCAGCTCTTAGGCGTTGGGAGCCCCAGGCCTGGGGCACCCCAGCACTTCGGCTTAGGGGGCCCCTGGCATAGGGCGTCCCAGCCTTAGAATTGCGAGCCCCAGGCCTGGGGCACTCCAGCCCTTAGGCTTACGGTGCCCGAGACCGGGGCGCCCCAGCCCTTAGGCTTTGGGAGCCCCAGGCCTGGGGCGCCCCAACCCTTAGGCTTAGGGAGCCCAAGGATTGCGACGCCCCTGCCCTTAGGCTTGGGAGCCCCAGGCCTGATGCGCCCCAGCCCTTAGGCTTAGGGAGCCCCAGCCTCTGGGCGCCACAGCCCTTAGGCTTAGGGAGCCCATGGCCTTGGGCGCCTCAGCCACAGGCTTAGGGAACCCATGGCTTGGGACACCCCAGCCCTTCGGCTTAGGGAGCCCCAGTCCTGGGGCGTCCCAGCCCTTAGGATTTGGGAGCCCCAGGCATGGTACGCCCCAGCCCTTAGGCTTAGGGAGCCCCTGGCCTGGGGCGCCCTTGCCCTTAGGCTTTGGGAGTCCTAGGCCTGGGGAGCCCCAGCACTTAGGCTTTGGGAGCCCCTGGCCTGGGGCGCCCCAGCCCTTAAGCTTAGGGAGCCCATGGCCAGGGACGCCCCAGCCCTTATGCTTTGGTAGCCCCAGGCCTTGGGCGCTCCAGCCCTTAGGCTTAGGGAGCCCCAGGCCTGGGGCGCCACAGCCCTTAGGCTTATGGAGCCCCAGGTCTGGGATGCCCCCGCCCGTCGGCTTAGGGCGCGCCAGGACTAGGGCGCCCAAGCCCTTAGGTTTTGGGAGCCCCAGGCCTGGGGCGCTCCAGCCCTTAGGCTTAGGGAGCCCCAGGCCTGGGACGCCCCCGCCCATTGGCTTAGGCCGCGCCAGGCCTAGGGCGCCCAAGCCCTTAGGCTTTGGGCGCCCAAGGCTTTGGGCGCCCCAACCCTTAAGCTTTGGGAGCCCCAGGCCTGGGGTGCTCCAACCCTTAAGCTTAGGGAGCCCCTGGCCTGGGGCGCCCCTGCCCTTAGACTTAGGGAGCCCAAGCCTGGGACGCCCAAGCCCTTCGGCTTAGGGCGCGCCAGGCCTAGGGCGCCCAAGCCCTTAGGCTTTGGGAGCCCCAGGTCTGGGGCGCTCCAGCCCTTAGGCTTAGGGAGCACCAGGCCTGGGGCGCACCAGCCCTTAGGCTTAGGGAGCCCATGGCCTGGGACGCCCCAGCCTTTCGGCTTAGGGCGCGCCAGGCCTTGGGCGCCCCAGCCCTTAGGCTTTGGGAGCCCCAGGCCTGGGGCACCCCCGCCCGTCGGCTTAGGGTGCCCCACGTCTGGGGCACCCCAGCCCTTAAGCTTAGGGAGCCCATGGCCTAGGGCGCCCAAGCCCTTAGGCTTTGGGCGGCCAAGGCTTTGGGCGCCCCAGCCCTTAGGCTTAGGGTGCCCCAAGCCTGGGGCGCCTCAGCCCTATGGCTTAGGGTGCCCCAAGCCTGTGGCGCCCCAGCCCTTAGGCTTTGGGAGCCCCAGGCCTGGGGCACTCCAGCCCTTAGGCTTAGGTCGCCCCAGGCCTGGGGCACTCCAGCCCTTAGGCTTAGGTCGCCCCAGGCCTGGGGCGCCACAGCCCTAAGGCTTTGGGAGCCACAGACCTGGGGCGCCACAGCCCTTAGGCTTAGGGAGCCCCAGGCCAGGGGGGACACAGCCCTTCGGAATAGGGAGCCCCAGGGCTGGGGCGTCCCAGCCCTTAGATTTAGGGAGCCCCTGGCCTGGGGCGCCCCTGCCCTCAGACTTAGGGAGCCCAAGCCTGGGACGCCCAAGCCCTTCGGCTTAGGGCGCGCCAGGCCTAGGGCGCCCAAGCCCTTAGGCTTTGGGAGCCCCAGGCCTGGGGCGCTCCAGCCCTTAGGCTTAGGGAGCACCAGGCCTGGGGCGCACCAGCCCTTAGGCTTAGGGAGCCCATGGCCTGGGACGCCCCAGCCTTTCGGCTTAGGGCGCGCCAGGCCTTGGGCGCCCCAGCCCTTAGGCTTTGGGAGCCCCAGGCCTGGGGCGCCCCCGCCTGTCGGCTTAGGGTGCCCCACGTCTGGGGCACCCCAGCCCTTAAGCTTAGGGAGCCCATGGCCTAGGGCGCCCAAGCCCTTAGGCTTTGGGCGGCCAAGGCTTTGGGCGCCCCAACCCTTAGGCTTTGGGAGCCCCAGGCCTGGGGCGCCGCAGCCCTTAGGCTTAGGGTGCCCCAAGCCTGTGGCGCCCCAGCCCTTAGGCTTTGGGAGCCCCAGGCCTGGGGCACTCCAGCCCTTAGGCTTAGGTCGCCCCAGGCCTGGGGCGCCACAGCCCTAAGGCTTTGGGAGCTCCAGACCTGGGGTGCCACAGCCCTTAGGCTTAGGGAGCCCCAGGCCAGGGGGGACACAGCCCTAAGGCTTTGGGAGCCCCAGACCTGGGGCGCCACAGCCCTTAGGCTTAGGGAGCCCCAGGCCAGGGGGGACACAGCCCTTCGGAATAGGGAGCCCCAGGGCTGGGGCGTCCCAGCCCTTAGATTTAGGGAGCCCCAGGCAAGGGGCGCCCCAGCCTTTTGGCTTAGGGATCCCATGGCCTGGGACGCCCCAGCCCTTTGGCTAGGGCGCGCCAGGCCTAGGGCGCCCCAGCCCTTCGGCTTAGGGAGCCCCAGGCCTGGGGCGCCCCAGCCCTTAGGCTTAGGGAGCCCAAGGCTTGCGACTCCCCAGCCCTTAGGCTTTGGGAGCCCCAGGCATTGTACGCCACAGCCCTTAGGCTTTGGGAGCCCAAGGCCTTGGGCGCCCCAGCCCTTAGGCTCTGGGAGCACCAGGCCAGGGGTGCTCCAGCCCTTAGGCTTAGGGAGCCCCAGGCCTGGGGCGCACCAGCCCTCAGGCTTAGGGAGCCCATGGCCTGGGACGCCCCAGCCCTTCGGCTTAGGGCGCGCCAGGCCTAGGGCGCCCCAGCCCTTAGGCTTTGGAAGCCCCAGGCCTGGGGCGCCCCAGCCCTTAGGCTTTGGGTGCCCCAGACCGGGGCGCCCCAGCCCTTAGGCTTTGGGAGCCCCAGGCCTGGGGCGCCCCAGCCCTTAGGCTTAGGGAGCCCAAGGGTTGCGACGCCCCTGCCCTTAGGCTTGGGAGCCCCAGGCCAGATTCCCCCCAGCCCTTAGGCTTTGGGAACCCCAGGCCTGGTACGCCCCAGTCCTTAGGCTTAGGGAGTCCCTGGCCTTGGATGCCCCTTCCCTTAGGCTTTGGGAGCCCCAGGCCTGGGGCGCCCCAGCACTTAGGCTTTGGGAGCCCCTGGCCTGGGGCACCCCAGCCCTTCGGCATAGGGAGCCCCTGGTATGGGGCATCCCAGCCTTAGGCTTTGGGAGCCACAGGCCTGGGGCGCCCTAGCCCTTAGGCTTTGGGAGCCGAAGGCCTGGGGAGCCCCAGCCCTTAGGCTTTGGGTGCCCCAGGCCTGGGGCGACTCAGCCCTTAGGCTTAGGGAGCCCCAGGCCTGGGGCGCCCCAGCTCTTAGGCGTTGGGAGCCCCAGGCCTGGGGCGATTCAGCCCTTAGGCTTAGGGAGCCCCATGCCTGGGGCGACCCAGCCCTTTGGCTTTGGGAGCCCCAGGCCTGGGGCGACCCAGCCCTTTGGCTTAGGGAGCCCCAGGCCTGGGGCGCCCCAACCCTTAGGCTTAGGGAGCCCAAGGGTTGCGACGCCCCTGCCCTTAGGCTTGGGAGCCCAGGCCTGATGCGCCCCAGTACTTAGCCTTAGGGAGCCCCAGGCTCTGGGCGCCACAGCCCTTAGGCTTAGGGAGCCCATGGCTTGGGACGCCTCAGCCCTTCGGCTTAGGGCGCGCCAGGCCTAGGGCGCCCAAGCCCTTAGGCTTTGGGAGCCCCAGGCCTGGTGCGCTCCAGCCCTTAGGCTTTGGGAGCCCCAGGCCTGGGGCGCCCCCGCCCGTCGGCTTAGGGTGCCCCACGTCTGGGGCACCCCAGCCCTTAAGCTTAGGGGGCCCTTGGCCTAGGGTGCCCGAGCCCTTAGGCTTTGATCGCCCAAGGCTTTGGGCGCCCCAACCCTTAGGCTTTGGGAGCCCCAGGCCTGGGGTGCTCCAGCCCTTAGGCTGAGGGAGCCCCAGGCCTGGTGCGCACCAGCCCTTAGGCTTAGGGAGCCAAAGCCTGGGACGCCCCAGCCCTTCGGCTTAGGGCGCGCCAGGCCTTGGGCGCCCCATCCCTTAGGCTTTGGGAGCCCCAGGCCTGGGGTGCCCCAGCCCTTAGGCTTAGGGTGCCCCAAGCCTGGGGCGCCCCAGCCCTTAGGCTTAGGGAGCCCAAGGCTTGCGACACCCCAGCCCTTCGGCTTAGGGAGCCCCAGGCCTGAAGCCCCCCAGTCCTTAGGCTTAGGGAGCCCCAGGCCTGGGGCGCCACAGCCTTTAGGATTGGGAGCCCGAGGCCTGTGGCCCCCCAGCCCTTCGTCTTTGGGAGCCCCAGGCCTGGGGCGCCCCAGCACTTCGGCTTAGGGAGCCCAAGGGTTGCGACGCCCCTGTCCTTAGGCTTGGGAGCCCCAGGCATGGTACGCCCCAGCCCTTAGGTTTTGGGAGCACCAGGCCTTGGGCACCCCAGCACTTCGGCTTAGGGAGCCCAAGGGTTGCGACGCCCCTGTCCTTAGGCTTGGGAGCCCCAGGCCTGATGCGCCCCAGCCCTTAGGCTTAGGGAGCCCCAGGCTCTGGGCGCCACAGCCCTTAGGCTTAGGGAGCCCATGGCCTGGGGCGCCCCAGCCACAGGCTTAGGGAACCCATGGCTTGGGACGCCCCAGCCCTTCGGTTTAGGGAGCCCCAGTTCTGGGGCGTCCCAGCCCTTAGGCTTTGGGAGCCTCAGGTATGGTACGCCCCAGCCCTTAAGCTTTGGGAGACCAAGGCCTTGGGCGCCCCAGCCCTTAGGTTTTGGGAGCCCCAGGCCAGAGGCGCTCCAGCCCTTAGGCTTATGGAGCCCCAGGCCTGGGGCGCTCCAGCCTTTAGGCTTAGGGAGCCCATGGCTTGGGACGCCCCAGCCCTTCGCTTAGGGCGCGCCAGGCCTATGGCGCCCCAGCCCTTAGGCTTTGGGAGCCCCAGGCCTGGGTCGCCCCAGCATTTAGGCTTTTGGAGCTCCATCCCTGCGGCACTCCAGCTCTTGTGCTTTGGGAGCCCCAGGCCTGGGGCACCCCAGCCCTTTGGCTTTGGGATCCGCCGGCATTGTACGCCCCAGCCCTTAGGCTTTGGGAGCCCCAGGCCTGGGGCGCCCCAGCCCTTAGGCTTAGGAAACCCATGGCTTGGGACGCCCCAGCCCTTCGGCTTAGGGAGCCCCAGTCCTGGGGCGCCCCAGCCCTTAGGATTTGGGAGCCACAGGCATGGTACGCCCCAGCCCTTAGGTTAGGGAGCCCCAAGCCTGGGGCGCCCCAGCCCTTAGGCATAGGGAACCCATGGCTTGGGACGCCCCAGCCCTTCGGCTTAGGGAGCCCCAGTCCTGGGGCGCCCCAGCCCTTAGGATTTGGGAGCCACAGGCATGGTACGCCCCAGCTCTTAGGCTTTGGGAGCCCCAGGCCTGGGGCACCCCAGCACTTCGGCTTAGGGAGCCCTAGGGTTGCGACGCCCCTGTCCTTAGGCTTGGGAGCCCCAGGCCTGATGCGCCCCAGCCCTTAGGCTTATGGAGCCCCAGGCTCTGTGCGCCACAGCCCTTAGGCTTAGGGAGCCCATGGCCTGGGGCGCCCCAGCCACAGGCTTAGGGAACCCATGGCTTGGGACGCCCCAGCCCTTCGGTTTAGGGAGCCCCAGTCCTGGGGCGTCCCAGCACTTAGGCTTTGGGAGCCTCAGGTATGGTACGCCCCAGCCCTTAGGCTTTGGGAGACCAAGGCCTTGGGCGCCCCAGCCCTTAGGTTTTGGGAGCCCCAGGCCAGGGGCGCTCCAGCCCTTAGGCTTATGGAGCCCCAGGCCTGGGGCGCTCCAGCCCTTAGGCTTAGGGAGCCCATGGCCTGGGACGCCCCAGCCCTTCGCTTAGTGCGCGCCAGGCCTAGGGCGCCCCAGCCCTTAGGCTTTGGGAGCCCCAGGCCTGGGTCGCCCCAGCATTTAGGCTTTTGGAGCTCCATCCCTGCGGCACTCCAGCTCTTGGGCTTTGGGAGCCCCAGGCCTGGGGATCTCCAGCCCTTAGGCTTACGAGCCCCAGGCCTGGGGCGCACCAGCCCTTAGGCTTAGGGAGCCCATGGCCTGGGACCCCCCAGCCCTTCGGCATAGGGCGCGCCAGGCCTAGGGCGCCCCAGCCCTTAGGCTTTGGGAGCCCCAGGCCTGGGGCTCCCCAGCCCTTAGGCTTTGGGTGCCCCAGACCGGGGCGCCCCAGCCCTTAGGCTTTGGGAGCCCCAGGCCTGGGGCGCCCCAACACTTAGGCTTAGGGAGCCCAAGGGTTGCGACGCCCCTGCCCTTAGGCTTGGAGACCCAGGCCAGATGCGCCCCAGCCCTTAGGCTTAGGGAGCCCCAGGCTCTGGGCGCCACAGCCCATAGGCTTAGGGAGCCCTTGGCCTGGGGTGCCCCAGCCATAGGCTTAGGGAACCCATGGCTTGGGCGCCACAGCCCTTCGGCTAAGGGAGCCCCAGTCCTGTGGCATCCCAGCCCTTCGGCTTTGGGAGCCCCAGGCATGGTACGCCCCAGCCCTTAGGCTTAGTGAATCCCTGGCCTTGGGCGCCCCTGCCTTTAGGCTTGGGAGCCCCAGGCCTGGGGCGCCCCAGCACTTAGGCTTTGGGAGCCCCTGGCCTGGGGCTCCCCAGCCCATCAGCATAGGGAGCCCCTGGTATGGGGCGTCCCAGCCTTAGGCTTTGGGAGCCACAGGCCTGGGGCGCCCCAGCCCTTAGGCTTTGGGAGCAGAAGGCTTGGGGAGCCCCAGCCCTTAGGCTTTGGGTGCCCCAGGCCTGGGGCGCTTCAGCCCTTAGGCTTAGGGAGCCCCAGTGCTGAGGCGCAGCACCCCTTAGGCTAGGGGAGCCCATGGCCTGGGACGCCACAGCCCTTAGATTTAGGGAGCCCCAGGCATGGGGGGAACCAGCCCTTCGGGTTTGGGAGCCCCAGGCATGGTACACCCCAGCCCTTAGGCTTAGGGAGCCCCTGGCCTGGCGCGCCCCAGCCCTTAGGCTTTGGGAGCCCAAGGCCTGGAGAGCCCCTGCCCTTAGGCTTTGGGTGCCCCAGGCCTGGGGCGCTTCAGCCCTTAGGCTTAGGGAGCCCCAGTGCTGAGGCGCACCAGCTTTTAGGCTAGGGGAGCCCATGGCCTGGGGCACCCAGCCCTTAGGCTTAGGGTGCCCCAGGCCTGGGGAGACCCAGCTCTTAGGTTTTGGGAGGCCCAGGCCTAGGGCACTCCAGCTTTCAGGCTTAGGGAGCCCAAGGTCTGTGACGCCCCTGCCCTTTGGCTTTGGGAGCCCAAGGCTTTGTGCGCCCCAACCCTTAGGCTTTGGGAGCCCCAGGCCTCGGGCGCTCCAGCCCTTAGGTTTAGGGAGCCCCAAGCCTGGGGCGCACCAGCCTTTAGGCTTAGTGAGCCCATGGCCTGGTATGCCCCAGCCCTTCGGTTTAGGGCGCGCCAGGCATTGGCGCCCCAGCCCTTAGGCTTTGGGAGCCCCAGGCCTGGGGCGCCCCAGCCCTTAGTCTTAGGGTGCCCCAAGCCTGGGGCGCCCCAGCCCTTAGGCTTTCGGAGCCCAAGGCTTGCGACTCCCCAGCCATTCGGATTAGGGAGCCACAGGCCTGAAGCCCCCCAGTCCTTAGGCTAAGGGAGCCCCAGGCCTGGGGCGCCACAGCTTTTAGGCTTGGGAGACCGAGGACTGTGGCCCCCCAACCCTTCGGCTTTGGGAGCCCCAGGCCTGGGTGCCCCAGCTCTTAGGCGTTGGGAGCCCCAGGCATGGTACGCCCCAGCCCTTAGGCTTTGGGAGCCCCAGGCCTGGGGCACCCCAGCACTTCGGCTTAGGGAGCTTCTGGCCTGGGGCGCC
Source organism: Tenrec ecaudatus (assembly GCF_050624435.1). NCBI lineage: Eukaryota > Metazoa > Chordata > Mammalia > Afrosoricida > Tenrecidae > Tenrec > Tenrec ecaudatus. Next base: position 352,940 of record NW_027459537.1, on the reverse strand, counting down.
ACAGCCCTTAGGCTTAGGGAGCCCCAGGCCTGGGACGCCCCCGCCCCTCGGCTTAGGGAGCCCCAGGCCTGGGAAGCCCCAGCCCTTCGGCTTAATGCGCGCCAGGCCTAGGCCCCCCTAGCCCTTAGGCTTTGGGATCCACAGGCATGGGGCGCGCAGCCCTTAGGCTTAGGGTGCCCCAGGTCTGGGGCGCCCCAGCACTTAAGCTTAGGGAGCCCATGGCCAGGGACGCCCCAGCCATTAGGCTTTGGTAGCCCCAGGCCTGGGGCGCTCCAGCCCTTAGGCTTAGGGAGCCCCAAGCCTGGGGCGCCACAACCCTTAGGCTTATGGAGCCCCAGGTCTGGGACGCCCCCGCCCGTCGGCTTAGGGCGCGCCAGGACTAGGGCGCCCAAGCCCTTAGACTTTGGGAGCCCCAGGCCTGGGGCGCTCCAGCCCTTAGGCTTAGGGAGCCCCAGGCCTGGGACGCCTCCGCCCATCGGCTTAGGGCGCGCCAGGCCTAGGGCGCCCAAGCCCTTAGGCTTTGGGCGCCCAAGGCTTTGGGCGCCCCAACCCTTAGGCTTTGGGAGCCCCAGGCCTGGTGCGCACCAGCCCTTAGGTTTAGGGAACCGAAGCCTGGGACGCCCCAGCCCTTCGGCTTAGTGCGCGCCAGGCCTAGGGCGCCCAAGCCCTTAGGCTTTGGGAGCCCCAGGCCTGGGGCGCTCCAGCCCTTAGGCTTAGGGAGCCCCAGGCCTGGGGCGCACCAGCCCTTAAGCTTAGGGAGCCCATGGCCTGGGACGCCCCAGCCCTTCGGCTTAGGGCGCGCCAGGCCTTGGGCGCCCCAGCCCTTAGGCTTTGGTAGCCCCAGGCCTGTGGTGCCCCCGCCCGTCGGCTTAGGGTGCCCCACGTCTGGGGCCCCCCAGCCCTTAAGCTTAGGGATCCGATGGCCTAGGGCGCCCAAGCCCTTAGGCTTTGGGCGCCCAAGGCTTTGGGCGCCCCAACCCTTAGGCTCTGGGAGCCCCAGGCCTGGGTTGCTCCAGCCCTTAGGCTTAGGGAGCCCCAGGCCTGGTGCGCAGCAGCCCTTAGGCTTAGGGAGCCCAAGCCTGGGACGCCCCAGACCTTCGGCTTAGGGCGCGCCAGGCCATGGGCGCCCCATCCCTTAGGCTGTGGGAGCCCCAGGCCTGGGGCGCCCCAGCCCTTAGGCTTAGGGTGCCCAAAGCCTGGGGCGCCCCAGCCCTTAGACTTAGGGTGCCCCAAGCCTGGGGCGCCCCAGCCCTTAGGCTTTGGGAGCCCCAGGCCTGGGACACTCCAGCCCTTGGGCTTAGGGAGCCCCAGGCCTGGGGCGCCACAGCCCTTAGGCTTAGGGAGCCCAAGGGCTGCGACGCCCCTGCCCTTAGGATTTGGGAGCCCCAGGCCTGATGGGCCCCAGCCCATAGGCTTACGGAGCCCCAGCCCAGGGGGCACACAGCCCTTCGGAATAAGGAGGCCCGGGGCTGGGGCGTCCCAGCACTTAAATTTCGGGAGCCCCAGGCAAGGGGCGCCCCAGCTTTTTGGCTTAGGGAGCCCAAGGCCTGGGACGCCCCAGCCCTTTGGCTAGGGCGCGCCAGGCCTAGGGCTCCCCAGCCCTTCGGCTTAGGGAGCCCCAGGCCTGAAGAGCCCCAGCCCTTAGGCTTAGGGAGCCCAAGGCTTGCAACTCCCCAGCCTTCGGCTTAGGGAGCCCCAGGCCTGTGGCCCCCCAGCCCTTCGGCTTTGGGAGCCCCAGGCCTGGGGCACCCCAACTCTTAGGCGTTGGGAGCCCCAGGCATGGTACGCCCCAGCCCTTAGGCTTTGGGAGCCCCTGGCATGGGGCGTCCCAACCTTAGAATTGGGAGCCCCAGGCCTGGGGCACTCCAGCCCTTAGGCTTAGGGAGCCCCATCCTGGGGCGATCCAGCCCTTTCGCTTAGGGAGCCCATGGCCTGATGCGCCCCAGCCCTTAGCCTTAGGGTGCCCCAGGCTCTGGGCGCCACTGCCCTTAGGCTTAGGGAGCCCATGGCCTGGGGCGCCCCAGCCACAGGCTTAGGGAACCCATGGCTTGGGACGCCCCAGCCCTTCGGCTTAGGGAGCCCCTTTCCTGGGGCGTCCCAGCCCTTAGGCTTTGGGGGCCCCAGGCATGGTAAGCCCCAGCCCTTAGGCTTAGGGAGCCCCTGGCCTGGGGCGCCCCTGCACTTAGACTTAGGGAGCCCAAGCCTGGGACGCCCAAGCCCTTCGGCTTAGGGCGCGCCAGGCCTAGGGCGCCCAAGCCCTTAGGCTTTGGGAGCCCCAGGCCTGGGGCGCTCCAGCCCTTAGGCTTAGGGAGCACCAGGCCTGGGGCGCACCAGCCCTTAGGCTTAGGCAGCCCATGGTCTGGGACGCCCCAGCCCTTCGGCTTAGGGCGCGCCAGGCCTTGGGCGCCCCAGCTCTTAGGCTTTGGGAGCCCCAGGCCTGGGGCGCCCCCGCCCGTCGGCTTAGGGTGCCCCACGTCTGGGGCACCCCAGCCCTTAAGCTTAGGGAGACCATGGCCTAGGGCGCCCAAGCCCTTAAGCTTTGGGCGCCCAAGGCTTTGGGCGCCCCAACCCTTAGGCTTTGGGAGCCCCAGGCCTGGGGTGCTCCAGCCCTTAGGCTTAGGGAGTCCCAGGCCTGGTGCGCACCAGCCCTTAGGCTTAGGGAGCCCAAGCCTGGGACGCCCCAGCCCTTCGGCTTAGGGCGCGCCAGGCCTTGGGCGCCCCATCCCTTAGGCTTTGGGAGCCCCAGGCCTGGGGTGCCCCAGCCCTTAGGCTTAGGGTGCCCCAAGCCTGGGGCGGCCCAGCCCTTAGGCTTAGGGAGCCCCAGGCCTGGGGCGCCACAGCCCTTAGCCTTTGGGAGCCGCAGACCTGGGGCGCCACAGCCCTTAGGCTTAGGGAGCCCAATGGCTGCGACGCCCCTGCCCTTAGGATTTGGGAGCCCCAGGCCTAAAGCGCCTCAGCCCTTAGGCTTAGGGAGCCCCAGGCCAGGGGGAACACAGCCCTTTGGCATAGGGGCCCCAGGGCTAGGGCGTCCAAGCCCTTAGATTTAGGGAGCCCCAGGCAAGGGGCGCCCCAGGCTTTTGGCTTAGGGAGCCCATGGCCTGGGACGCCCCAGGCCTTTGGCTAGGGCGCGCCAGGCCTAGGGCGCCCCAGCCCTTCTGCTTAGGGAGCCCCAGGCCTGGGGCGCCCCAGCTCTTAGGCTTTGGAAGCTTCTGGCCTGGGGCGCCACAGCCCTTAGGCTTAGGGAGCCCCAGGCCTTGGACGCCCCCACCCGTCGGCTTAGGGAGCCCCAGGCCTGGGACGCCCCAGCCCTTCGGCTTAGTGCGCGCCAGGCCTAGGCCGCCCTAGGCCTTAGGCTTTGGGATTCACAGGCATGGGGCGCGCAACCCTTAGGCTTAGGGTGCCCCAGGTCTGGGGCGCCCCAGCCCTTAGGCTTTGGTAGCCCCAGGCCTGGGGTGCCCTTGCCCTTAGGCTTTGGGAGCCCAAGACCTGGGGCGCTACAGCCCTTAGGCTAAGGGAGCCCCTGGCCTGGGGCGCAACAACCCTTAGGCTTAGGGAGCCCCAGGCCTGGGACGCCCCCGCCCGACGGCTTAGAGAGCCCCAGGCCTGGGACGCCCCCGCCCATCGGCTTTGGGCGTGCCAGGCCATGGGCGCCCCTGCCCATCGGCTTAGGGCGCGCCAGGCCTTGGGCGCCCCAGCCCTTAGGCTTAGGGTGCCCCACGTCTGGGGCGCCCCAGCCCTTAAGCTTAGGGAGCCCATGGCCTGGGACGCCCCAGCCCTTCGGCTTAGGGCTCGCCAGGATTTGGGCGCCCCAGCCCTTAGGCTTTGGGAGCCCCAGGCCTGGGGCGCCCCAGCCCTTAGGCATAGGGTGCCCCAGGCCTGGGGCACTCCAGCCCTTAGGCTTAGGTAGCACCAGGACTGGTGCGCCCCAGACCTTAGGCTTTAGGAGCCCCAGACCTTGGGCGCCCAGCCCTTAGGCTTAGGGAGCCCAAGGTCTGCGACGCCCCTGCCCTTAGGCTTTGGGAGCCCAAGGCCTGATGGGCCCCACCCCTTAGGCTTAGGGAGCCCCAGGCCCTGGGCGCCCCAGCCCTTAGGATTTGGGAGCCACAGGCATGGTACGCCCCAGCCCTTAGGTTAGGGAGCCCCAGGCCTGGGGCTCCTCAGCCCTTACGTTTTGGGAGCCCCAGGCCTGGGGCGCCCCAGCTCTTAGGCTTTGGGAGCCCCAGGCATGGTACGCCCCAGCCTTTAGGCTTAGGGAGCCCCTGGCCTGGGCCGCCACAGCCCTTAGGCTTAGGGAGCCCCAGGCATGGGGCGCCCCAGCCCTTAGGCTTTGGGTGCCCCAGGCCTGGGGCGCTCCAGCCATTAGGCTTAGGGAGCCCCAGGCCTGTGGCGTCCCAGCCCTTAGGCTTAGGGAGCCCCAGGCATGGGGCGCCCCAGCCCTTAGGCTTAGGGAGCCCATGGCCTGGGATGCCCCAGCCCTTCGGCAAGGGCGCGCCAGGCCTAGGGCGCCCCAGCCCTTAGGCTTTGGGAGCCCCAGGCCTGGGGCGCCCCAAACCTAAGGCTTAGATATCCCCATGCAGTGGCGCCACAGCCCCTTGGCTTAGGGAGCCCAAGGCTTGCGACTCCCCAGCCCTTCGGTTTAGGGAGCCTCAGGTCGGAAGCCCCCCAGACCTAAGGCTTAGGGAGCTCTGGCCTTGGGCCCCCCAGCCCTTAGGTTTTGGGAGCACAAGGCCTGGGGCGACCCAACCCTTAGGCTTTGGGTGCCCCAGGCCTGGGGCGCCCCAGCCCTTAGGCTTAGGGAGTCCCTGGCCTGGGGCGCCCCAGCCCTTAGGCTTTGGGAGCCCAAGGCCTGGGGCGCCCCAGCCCTTAAGCTCTGGGAGCCCTAGGCTTGCGACTCCCCAGCCCTTCGGCTTAGGGAGCCCCAGTCCAGAAGACCCCCAGCCCTTAGGGTTAGGGAGCCCCAGGCCTGGGCGCCACAGCCCTTAGGCTTAGGGAGCCCCAGGCATGGGGCGCCCCACCCCTTAGGCTTTGGGAGCTCCAGGCTTGGGGAGCCACATCCTTTAGGATTGGGAGCCCCAGGCCTGTGGCCCACCAACCCTTAGGCTTAGGGAGCCCCAGGCCTGGGTCGCCCCAGCCTTTAGGCTTTTGGAGCTCCAGCCCTGGGCACCCCAGCCCTTGAGCTTTGGGAGCCCCAGGCCTGGGGCGCCCTAGCCCTTAGGCTTTGGGAACCCCAGGCATGGTACGCCCCAGCCCTTAGGCTTTGGGAGACCAAGGCCTTGGGCGCCCCAGCCCTTAGGCTTAGGGAGCCCCAGGCCTGGGGCGCAGCAGCCCTTAGGCTTAGGGAGCCCATAGCCTGGGACGCCCCAGCCCTTCGGCTTAGGGCGCGCCAGGCCTAGGGCGACCCAGCCCTTAGGCTTTGGAAGCCCCAGGCCTGGGGCTCCCCAGCCCTTAGGCTTAGGGTGCGCCATACCGGGGCGCCCCAGCCCTTAGGTTTTGGGAGCCCAGGCCTGGGGCGCCCCAGCCCTTAGGCTTAGGGAGCCCAAGGGTTGCGACGCCCCTGCCCTTAGGCTTGGGCGCCCCAGGCCAGATGCGCCCCAGCCCTTAGGCTTAGGGAGCCCCAGGCTCTGGGCGCCACAACCCTTAGGCTTAGGGAGCAACAGTCCAGGGGCGTCCCAGCCCTTAGGCTTTGGGAGCCCCAGCCATGGTACGCCCCAGCCCTTAGGCTTTGGGAGCCCAAGGCCTGGGGAGCCCCAGCCCTTAGGCTTTGGGTGCCCCAGGCCTGGGGCGCTCCAGCCCTTAGGCTTAGGGAGCCCCAGTGCTGAGGCGCACCAGCACTTAGGCTAGGGTAGCCCAGTCCTGGGATGCCCCAGCCCTTAGACTTAGGGAGCGCCAGGCCTAGGGCGCCCCAGCCCTTAGGCTTTGGGAGCCTCAGGCCTGAGGCGCCCAGCCCTTAGGCTTAGGGTGCCCCATGCCTGGGGAGACCCAGCTCTTAGGCTTTGGGAGCCCCAGGCCTAGGGCACTCCAGCTTTCAGGCTTAGGGAGCCCAAGGCCTGTAAAGCCCCTGTCCTTAGACTTAGGGAGCCCAAGGCTTTGGGCGCCCCAACCCTTAGGCTTTGGGAGCCGCAGGCCTTGGGCGCTCCAGCCCTTAGGCTTAGGGAGCCCCAAGCCTGGGGCGCACCAGCCCTTAGGCTTAGGGAGCCCATGGCCTGTGATTCCCCAGCCCTTCGGTTTAGGGCGCCCCAGTCATTGGGCGCCCCAGCCCTTAGGCTTTGGGAGCCCCAGGCCTGGGGTGCCCCAGTCCTTAGGCTTAGGGTGCCCCAGACCGGGGCGCCCCAGCCCTTAGGCTTTGGGAGCCCCAGGCCTGGGGCGCCCCAGCCTTTAGGCTTAGGGAGCCCAAGGGTTGCGACGCCCCTGCCCTTAGGCTTGGTAGCCCCAGGCCTGATGCACCCCAGCCCTTAGGCTTAGGGAGCCCCAGGCTCTGGGCGCCACAGCCCTTAGGCTTAGTGAGCCCATGGCCTGGGGCGCCCCAGCCATAGGCTTAGGGAACCCATGGCTTGGGACGCCCCAGCCCTTCGGCTTAGGGAGCCCCAGTCCTGGGGCATACCAGCCCTTAGGTTATGGGAGCCCCAGGCATGGTACGCCCCAGCACTTAGGCTTAGGGAGCCCCTGGCCTGGGGCGCTCCTGCCTTTAGGCTTTGGGAGCCCCAGGCCTGGGGCGCCCCAGCACTTAGGCTTTGGGAGCCCCTGGCCCTGGGCGCCCCAGCCCTTCGGCTTAGGGAGCCCCTGGCATGGGTCCTCCCAGCTTTAGGCTTTGGGAGCCACAGGCCTGGGGCGCCCCAGTCCTTAGGCTTTGGGAGCCCAAGGCCTGGTGCGCCCCAGCCCTTAGGCTTTGGGTGCCCCAGGCCTGGGGCGCTCCAGCCCTTAGGCTTAGGGAGCCCCAGTGCTGGGGCGCACCAGCCCTTAGGCTAGGGGAGCCCATGGCCTGGGACGCCCCAGCCCTTAGATTTAGGGAGCCCCAGGCCTCGGGGGACCCAACCCTTCGGATTTGGGAGCCCCAGGCATGGTACACCCCAGCCCTTAGGCTTAGGGAGGCCCAGGCCTGGGGCGCACCAGCCCTTAGGCTTAGGGAGCCCATGGCCTGGGACACCCAGCCCTTAGGCTTAGGGTGCCCCAGGCCTTGGGAGACCCAGCTCTTAGGCTTTGGGAGCCCCAAGCCTAGGGCACTCCAGCTTTTAGGCTTAGGGAACCCAAGGGTTGTGACTCCCCTGCCCTTAGGCTTTGGGAGCCCAAGGCTTTGGGCGCCCCAACCCTTAGGCTTTGGGAGCCCCAGGCCTGGGGCGCTCCAGCCCTTAGGCTTAGGGAACCCCCGGCCCTGGGCTCCACAGCCCTTAGGCTTTGGGAGCCCCAGGCCTGATGCGCCCCTGCCTTAGGCTTAGGGAGCCCCAGGCACTGGGCGCCACAGCCCTTAGGCTTAGGGAGCCCAGGGCCTGGGACGCCCCAGCCCTTCGGCTTAGTGAGCCCCAGGCCTGGGGCGTCGCAGCCCTTATGCTTAGGGAGCCCCAGGCCTGAGGCGCCACAGCCCTTAGGCTTGGGTGCCCCAGGCCTGGGGCGCTCCAGCCCTTAGGCTTAGGGAGCCCCAGTGCTGGGGCGCACCAGCCCTTAGGCTAGGGGAGCCCATGGCCTGGGACGCCCCAGCCCTTAGATTTAGGGAGCCCCAGGCTTCGGGGGACCCAACCCTTCGGATTTGGGAGCCCCAGGCATGGTACACCCCAGCCCTTAGGCTTAGGGAGGCCCAGGCCTGCGGCGCACCAGCCCTTAGGCTTAGGGAGCCCATGGCCTGGGACACCCAGCCCTTAGGCTTAGGGTGCCCCAGGCCTTGGGAGACCCAGCTCTTAGGCTTTGGGAGCCCCAAGCCTAGGGCACTCCAGCTTTTAGGCTTAGGGAACCCAAGGGTTGTGACTCCCCTGCCCTTAGGCTTTGGGAGCCCAAGGCTTTGGGCGCCCCAACCCTTAGGCTTTGGGAGCCCCAGGCCTGGGGCGCTACAGCCCTTAGGCTTAGGGAACCCCCGGCCCTGGGCTCCACAGCCCTTAGGCTTTGGGAGCCCCAGGCCTGATGCGCCCCTGCCTTAGGCTTAGGGAGCCCCAGGCACTGGGCGCCACAGCCCTTAGGCTTAGGGAGCCCAGGGCCTGGGACGCCCCAGCCCTTCGGCTTAGTGAGCCCCAGGCCTGGGGCGTCGCAGCCCTTAGGCTTAGGGAGCCCCAGGCCTGAGGCGCCACAGCCCTTAGGCTTAGGGAACCCATGGCTTGGGATGCCCCAGGCCTTTGGCTTTGAGAGCCCAATCCTGGGGCGCCCCAGCCCTTTGGCTTTGGGTGCCCCAGGCCTGGGACGCCCAGCCCTTAGGCTTTGGTAGCCCCAGGCCTGGGGCGCCCCAGCCCTTAGACTTAGGGAGCCCCAGGCCTGCGGTGACCCAGCCCTTCGGCTCAGGTAACCCCAGCCCTGGGGCGTCCTAGCCCTTAGGCTTTGGTAGCCCCAGGCCTGGGGTGCCACTACCCTTAGGCTTAGGGAGCCCATGGCCTGGGACGCCCCAGCCCTTCGGCTTAGGGAGCCGCATGCATGGTACGCCCCATCCCTTAGGCTTAGGGAACCCCTGGCCTGGGGCGCCCCAGCCCTTAGGCTTTTGTAGCCCCAGGCCTGGGGCACCCCAGCACTTAGGCTGGGAGCCCCTGGCATGGGGTGCCCCAGCCCTTCGGCTTTGGGAGCCCCTGGCATGGGGCGTCCCAGCCTTAGGCTTTGGGAGCCCCAGGCATGGTACACCCCAGCCCTTAGGCTTAGGGAGCCCCTGGCCTGGGGGGCCCCAGCCCTTAGGCTTTGGGAGCCCCAGGCCTGGGGCGCTCCAGCCCTTAGGCTTAGGGAACCCAAGGGCTGCGACGCCCCTGCCCTTAGGTTTTTGGAGCCCCAGGCCTGATGCGCCCCAGCCCTTTGTCTTAGGGTTCCCCAGGCCTAGGGCGCCACAGTCCTTAGGCTTAGGGAGCCCATGGCCTAGGACGCCCCAGCCCTTCGGCTTAGGGAGCGCCAGTTCTGGGGCGTCCCAACCCTTAGGCTTAGGGTGTACCAGTCCTGGGGCGCCCCAGCCCTTAGGCTTAGGGAGCCCGTGGCATGGGATGCCCCAGCCCTTCCGCTTAGGGAGCCCCAGGCCGGGGAGCCACAGCCCTTAGGCTTAGGGAGCCCCAGGCCAGGGGGGACCCAGCCCTTCGGCTTTGGGAGTCCCAGGCCTGGGGCGCCCCAGCCCTTAGGCTTAGGGAGACCCAGGCCTGGGAAGCTCCAGCCCTTAGGCTTAGGGATCCCCAGGCCTGAGGCGCCACAACCCTTAGGCTTTGGGAGCTTCAGTCCTGGGGCGCCCCATCCCTCAGGCTTAGAGAACCCCAGGCCTGAGGCGCCCCAGCTCTTAGGGTTACGGAGCCCAAGACCTGGGGCGCCCCAGCCCTTAGGCTTAGGGAGCCCATGGCCTGGGACGCCCCAGCCCTTAGGCTTAGGGAGCCCATGGCCTGGGACACCCAGCCCTTAGGCTTAGGGTGCCCCAGGCCTTGGGAGACCCAGCTCTTAGGCTTTGGGAGCCCCAAGCCTAGGGCACTCCAGCTTTTAGGCTTAGGGAACCCAAGGGTTGTGACTCCCCAGCCCTTAGGCTTTGGGAGCCCAAGGCTTTGGGCGCCCCAACCCTTAGGCTTTGGGAGCCCCAGGCCTGGGGCGCTCCAGCCCTTAGGCTTAGGGAACCCCCGGCCCTGGGCTCCACAGCCCTTAGGCTTTGGGAGCCCCAGGCCTGATGCGCCCCTGCCTTAGGCTTAGGGAGCCCCAGGCACTGGGCGCCACAGCCCTTAGGCTTAGGGAGCCCAGGGCCTGGGACGCCCCAGCCCTTCGGCTTAGTGAGCCCCAGGCCTGGGGCGTCGCAGCCCTTATGCTTAGGGAGCCCCAGGCCTGAGGCGCCACAGCCCTTAGGCTTGAGTGCCCCAGGCCTGGGGCGCTCCAGCCCTTAGATTTAGGGAGCCCCAGGCCTCGGGGGACCCAACCCTTCGGATTTGGGAGCCCCAGGCATGGTACTCCCCAGCCCTTAGGCTTAGGGAGGCCCAGGCCTGCGGCGCACCATCCCTTAGGCTTAGGGAGCCCATGGCCTGGGACACCCAGCCCTTAGGCTTAGGGTGCCCCAGGCCTTGGGAGACCCAGCTCTTAGGCTTTGGGAGCCCCAAGCCTAGGGCACTCCAGCTTTTAGGCTTAGGGAACCCAAGGGTTGTGACTCCCCTGCCCTTAGGTTTTGGGAGCCCAAGGCTTTGGGCGCCCCAACCCTTAGGCTTTGGGAGCCCCAGGCCTGGGGCGCTCCAGCCCTTAGGCTTAGGGAACCCCCGGCCCTGGGCTCCACAGCCCTTAGGCTTTGGGAGCCCCAGGCCTGATGCGCCCCTGCCTTAGGCTTAGGGAGCCCCAGGCACTGGGCGCCACAGCCCTTAGGCTTAGGGAGCCCAGGGCCTGGGACGCCCCAGCCCTTCGGCTTAGTGAGCCCCAGGCCTGGGGCGTCGCAGCCCTTAGGCTTAGGGAGCCCCAGGCCTGAGGCGCCACAGCCCTTAGGCTTAGGGAACCCATGGCTTGGGATGCCCCAGCCCTTTGGCTTTGAGAGCCCAATCCTGGGGCGCCCCAGCCCTTTGGCTTTGGGTGCCCCAGGCCTGGGACGCCCAGCCCTTAGGCTTTGGTAGCCCCAGGCCTGGGGCGCCCCAGCCCTTAGACTTAGGGAGCCCCAGGCCTGCGGTGACCCAGCCCTTCGGCTCAGTAACCCCAGCCCTGGGGCGTCCTAGCCCTTAGGCTTTGGTAGCCCCAGGCCTGGGGTGCCACTACCCTTAGGCTTAGGGAGCCCATGGCCTGGGACGCCCCAGCCCTTCAGCTTAGGGAGCCGCATGCATGGTACGCCCCATCCCTTAGGCTTAGGGAACTCCTGGCCTGGGGCGCCCCAGCCCTTAGGCTTTTGTAGCCCCAGGCCTGGGGCACCCCAGCACTTAGGCTGGGAGCCCCTGGCATGGGGTGCCCCAGCCCTTCGGCTTTGGGAGCCCCTGGCATGGGGCGTCCCAGCCTTAGGCTTTGGGAGCCCCAGGCATGGTACACCCCAGCCCTTAGGCTTAGGGAGCCCCTGGCCTGGGGGGCCCCAGCCCTTAGGCTTTGGGAGCCCCAGGCCTGGGGCGCTCCAGCCCTTAGGCTTAGGGAACCCAAGGGCTGCGACGCCCCTGCCCTTAGGTTTTGGGAGCCCCAGGCCTGATGCGCCCCAGCCCTTTGTCTTAGGGTGCCCCAGGCCTAGGGCGCCACAGTCCTTAGGCTTAGGGAGCCCATGGCCTAGGACGCCCCAGCCCTTCGGCTTAGGGAGCGCCAGTTCTGGGGCGTCCCAACCCTTAGGCTTAGGGTGTACCAGTCCTGGGGCGCCCCAGCCCTTAGGCTTAGGGAGCCCGTGGCATGGGATGCCCCAGCCCTTCGGCTTAGGGAGCCCCAGGCCGGGGAGCCACAGCCCTTAGGCTTAGGGAGCCCCAGGCCAGGGGGGACCCAGCCCTTCGGCTTTGGGAGTCCCAGGCCTGGGGCGCCCCAGCCCTTAGGCTTAGGGAGACCCAGGCCTGGGAAGCTCCAGCCCTTAGGCTTAGGGATCCCCAGGCCTGAGGCGCCACAACCCTTAGGCTTTGGGAGCTTCAGTCCTGGGGCGCCCCATCCCTCAGGCTTAGAGAACCCCAGGCCTGAGGCGCCCCAGCTCTTAGGGTTACGGAGCCCAAGACCTGGGGCGCCCCAGCCCTTAGGCTTAGGGAGCCCATGGCCTGGGACGCCCCAGCCCATAGGCTTAGGGAGCCCCAGCCTGGGACGCCCCCGCCCTTCGGCTTAGGGCGCGCCAGGCCTAGGGCGCCCCAGCCCTTAGGCTTTGGGAGCCCTAGACCTGGGGCGACCCAGCCCTTAGGCTTTGGGAGCCCAAGGGCTACGACGCCCCAGCCCTTCGGCTTTGGGAGCCCCAGGCCAGATGCGCCCCAGCCCTTAGGCTTAGGGAGCCCCAGGCCTGGGGCGCCACAGCCCTTAGGCTTAGGGAGCCCCAGGCCTGGGACGACCCCACCCTTCGGCTTAGGGCGCGCCAGGCCTGGGGCGCCCTAACCCTTAGGCTTTGGGAGCCCTAGACCTGGGTCGCCCCAGCCCTTAGGCTTAGGGAGCCCATGGGCTGCGACGCCCCTGCCCTTAGGCTTTGGGAGCCCCAGGCCTGATACGCCCCAGCCCTTAGGCTTAGGGAGCCCTAGGCCTAGGGCGCCACAGTCCTTAGGCTTAGGGAGCCCATGGCCTGGGACGCCCCAGCCCTTCGGCTTAGGGAGCCCCAGTTCTGGGGCGTCCCAGCCCTTAGGCTTAGGGAGCAACAGGCCTGGGAAGCCCCAGCTCTTAGGCTTAGGGAGCCCCAGGCCTGGGGCGCACCAGCCCTTAGGTTTAGGGATCCCAGGCCTGGGGCGCCCCAACCCTTAGGCTTAGGTAGTCCCATGCCTGAGGAACACCAGGCCTTAGGCTTTGGGAGCCCCAGGCCTGGGGCGCCCCAGCCCTTAGGCTTTGGGAGCCCCAGGCCTGGGGCGCCCCAGACCTTAATATTTGGGAGACCAAGGCCTGGGGCGCCCCAGCCTTTAGGATTTGCGAGCCCCAGGCCTAGGGCACCCCAGCCCTTAGCCTTTGGGAGCTCCAGTTCTGGGGCGACCCATACCTTAGTCTTTGGGAGCCCCAGGCCTCGGCCGCGAATGCCCTTAGGTTTTGGGAGCCACAGGGCTGGGGCGCGCCAGCCCTTAGGCTTTGGGAGCCCCAGGCCTGGGGCGGCCCAGCCCTTAGGCTTTGATAGCCGAAGGCCTGGGGCGCCCCAGCCCTTAGGCTTTGGGAGCCCCAGGCCTGGGGAGCCCCAGCCCTTTGGCTTTGGGATCCCCAGGCCTATGACGCCCCAGCCCTTTGGCTTAGGGCGCGACAGGCCTAGGGCGCCCCAGCCCTTAGGCTTTGGGAGCCCTAGACCTGGGGCGCCCCTGCCCTTAGGCTTAGGGTGCCCCAGGCCTGGGGCGCCCCAGCCTTTAGGCTTTGGGAGCCCAAGACCTGGGGCGCTCCAGCCCTTAAGCTTAGGGAGCCCCAGGCTTGGGACGCCCCAGCCTTTATACTTTGGGAGCCCCAGACCTGGGTCGCCCCAGCCCTTAGGCTTAGGGAGGCCAAAGGCTGCGACGACCCTGCCCTTAAGCTTAGGGAGCCTCAAGCCTGGGGCGCCACAGCCCTTAGGCTTATGGAGCCCCAGGCCTGGGGGGCCCCAGCCCTTAGGCTTAGGGATCCCATGGCCTGGTACGCCCCAGCCCTTCGGCTTTGGGAGCCCCAGGCCTGGGGCGTCCCAGCCCTTAGGCTTAGGGAGCCCCAGGCTTGGGGCGCCCCAGCCCTTAGGCTTAGGGATCCCATGGCCTGGGGCATCCCAGCCCTTAGGCTTAGGGTGCCCCAGGCCTGGGTCGCCCCAGCCCTTAGGCTTTGGGAGCCCTGAACTGGGGCGCCCCAGCCCTTGGGCTTAGGGTGCCCCAGGCCTGGGGCGCCCCAGCCCTTAGGCTATGGGAGCCCCAGGCCTGGGGCGCTCCAGCCCTTAGGCTTAGGGAGCCCAAGGGCTGCGACGCCCCAGCCCTTAGCCTTTGGGAGCCCCGGGCCTGATGCGCCCCAGCCCTTAGGCTTAGGGAGACCCAGGCCTAGGGCGCCACAGTCCTTAGGCTTAGGGAGCCCATGGCCTGGACGCCCCAGCCCTTTTGCTTTGGGAGCCCCAGTTCTGGGGCGTCCCAACCCTTAGGCTTTGGTAGCCCCAGGCCTGGGGCGCCCCAGCCCTTAGGCTTAGGGAGCCCCAGGCCAGGGGTGACCCAGCCCTTCGGCTTAGGGCACTCCAGGCCTAGGGCACCCCAGCCTTTATGCTCTGGGATCCCAAGGCCTGGGGCGCCCCCGTCCTTCGCATTAGGGAGCCCCAGGCCTGGGATACCCCGCCCTTAGGCTTAGGGAGCCCCAGAACTGTGGAGCCCCAGCCTTAGTCTTTGGGAGCTCCAGGCCTGGGGGGCCCAGCCCTTAGGTTTTGGGAGCCCCAGGCCTATGGCGACCAAGCCCTTAGGCTAAGGAAGGCCTATGCCTGGGAAGCTCCATCCCTTAGGCTTAGGGAGCCCCAGGCCTGGAGCGCCACAGCCCTTAGGCTTTGGGAGCTCCAGTCTTGGAGCGCCCCATCCCTTAGGCTTAGAGAACCCCAGGCCTGGGGCGCCCCAGCTCTTAGGCTTAGGGAGCCCCAGACCTGTGGCGCCCCAGCCTTAGGCTTTGGGAGCTCCAGGCCTGGGGCGCCCCAGCCCTTAGGCTTTGGGAGCCCCAGGCCTGGGGCACTCCAGCCCTTTGGCTTACGGAGTCCCAGCCCTGGGGCACCCAGCACTTAGGCTTTGGGAACCCCAGTCTTGGGGTGCTCCAGCCCTTAGGCTTTGGGAGGCCCAGGTCTGCGGCGCCCCAGCCCTTAGGAGATGGGAGCCCGAGGGCTGGGGCACCCCCGCCCTTCGGATTAGGGAGCCCCAGGCCTGGGATGCCCCTGCTTGTAGGCTTAGGGAGCCCCTGGCCTGGGGCGCCCCAACCCTTAGGCTTAGGGAGCTCCTGGCCTGGGGCGCCACAGCCCTTAGGCTTAGGGTGCTCCAGGCCTGGGGCGCCCCAGCCCTTAGGTTTGGGAGCTCCAAGCCTGGGGCGCCACAGCCTTTAGGCTTAGGGAGCCCCAGGCCTTTGGCCCCTCAGCCCTTAGGCTTAGGGACCCGCAGGACTGGGTCGGCCCAGCTTTTAGGCTTTTGGAGCTTTCGCCCTGGGGCACTCCAGCCCTTAGGCTTTGGGAGCCCCACGCCTGGGGCGCCCCAGCCCTTAGGCTTGGGAGCCCCAGGCCTGGGGCACCCAGCACTTAGGCTTTGGGAGCCCCAGTCTTGGGGTGCCCCAGGTCTTAAGCTTTGGGAGGCCCAGGTCTGCGGCTCCCCAGCCCTTAGGCGTTGGGAGCCCCAGGCCTGGGGCGCCCCCGTCCTTCGCATTAGGGAGCCCTAGGCCTGGGATACCCCGCCCTTAGGCTTTGGGCGCCCCAGGCCTAGGGTGTCCCAGCCCTTTGGCTAGGGAGCCCCAGGCCTAGTGGGCCCCAGCCCATCGCATTAGGGATCCCCTGGCCTGGGGCGTGCCAGCCCTTAGGCTTAGGGAGCCCCAGTCCTGGGACGCCCCCGCCCTACGGCTTAGGGCACGCCAGGCCTAGGGCGCCCCAGCCTTTATGCTTTGGGAGCCCAAGGCCTCTGGGCGCCCAAGGCCTTAGGCTTTGGGAGCCCCTGGCCTGGGGCGCTCCAGCCCTTAGGCTTAGGGAGCCCCAGGCCTGAGGCGCACCAGCCCTTAGGCTTAGGGAGCCCATGGCCTGGGACGCCCCAGCCCTTTGGCTTAGGGCGCGGGAGGCCTAGGCGGCCCCAGCCCTTAGGCTTTGGGAGCCCTAGACCTGGGGCGCGCCAGCACTTAGGCTTAGGGTGCCCCAGGCCTGCTGGGCCCCAGCCCGTCGCATTAGGGATCCCCTGGCCTGGGGCGTGCCAGTCCTTAGGCTTATGGAGCCCCAGTCCTGGGACGCCCCCGCCCTTCGGCTTAGGGCACGCCAGGCCTAGGGCGCCCCAGCCTTTATGCTTTGGGAGCCCAAGGCCTGGGGCGCCCAAGGCCTTAGGCTTTGGGAGCCCCTGGCCTGGGGCGCTCTAGCCCTTAGGCTTAGGGAGCCCCAGGCCTGGGGCGCACCAGCCCTTAGGCTTAGGGAGCCCATGGCCTGGGACGCCCCAGCCCTTTGGCTTAGGGCGCGGTAGGCCTAGGCGGCCCCAGCCCTTAGGCTTTGGGAGCCCTAGACCTGGGGCACGCCAGCCCTTAGGCTTAGGGTGCCCCAGGCCTGGGGCGCCCCAGCCCTTAGGTTTGGGAGCCCAAGGGCTGTGACGCCCCTGTCCTTAGGGTTTGGGAGCCCCTGGCCTGATGCGCCCCAGCCCTTAGGCTTAGGGAGCCCCAGGCCTGGGGCTCCACAGCCCTTAGGCTTAAGGAGACCATGGCGTGGGACGCCCCAGCCATATGGCTTAGGGCACGCTAGGCCTAGGGCGCCCCAGCCCTTAGGCTTTGGGAGCCCTAGACCTGGGGCGCCCCAGGCCTTAGGCTTAGGGAGACCATGGCCTGGGACGCCCCAGCTCTTCGGCTTAGGGAGCCCCAAGCCTGGGGCGTCCCTGCACTTAGGCTTACGGAGCCCATGGCCTGGGATGCCCCAGCCCTTCGGCCTAGGGAGCGACAGGCCTGGGGCGCCACAGCCCTTAGGCTTTGGTATTCCCAGGCTGCGGCGCCCCAGCCCTTCGGCTTAGGGAGCCCCCGGGCTGGGGCGTCCAAGCCCTTAGGTTTAGGGAGCCCCAGGCATGGGGCGCCCCAGCCTTTTGGCTGAGGGAGCCCATGGCCTGGAACACCCCAGCCCTTCGGCTAGGGCGCGCCAGACCTAGGGCGCCCCAGCACATAGGCTTTGGGAGCCCAGGGTCTGGGGTGCCCCAGCCCTTAGGCTTTGGGAGCCCCAGTCCTGGGGCGCTCCAGCCCTAAGCCTTAGGGAGCCCCAGGCCTGGGGCGCACCAGCCCTTAGGCTTAGGGAGCCCCAGGCCTGGGGCGCACCAGGCCTTAGGCTTAGGGAGCCCATGGCCTGGGACACCCCAGCACACCGGCTTAGGGCGCGCCAGGCCTTGGGCGCCCCAGCCCTTAGGCTTTGTTAGCCCCAGACCCGGGGCGCTCCAGCCCTAAGGCTTAGGGAGCCCGAGGACTGGGGCGCTCCAGCCCTTAGGCTTTGGGAGCCCAAGACCTGGGGCGCCACAGCCCTTAGGCTTAGGGAGCCCCATGCCTGGGGCGCCCCACCCCTTAGGCTTTGGGAGCTCCAGGCCTGGGGCGCCACAGCCCTTAGGCTTAGGGAGCCCCAGGCCTGGGGCGCCCCACCCCTTAGGCTTTGGGAGCTCCAGGCCAGGGCCGCCACAGCCTTTAGGCTTGGGAGCCCGAGGCCTGTGGCTCCACAGCCCTTCGGCTTTGGGAGACCCAGGCCTGGTGCGCCCTAGCCCTAAGGCGTTGGGAGCCCCAGGCATGGTACGCCCCAGCCCTTAGGCTTTGGGAGACCCAGGCCTGGGGCACGCCAGCCCTTCGGCTTTGGGAGCTTCTGGCCTGGGGCGCCACAGCCCTTAGGCTTAGGGAGCCCCAGGCCTGGGACGCCCCCGCCCATCGGCTTAGGGAGCCCCAGGCCTGGGACGCCCCAGCACTTCGGCTTAGGGCGCGCCAGGCCTAGGCCGCCCTAGCCCTTAGGCTTTGGGATCCACAGCGTGGGGCGCGCAGCCCTTAGGCTTAGGGTGCCCCAGCACTGGGGCGCCCCAACCCTTAAGCTTAGGGAGCCCATGGCCAGGAACGCCCCAGCCCTTAGGCTTTGGTAGCCCCAGGCCTGGGGTGCCGCAGCCCTTAGGCTTTGGGTGCCCAAGGCCTGGGGCGCTCCAGCCCTTAGGTTTAGGCAGCCCCAGGCCTGGGGCGCCACAGCCCTTAGGCTTAGGGAGCCCCAGGCCTGGGGCGCCCCACCCCTTAGGCTTTGGGAGCTCCAGGCCTGGGCCGCCACAGCCTTTAGGCTTGGGAGCCCGAGGCCTGTGGCTCCACAGCCCTTCGGCTTTGGGAGACCCAGGCCTGGTGCGCCCTAGCCCTAAGGCGTTGGGAGCCCCAGGCATGGTACGCCCCAGCCCTTAGGCTTTGGGAGACCCAGGCCTGGGGCACGCCAGCCCTTCGGCTTTGGGAGCTTCTGGCCTGGGGCGCCACAGCCCTTAGGCTTAGGGAGCCCCAGGCCTGGGACGCCCCCGCCCATCGGCTTAGGGAGCCCCAGACCTGGGACGCCCCAGCACTTCGGCTTAGCGCGCGCCAGGCCTAGGCCGCCCTAGCCCTTAGGCTTTGGGATCCACAGGCGTGGGGCGCGCAGCCCTTAGGCTTAGGGTGCCCCAGCACTGGGGCGCCCCGACCCTTAAGCTTAGGGAGCCCATGGCCAGGGACGCCCCAGCCCTTAGGCTTTGGTAGCCCCAGGCCTGGGGTGCCGCAGCCCTTAGGCTTTGGGTGCCCAAGGCCTGGGGCGCTCCAGCCCTTAGGTTTAGGCAGCCCCAGGCCTGGGGCGCCACAGCCCTTAGGCTTAGGGAGCCCCAGGCCTGGGACGCCCCCTCCCGTCAGCTTAGCGAGCCCCAGGCCTGGGACGCCCCCGCCTGTCGGCTTAGGGCGCGCCAGGCCTAGGGCGCCCCAGCCTTTAAGCTTTGGGAGCCCAAGGACTGGGGCACCCAAGGCCTTAGGCTTTGGGAGCCCCTGGCCTGGGGCGCTCCAGCCCTTAGGCTTAGAGAGCCCCAGGCCTGGGGCGCACCAGCCCTTAGGCTTAGGGAGCCCATGCCCTGGGACGCCCCAGCCCTTTGGCTTAGGGAGCCCCAGTCCTGGGGCATCCCAGCCCTTAGGCTTTGGGAGACCCAGGCATGGTACGCCCCAGGCCTTAGGCTTAGGGAGCCCAAGCCTGGGACGCCCCAGCCCTTCGGCTTAGGGCGCGCCAGGCCTAGGGCGCCCAAGCCCTTAGGCTTTAGGAGCCCCAGGCCTGGGGCGCTCCAGCCCTTAGGCTTAGGGAGCCCCAGGCCTGGGGCGCACCAGCCCTTAGGCTTAGGGAGCCCATGGCCTGGGACGCCCCCGCCCTTCGGCTTAGTGCGCGCCAGGCCTTGGGCGCCCCAGCCCTTAGGCTTTGGGAGCCCCAGGCCTGGGGCGCCCTCGCCCGTCGGCTTAGGGTGCCGCACGTCTGGGGCACCCCAGCCCTTAAGCTTAGGGAGCCCATGGCCTAGTGCGCCCAAGCCCTTAGGCTATGGGCACCCAAGGCTTTGGGCGCCCCAACCCTTAGGCTTTGGGAGCCCCAGGCCTGGGTGCTCCAGCTTTAGGCTTAGGGAGCCCCAGGCCTGGTGCGCACCAGCCCTTAGGCTTAGGGAGCCCAAGCCTGGAACGCCCCAGCCCTTCGGCTTAGGGCGCGCCAGGCCTTGGGCGCCCCATCCCTTAGGCTTTGGGAGCCCCACGCCTGGGGCGCCCTAGCCCTTAGGCTTAGGGTGCCCAAAGCCTGGGGCGCCCCAGCCCTTAGGCTTAGGGTGCCCCAAGCCTGGGGGGCCCCAGCCCTTAGGCTTTGGGAGCCCCAGGCCTGGGGCACTCCAGTCCTTAGGCTTAGGTAGCCCCGGGCCTGGGGCGCCACAGACCTTAGGCTTAGGGAGCCCAAGGGCTGCGACGCCCCTGCCCTAAGGATTTGGGAGCCCCAGGCCTGATGGGCCCCAGCCCTTAGGCTTAGGGAGCCCCAGGCCAAGGGGGACACAGCCCTTCGGAATAGGGAGCCCCAGGGCTGGGGCGTCCCAGCCCTTAGATTTAGGGATCCCCAGGTAAGGTGCGCCCAGCCTTTTGGCTTAGGGAGCCCATGGCCTGGGACGCCCCAGCCTTTTGGCTAGGGCGCGCCAGGCCTAGGGCGCCCCAGCCCTTCGGCTTAGGGAGCCCCAGGCCTGGGGCGCCCACGCCCTTAGGCTTAGGGAGCCCAAGGCTTGCGACTCCCCAGCCCTTCGGCTTAGGGAGCCCCAGGCCTGAAGCCCCCCAGTCCTTAGGCTTGGGGAGCCCCAGGCCTGGGGCGCCCCAGCTCTTAGGCGTTGGGAGCCCCAGGCATGGTACGCCCCAGCCCTTAGGCTTTGGGAGCCTCAGTCCTTGGGCACCCCAGCACTTCGGCTTAGGGAGCCCCTGGCATGGGGCGTCCCAGCCTTAGAATTGGGAGCCCCAGGCCTGGGGCACTCCAGCCCTTAGGCTTAGGGAGCCCCAGGCCTGGGGCGACCCAGCCCTTTGGCTTTGGGAGCCCCAGGCCTGGGGCGCCCCAGCCCTTAGGCTTACGGTGCCCCAGACCGGGGCGCCCCAGCCCTTAGGCTTTGTGAGCCCCAGGCCTGGGGCGCCCCAACCCTTAGGCTTAGGGAGCCCAAGGGTTGCGACGCCCCTGCCCTTAGGCTTGGGAGCCCCAGGCCTGATGCGCCCCAGCCCTTAGGCTTAGGGAGCCCCAGGCTCTGGGCGCCACAGCCCTTAGGCTTAGGGAGCCCATGGCCTAGGGCGCCTCAGCCACAGGCTTAGGGAACCCATGGCTTGGGACACCCCAGCCCTTCGGCTTAGAGAGCTCCAGTCCTGGGGCGTCCCAGCCCTTAGGCTTTGGGAGCCCCAGGCATGGTACGCCCCAGCCCTTAGGCTTAGGGAGCCCCTGGCCTGGGGCGCCCCTGCCCTTAGGCTTAGGGAGCCCAAGGGTTGCGACGCCCCTGCCCTTAGGCTTGGGAGCCCCAGGCCTGATGCGCCCCAGCCCTTAGGCTTAGGGAGCCCCAGGCTCTGGGCGCCACAGCCCTTAGGCTTAGGGAACCCATGGCCTAGGGCGCCTCAGCCACAGGCTTAGGGAACCCATGGCTTGGGACACCCCAGCCCTTCGGCTTAGAGAGCTCCAGTCCTGGGGCGTCCCAGCCCTTAGGCTTTGGGAGCCCCAGGCATGGTACGCCCCAGCCCTTAGGCTTAGGGAGCCCCTGGCCTGGGGCGCCCCTGCCCTTAGGCTTTGGGAGCCCCAGGCCTGGGGAGCCCCAGCACTTAGTCTTTGGGAGCCCCTGGCCTGGGGCGCCCCAGCCCTTCGGCTTAGGGAGCCCCTGGCATGGGGCGTCCCAGCTTTAGGCTTTGGTTGCCACAGGCCTGGGGCGCCCCAGCCCTTAGGCTTTGGGAGCCCAAGGCTTGGGGCACCCCAGCCCTTAGGCTTTGTGTGCCCCAGGCCTGGGGCGCTCCAGCCCTTAGGCTTAGGGAGCCCCAGTGCTGAGGTGCACCAGTCCTTAGGCTAGGGGAGCCCATGGCCTGGGATGCCCCAGCCCTTAGACTTTGGGAGCCCCAGGCCTGGGGGGACCCAGCCCTTCGGGTTTGGGAGCCCCAAGTATGGTACACCCCAGCCCTTAGGCTTAGGGAGCCCCAGGCCTGGGGCGCAGCAGCCCTTATGCTTAGGGTGCCCCAGGCCTGGGGAGACCCAGCTCTCAGGCTTTGGGAGCCCCAGGCCTAGGGCACTCCAGCTTTTAGGCTTAGGGAACCCAAGGGCTGTGACGCCCCTGCCCTTAGGCTTTGTGAGCCCAAGGCTTTGAGCGCCCCAACCCTTAGGCTTTGGCAGCCCCAGGCCTGGGCGCTCCAGCCCTTCGGCTTAGGGAGCCCCAGGCCTGGGACGCCCCAGCACTTCGGCTTAGGTCGCGCCAAGCCTAGGCCGCCCTAGGCCTTAGGCTTTGGGATCCACAGGCATGGGGCGCGCAACCCTTAGGCTTAGGGTGCCCCAGGTCTGGGGCGCCCCAGCCCTTAGGCTTTGGTTGCCCCAGGCTGGGGTGCCCCTGCCCTTAAGCTTTGGGAGCCCAAGACCTGGGGCGCTCCAGCCCTTAGGCTAAGGGAGCCCCTGGCCTGGGGCGCAACAGCCCTTAGGCTTAGGGAGCCCCAGGCTTGGGACGCCCGCGCCCGTCGGCTTAGGGAGCCCCAGGCCTGGGACGCCCCCGCCCATCGGCTTTGGGCACGCCAGGCCTTGGGCGCCCCTGCCCATCGGCTTAGGGCGCGCCAGGCCTTGGGCGCCCCAGCCCTTAGGCTTAGGGTGCCCCACGTCTGGGGCGCCCCAGCCCTTAATCTTAGGGAGCCCATGGCCTAGGGCGCCCAAGCCCTTAGGCTTTGGGAGCCCAAGGATTATGGCGCCCTAACCCTTAGGCTTTGGGAGCCCCAGGCCTGGGGCGCTCCAGCCCTTAGGCTTAGGGAGCCCCAGGCCTGGGGCGCAACAGCCCTTCGGCTTAGGGAGCCTCAGGCCGGAAGCCCCCTAGCCCTAAGGCATAGGGAGCCCCTGGCCTGGGGCGCCCCAGCCCTTAGGCTTTGGGAGCCCAAGGCCTGGGGCGCCCCCGTCCTTAGGATTTGGGAACCCCAGGCCTGGGGCGCCCCAGCCCTTAAGCTTAGGGAGCCCCAGGCATGGGGCGCCCCAGCCCTTAGTCTTAGGGAACCCATGGCCTGGTACGCCCCAGCCCTTCGGCTAGGGCGCGCCAGGCTTAGGGCGCCCCAGCCCTTAGGCTTTGGGAGCCCCAGACCTGGGGCGCTCCAGCCCTAAGGCTTAGGGATCCCCAGGCCTGGGGCGCCCCAGCCCTTAGGCTCTGGGAGCCCAAGGCTTGCGACTCCCCAGCCCTTCGGCTTAGGGAGCCCCAGGCCTGAAGCCCCCCAGCCCTTAGGGTTAGGGAGCCCCAGGCCTGGGCGCCACAGCCCTTAGGCTTAGGGAGCCCCAGGCATGGGGCGCCCCACCCCTTAGGCTTTGGGAGCTCCAAGCTTGGGGCGCCACATCCTTTAGGATTGGGAGCCCCAGGCCTGTGGCCCCCCAGCCCTTAGGCTTAGGGAGCCCCAGGCCTGGGTCGCCCCAGCCTTTAGGCTTTTGGAGCTCCAGCCCTGGGCACCCCAGCCCTTGAGCTTTGGGAGCCCCAGGCCTGGGGCGCCCTAGCCCTTAGGCTTTGGGAACCCCAGGTATGGTACGCCCCAGCCCTTAGGTTTTGGGAGACCAAGGCCTTGGGCGCCCCAGCCCTTAGGCTTTGGGAGCCCCAGGCCTGGGGCGCTCCAGCCCTTAGGCTTAGGGAGCCCCAGGCCTGGGGCGCAGCAGCCCTTAGGCTTCGGGAGCCCATGGCCTGGGACGCCCCAGCCCTTCGGCTTAGGGCGCGCCAGGCCTAGGGCGCCCCAGCCCTTAGGTTTTGGAAGCCCCAGGCCTGGGGCGCCCCAGCCCTTAGGCTTTGGGAGCCCAGGCCTGGGGCGCCCCAGCCCTTAGGCATAGGGAGCCCAAGGGTTGCGACGCCCCTGCCCTTAGGCTTGGGCGCCCCAGGCCAGATGCGCCCCAGCTCTTAGGCTTAGGGAGCCCCAGGCTCTGGGCGCCACAACCCTTAGGCTTAGGAAGCCCATAGCCTGGGGCGCCCCTGCCATATGCTTAGGGAACCCATGGCTTGGGACGCCACAGCCCTTCGGCTTAGGGAGCCACAGTCCAGGGACGTCCCAGCCCTTAGGCTTTGGGAGCCCCAGCCATGGTACGCCCCAGCCCTTAGGCTTTGGGAGCCCAAGGCCTGGGGAGCCCCAGCCCTTAGGCTTTGGGTGCCCCAGGCCTGGGGCGCTCCAGCCCTTAGGCTTAGGGAGCCCCAGTGCTGAGGCGCACCAGCCCTTAGGCTAGGGGAGCCCATCTCGTGGGATGCCCCAGCCCTTAGACTTAGGGAGTGCCAGGCCTAGGGCGCCCCAGCCCTTAGGCTTTGGGAGCCTCAGGCCTGGGGCGCCCAGCCCTTAGTCCTAGGGTGCCCCAGGCCTGGGGAGGCCCAGCTCTTAGGCTTTGGGAGCCCCAGGCCTAGGGCACTCCAGCTTTCAGGCTTAGGGAGCCCAAGGCCTGTAAAGACCCCGCACTTAGGCTTTGGGAGCCCAAGGCTTTGGGCGCCCCAACCCTTAGGCTTTGGGAGCCGCAGGCCTGGGGCGCTCCAGCCCTTAGGCTTAGGGAACCCATGGCTTGGGACGCCCCAGCCCTTCGGCTTAGGGAGCCCCAGTCCTGGGGCGTACCAGCCCTTAGGCTATGGGAGCCCCAGGCATGGTACGCCCCAGCACTTAGGCTTAGGGAGCCCCTGGCCTGGGACGCCCCTGCCCTTAGGCTTTGGGAGCCCCAGGCCTGGGGCGCCCCAGCACTTAGGCTTTGGGAGCCCCTGGCCCTGGGCTCCCCAGCCCTTTGGCTTAGGGAGCCCCTGGCATGGGGCGTCCCAGCCCTTAGATTTAGGGAGCCCCAGGCCTCGGGGGACCCAACCCTTTGGGTTTGGGAGCCCCAGTCTTGGTACACCCCAGCCCTTAGGCTTAGGGAGGCCAAGGCCTGGGGCACACCAGCCCTTAGGCTTAGGGAGCCCATGGCCTGGGACACCCAGCCTTAGGCTTAGGGTGCCCCAGGCCTGGGGAGACACAGCCCTTAGGCTTAGGGAGCCCATGGCCTAGGGCGCCTCAGCCACAGGCTTAGGGAACCCATGGCTTGGGACACCCCAGCCCTTCGGCTTAGAGAGCTCCAGTCCTTGGGCGTCCCAGCCCTTAGGCTTTGGGAGCCCCAGGCATGGTACGCCCCAGCCCTTAGGCTTAGGGAGCCCCTGGCCTGGGGCGCCCCTGCCCTTAGGCTTAGGGAGCCCAAGGGTTGCGACGCCCCTGCCCTTAGGCTTGGGAGCCCCAGGCCTGATGCGCCCCAGCCCTTAGGCTTAGGGAGCCCCAGGCTCTGGGCGCCACAGCCCTTAGGCTTAGGGAACCCATGGCCTAGGGCGCCTCAGCCACAGGCTTAGGGAACCCATGGCTTGGGACACCCCAGCCCTTCGGCTTAGAGAGCTCCAGTCCTGGGGCGTCCCAGCCCTTAGGCTTTGGGAGCCCCAGGCATGGTACGCCCCAGCCCTTAGGCTTAGGGAGCCCCTGGCCTGGGGCGCCCCTGCCCTTAGGCTTTGGGAGCCCCAGGCCTGGGGAGCCCCAGCACTTAGTCTTTGGGAGCCCCTGGCCTGGGGCGCCCCAGCCCTTCGGCTTAGGGAGCCCCTGGCATGGGGCGTCCCAGCTTTAGGCTTTGGTTGCCACAGGCCTGGGGCGCCCCAGCCCTTAGGCTTTGGGAGCCCAAGGCTTGGGGCACCCCAGCCCTTAGGCTTTGTGTGCCCCAGGCCTGGGGCGCTCCAGCCCTTAGGCTTAGGGAGCCCCAGTGCTGAGGTGCACCAGTCCTTAGGCTAGGGGAGCCCATGGCCTGGGATGCCCCAGCCCTTAGACTTAGGGAGCCCCAGGCCTGGGGGGACCCAGCCCTTCGGGTTTGGGAGCCCCAAGTATGGTACACCCCAGCCCTTAGGCTTAGGGAGCCCCAGGCCTGGGGCGCAGCAGCCCTTATGCTTAGGGTGCCCCAGGCCTGGGGAGACCCAGCTCTCAGGCTTTGGGAGCCCCAGGCCTAGGGCACTCCAGCTTTTAGGCTTAGGGAACCCAAGGGCTGTGACGCCCCTGCCCTTAGGCTTTGTGAGCCCAAGGCTTTGAGCGCCCCAACCCTTAGGCTTTGGCAGCCCCAGGCCTGGGCGCTCCAGCCCTTCGGCTTAGGGAGCCCCAGGCCTGGGACGCCCCAGCACTTCGGCTTAGGTCGCGCCAAGCCTAGGCCGCCCTAGGCCTTAGGCTTTGGGATCCACAGGCATGGGGCGCGCAACCCTTAGGCTTAGGGTGCCCCAGGTCTGGGGCGCCCCAGCCCTTAGGCTTTGGTTGCCCCAGGCTGGGGTGCCCCTGCCCTTAAGCTTTGGGAGCCCAAGACCTGGGGCGCTCCAGCCCTTAGGCTAAGGGAGCCCCTGGCCTGGGGCGCAACAGCCCTTAGGCTTAGGGAGCCCCAGGCTTGGGACGCCCGCGCCCGTCGGCTTAGGGAGCCCCAGGCCTGGGACGCCCCCGCCCATCGGCTTTGGGCACGCCAGGCCTTGGGCGCCCCTGCCCATCGGCTTAGGGCGCGCCAGGCCTTGGGCGCCCCAGCCCTTAGGCTTAGGGTGCCCCACGTCTGGGGCGCCCCAGCCCTTAAGCTTAGGGAGCCCATGGCCTAGGGCGCCCAAGCCCTTAGGCTTTGGGAGCCCAAGGATTATGGCGCCCTAACCCTTAGGCTTTGGTAGCCCCAGGCCTGGGGCGCTCCAGCCCTTAGGCTTAGGGAGCCCCAGGCCTGGGGCGCAACAGCCCTTCGGCTTAGGGAGCCTCAGGCCGGAAGCCCCCTAGCCCTAAGGCATAGGGAGCCCCTGGCCTGGGGCGCCCCAGCCCTTAGGCTTTGGGAGCCCAAGGCCTGGGGCGCCCCCGTCCTTAGGATTTGGGAACCCCAGGCCTGGGGCGCCCCAGCCCTTAAGCTTAGGGAGCCCCAGGCATGGGGCGCCCCAGCCCTTAGTCTTAGGGAACCCATGGCCTGGTACGCCCCAGCCCTTCGGCTAGGGCGCGCCAGGCTTAGGGCGCCCCAGCCCTTAGGCTTTGGGAGCCCCAGACCTGGGGCGCTCCAGCCCTAAGGCTTAGGGATCCCCAGGCCTGGGGCGCCCCAGCCCTTAGGCTCTGGGAGCCCAAGGCTTGCGACTCCCCAGCCCTTCGGCTTAGGGAGCCCCAGGCCTGAAGCCCCCCAGCCCTTAGGGTTAGGGAGCCCCAGGCCTGGGCGCCACAGCCCTTAGGCTTAGGGAGCCCCAGGCATGGGGCGCCCCACCCCTTAGGCTTTGGGAGCTCCAAGCTTGGGGCGCCACATCCTTTAGGATTGGGAGCCCCAGGCCTGTGGCCCCCCAGCCCTTAGGCTTAGGGAGCCCCAGGCCTGGGTCGCCCCAGCCTTTAGGCTTTTGGAGCTCCAGCCCTGGGCACCCCAGCCCTTGAGCTTTGGGAGCCCCAGGCCTGGGGCGCCCTAGCCCTTAGGCTTTGGGAACCCCAGGTATGGTACGCCCCAGCCCTTAGGTTTTGGGAGACCAAGGCCTTGGGCGCCCCAGCCCTTAGGCTTTGGGAGCCCCAGGCCTGGGGCGCTCCAGCCCTTAGGCTTAGGGAGCCCCAGGCATGGGGCGCAGCAGCCCTTAGGCTTCGGGAGCCCATGGCCTGGGACGCCCCAGCCCTTCGGCTTAGGGCGCGCCAGGCCTAGGGCGCCCCAGCCCTTAGGTTTTGGAAGCCCCAGGCCTGGGGCGCCCCAGCCCTTAGGCTTTGGGAGCCCAGACCTGGGGCGCCCCAGCCCTTAGGCATAGGGAGCCCAAGGGTTGCGACGCCCCTGCCCTTAGGCTTGGGCGCCCCAGGCCAGATGCGCCCCAGCTCTTAGGCTTAGGGAGCCCCAGGCTCTGGGCGCCACAACCCTTAGGCTTAGGAAGCCCATAGCCTGGGGCGCCCCTGCCATATGCTTAGGGAACCCATGGCTTGGGACGCCACAGCCCTTCGGCTTAGGGAGCCACAGTCCAGGGACGTCCCAGCCCTTAGGCTTTGGGAGCCCCAGCCATGGTACGCCCCAGCCCTTAGGCTTTGGGAGCCCAAGGCCTGGGGAGCCCCAGCCCTTAGGCTTTGGGTGCCCCAGGCCTGGGGCGCTCCAGCCCTTAGGCTTAGGGAGCCCCAGTGCTGAGGCGCACCAGCCCTTAGGCTAGGGGAGCCCATCTCGTGGGATGCCCCAGCCCTTAGACTTAGGGAGTGCCAGGCCTAGGGCGCCCCAGCCCTTAGGCTTTGGGAGCCTCAGGCCTGGGGCGCCCAGCCCTTAGTCCTAGGGTGCCCCAGGCCTGGGGAGGCCCAGCTCTTAGGCTTTGGGAGCCCCAGGCCTAGGGCACTCCAGCTTTCAGGCTTAGGGAGCCCAAGGCCTGTAAAGACCCCGCACTTAGGCTTTGGGAGCCCAAGGCTTTGGGCGCCCCAACCCTTAGGCTTTGGGAGCCGCAGGCCTGGGGCGCTCCAGCCCTTAGGCTTAGGGAACCCATGGCTTGGGACGCCCCAGCCCTTCGGCTTAGGGAGCCCCAGTCCTGGGGCGTACCAGCCCTTAGGCTATGGGAGCCCCAGGCATGGTACGCCCCAGCACTTAGGCTTAGGGAGCCCCTGGCCTGGGACGCCCCTGCCCTTAGGCTTTGGGAGCCCCAGGCCTGGGGCGCCCCAGCACTTAGGCTTTGGGAGCCCCTGGCCCTGGGCTCCCCAGCCCTTTGGCTTAGGGAGCCCCTGGCATGGGGCGTCCCAGCCCTTAGATTTAGGGAGCCCCAGGCCTCGGGGGACCCAACCCTTTGGGTTTGGGAGCCCCAGTCTTGGTACACCCCAGCCCTTAGGCTTAGGGAGGCCAAGGCCTGGGGCACACCAGCCCTTAGGCTTAGGGAGCCCATGGCCTGGGACACCCAGCCTTAGGCTTAGGGTGCCCCAGGCCTGGGGAGACACAGCTCTTAGGCTTTGGGAGCCCCAAGCCTAGGGCACTCCAGCTTTTAGGCTTAGGGAACCCAAGGGTTGTGACTCCCCTGCCCTTAGGCTTTGGGAGCCCAAGGCTTTGGGCGCCCCAACCCTTAGGCTTTGGGAGCCCCAGGCCTGGGGCGCTCCAGCCCTTAGGCTTAGGGAGCCCCAGGCCTGGGGCGCACCAGCCCTTTGGCTTAGGGAGCCCATGGCCTGGGACGCCCCAGCCCTTCGGCTTTGGGAGCACCAGACCTGGGGCGCCACAGCCCTTAGGCTTAGGGAGCCCAAGGGCTGCGACGCCCCTGCTCTTAGGCTCTGGGAGCCCCAGGCCTGATGCGCCCCAGCCTTTAGGCTTAGGGAGCCCCAGGCCCTGGGCGCGACAGCCCTTAGGCTTTGGGAGCCCCAGGCCTGATGCGCCCCTGCCCTTAGGCTTAGGGAGCCCCAGGCCCTGGGCGCCACAACCCTTAGGCTTAGGGAGCCCAGGGCCTGGGACGCCCCAGCCCTTAGGCTTAGTGAGCCCCAGGCCTGGGGCGTCCCAGCCCTTAGGCTTAGGGAGCCCCAGGCCTGGGGCGCCCCAGCCCTTAGGCTTAGGGAACCCATGGCTTGGAACGCCCCAGCCCTTTGCCTTTGGGAGCCCCAGTCCTGGGGTGCCCCAGCCTTAGGCTTTGGGAGACCAAGGCCTGGGGCGCCCCAGCACATAGGCTGGGAGCCCCTGGCATGGGGCGCCCCAGCCCTTCGGCTTAGGGAGCCCCTCATGGGGCGGCCCAGCTTAGGCTTTGGGAGGCCCAGGCCCCGGGCGCCCCAGCCCTTAGGCTTTTGGAGCCCCAGGCCTGGGGCAACCCAGCACTTAGGCTGGGAGCCCCTGGCATGGGGCGCCCCAGCCCTTCGGCTTAGGGAGCCCCTCATGGGGCGGCCCAGCTTAGGCTTTGGGAGGCCCAGGCCCCGGGCACCCCAGCCCTTAGGCTTTGGGAGCCCAAGGCCTGGGGCGCCCCAGCCCTTAGGCTTTGGGTGCCCCAGGCCTGGGGCGCTCCAGCCATTAGGCTTAGGGAGCCCCAGGCCTGTGACGTCCAAGCCCTTAGGCTTAGGGAGCCCCATGCAGGGGCGCCCCAGCCCTTTGGCTTAGGGAGCCCAAGGCTTGCGACTCCCCAGCCCTTCGGCTTAGGGAGCCTCAGGCCGGAAGCCCCCCAGCCCTAAGGCTTAGGGAGCCCCTGGCCTGGGGCGCCCCAGCCCTTAGGCTTTGGGAGCACAAGGCCTGGGGCGCCCCAGCCCTTAGGCTTTGGGAGCCCAAGGCCTGGGGCACCCCCGCCCTTAGGCTTTGGGAACCCGAGGACTGGGGCGCCCCAGCCCTTAAGCTTAGGGAGCCACAGGCATGGGGCGCCACAGCCCTTAGGCTTAGGGAACCCATGGCCTGGGACGCCCCAGCCCTTCGGCTAGGGCGCGCCAGGCTTAGGGCGCCCCAGCCCTTAGGCTTTGGGAGCCCCAGACCTGGGGCGCTCCAGCCCTAAGGCTTAGGGAGCCCCAGGCCTGGGGCGCCCCAGCCCTTAGGCTCTGGGAGCCCAAGGCTTGCGACTCCCCAGCCATTCGGGTTAGGGAGCCCCAGGCCTGAAGCCCCCCAGCCCTTAGGCTTAGGGAGCCCCAGGCATGGGGCGCCCCACCCCTTAGGCTTTGGGAGCTCCAGGCTTGGGGCGCCACATCCTTTAGGATTGGGAGCCCCAAGCCTGTGGCCCCCCAGCCCTTAGGCTTAGGGAGCCCCAGGCCTGGGTCGCCCCAGCCTTTAGGCTTTTGGAGCTCCAGCGCTGGGCACCCCAGCCCTTGAGCTTTGGGAGCCCCAGGCCTGGGGCGCCCTAGCCCTTAGGCTTTGGGAACCCCAGGTATGGTACGCCCCAGCCCTTAGGTTTTGGGAGACCAAGGCCTTGGGCGCCCCAGCCCTTAGGCTTTGGGAGCCCCAGGCCTGGGGCGCTCCAGCCCTTAGGCTTAGGGAGCCCCAGGCCTGGGGCGCAGCAGCCCTTAGGCTTCGGGAGCCCATGGCCTGGGACGCCCCAGCCCTTCGGCTTAGGGCGCGCCAGGCCTAGGGCGCCCCAGCCCTTAGGTTTTGGAAGCCCCAGGCCTGGGGCGCCCCAGCCCTTATGCTTAGGGTGCCCCAGACCGGGGCGCCCCAGCCCTTAGGCTTTGGGAGCCCAGACCTGGGGCGCCCCAGCCCTTAGGCTTAGGGAGCCCAAAGGTTGCGACGCCCCTGCCCTTAGGCTTGGGTGCCCCAGGCCAGATGCGCCCCAGCCCTTAGGCTTAGGGAGCCCCAGGCTCTGGGCGCCACAACCCTTAGGCTTAGGGAGCCCATAGCCTGGGGCGCCCCAGCCATATGCTTAGGGAACCCATGGCTTGGGACGCCACAGCCCTTCGGCTTAGGGAGCCACAGTCCAGGGGCGTCCCAGCCCTTAGGCTTTGGGAGCCCCAGCCATGGTACGCCCCAGCCCTTAGGCTTTGGGAGCCCAAGGCCTGGGGAGCCCCAGCCCTTAGGCTTTGGGTGCCCCAGGCCTGGGGCGCTCCAGCCCTTAGGCTTAGGGAGCCCCAGTGCTGAGGCGCACCAGCCCTTAGGCTAGGGGAGCCCATCTCGTGGGATGCCCCAGCCCTTAGAATTAGGGAGTGCCAAGCCTAGGGCGCCCCAGCCCTTAGGCCTTGGGAGCCTCAGGCCTGGGGCGCCCAGCCCTTAGTCCTAGGGTGCCCCAGGCCTGGGGAGACCCAGCTCTTAGGCTTTGGGAGCCCCAGGCCTAGGGCACTCCAGCTTTCAGGCTTAGGGAGCCCAAGGCCTGTAAAGACCCCGCACTTAGGCTTTGGGAGCCCAAGGCTTTGGGCGCCCCAACCCTTAGGCTTTGGGAGCCGCAGGCCTGGGGCGCTCCAGCCCTTAGGCTTAGGGAACCCATGGCTTGGGACGCCCCAGCCCTTCGGCTTAGGGAGCCCCAGTCCTGGGGCGTACCAGCCCTTAGGCTATGGGAGCCCCAGGCATGGTACGCCCCAGCACTTAGGCTTAGGGAGCCCCTGGCCTGGGACGCCCCTGCCCTTAGGCTTTGGGAGCCCCAGGCCTGGGGCGCCCCAGCACTTAGGCTTTGGGAGCCCCTGGCCCTGGGCTCCCCAGCCCTTTGGCTTAGGGAGCCCCTGGCATGGGGCGTCCCAGCCCTTAGATTTAGGGAGCCCCAGGCCTCGGGGGACCCAACCCTTTGGGTTTGGGAGCCCCAGTCTTGGTACACCCCAGCCCTTAGGTTTAGGGAGGCCAAGGCCTGGGGCACACCAGCCCTTAGGCTTAGGGAGCCCATGGCCTGGGACACCCAGCCTTAGGCTTAGGGTGCCCCAGGCCTGGGGAGACACAGCTCTTAGGCTTTGGGAGCCCCAAGCCTAGGGCACTCCAGCTTTTAGGCTTAGGGAACCCAAGGGTTGTGACTCCCCTGCCCTTAGGCTTTGGGAGCCCAAGGCTTTGGGCGCCCCAACCCTTAGGCTTTGGGAGCCCCAGGCCTGGGGCGCTCCAGCCCTTAGGCTTAGGGAGCCCCAGGCCTGGGGCGCACCAGCCCTTTGGCTTAGGGAGCCCATGGCCTGGGACGCCCCAGCCCTTCGGCTTTGGGAGCACCAGACCTGGGGCGCCACAGCCCTTAGGCTTAGGGAGCCCAAGGGCTGCGACGCCCCTGCTCTTAGGCTCTGGGAGCCCCAGGCCTGATGCGCCCCAGCCTTTAGGCTTAGGGAGCCCCAGGCCCTGGGCGCGACAGCCCTTAGGCTTTGGGAGCCCCAGGCCTGATGCGCCCCTGCCCTTAGGCTTAGGGAGCCCCAGGCCCTGGGCGCCACAACCCTTAGGCTTAGGGAGCCCAGGGCCTGGGACGCCCCAGCCCTTAGGCTTAGTGAGCCCCAGGCCTGGGGCGTCCCAGCCCTTAGGCTTAGGGAGCCCCAGGCCTGGGGCGCCCCAGCCCTTAGGCTTAGGGAACCCATGGCTTGGAACGCCCCAGCCCTTTGCCTTTGGGAGCCCCAGTCCTGGGGTGCCCCAGCCTTAGGCTTTGGGAGACCAAGGCCTGGGGCGCCCCAGCACATAGGCTGGGAGCCCCTGGCATGGGGCGCCCCAGCCCTTCGGCTTAGGGAGCCCCTCATGGGGCGGCCCAGCTTAGGCTTTGGGAGGCCCAGGCCCCGGGCGCCCCAGCCCTTAGGCTTTTGGAGCCCCAGGCCTGGGGCAACCCAGCACTTAGGCTGGGAGCCCCTGGCATGGGGCGCCCCAGCCCTTCGGCTTAGGGAGCCCCTCATGGGGCGGCCCAGCTTAGGCTTTGGGAGGCCCAGGCCCCGGGCACCCCAGCCCTTAGGCTTTGGGAGCCCAAGGCCTGGGGCGCCCCAGCCCTTAGGCTTTGGGTGCCCCAGGCCTGGGGCGCTCCAGCCATTAGGCTTAGGGAGCCCCAGGCCTGTGACGTCCAAGCCCTTAGGCTTAGGGAGCCCCATGCAGGGGCGCCCCAGCCCTTTGGCTTAGGGAGCCCAAGGCTTGCGACTCCCCAGCCCTTCGGCTTAGGGAGCCTCAGGCCGGAAGCCCCCCAGCCCTAAGGCTTAGGGAGCCCCTGGCCTGGGGCGCCCCAGCCCTTAGGCTTTGGGAACACAAGGCCTGGGGCGCCCCAGCCCTTAGGCTTTGGGAGCCCAAGGCCTGGGGCACCCCCGCCCTTAGGCTTTGGGAACCCCAGGACTGGGGCGCCCCAGCCCTTAAGCTTAGGGAGCCCCAGGCATGGGGCGCCACAGCCCTTAGGCTTAGGGAACGCATGGCCTGGGACGCCCCAGCCCTTCGGCTAGGGCGCGCCAGGCTTAGGGCGCCCCAGCCCTTAGGCTTTGGGAGCCCCAGACCTGGGGCGCTCCAGCCCTAAGGCTTAGGGAGCCCCAGGCCTGGGGCGCCCCAGCCCTTAGGCTCTGGGAGCCCAAGGCTTGCGACTCCCCAGCCATTCGGGTTAGGGAGCCCCAGGCCTGAAGCCCCCCAGCCCTTAGGGTTAGGGAGCCCCAGGCCTGGGCGCCACAGCCCTTAGGCTTAGGGAGCCCCAGGCATGGGGCGCCCCACCCCTTAGGCTTTGGGAGCTCCAGGCTTGGGGCGCCACATCCTTTAGGATTGGGAGCCCCAAGCCTGTGGCCCCCCAGCCCTTAGGCTTAGGGAGCCCCAGGCCTGGGTCGCCCCAGCCTTTAGGCTTTTGGAGCTCCAGCGCTGGGCACCCCAGCCCTTGAGCTTTGGGAGCCCCAGGCCTGGGGCGCCCTAGCCCTTAGGCTTTGGGAACCCCAGGTATGGTACGCCCCAGCCCTTAGGTTTTGGGAGACCAAGGCCTTGGGCGCCCCAGCCCTTAGGCTTTGGGAGCCCCAGGCCTGGGGCGCTCCAGCCCTTAGGCTTAGGGAGCCCCAGGCCTGGGGCGCAGCAGCCCTTAGGCTTCGGGAGCCCATGGCCTGGGACGCCCCAGCCCTTCGGCTTAGGGCGCGCCAGGCCTAGGGCGCCCCAGCCCTTAGGTTTTGGAAGCCCCAGGCCTGGGGCGCCCCAGCCCTTATGCTTAGGGTGCCCCAGACCGGGGCGCCCCAGCCCATAGGCTTTGGGAGCCCAGACCTGGGGCGCCCCAGCCCTTAGGCTTAGGGAGCCCAAAGGTTGCGACGCCCCTGCCCTTAGGCTTGGGCGCCCCAGGCCAGATGCGCCCCAGCCCTTAGGCTTAGGGAGCCCCAGGCTCTGGGCGCCACAACCCTTAGGCTTAGGGAGCCCATAGCCTGGGGCGCCCCAGCCATATGCTTAGGGAACCCATGGCTTGGGACGCCACAGCCCTTCGGCTTAGGGAGCCACAGTCCAGGGGCGTCCCAGCCCTTAGGCTTTGGGAGCCCCAGCCATGGTACGCCCCAGCCCTTAGGCTTTGGGAGCCCAAGGCCTGGGGAGCCCCAGCCCTTAGGCTTT
The DNA here is from genome assembly GCF_050624435.1 of Tenrec ecaudatus. NCBI lineage: Eukaryota > Metazoa > Chordata > Mammalia > Afrosoricida > Tenrecidae > Tenrec > Tenrec ecaudatus. Next base: position 319,003 of record NW_027459537.1, on the reverse strand, counting down.
GGGTGCCCCAGGCCTGGGGCGCTCCAGCCCTTAGGCTTAGGGAGCCCCAGTGCTGAGGCGCACCAGCCCTTAGGCTAGGGGAGCCCATCTCGTGGGATGCCCCAGCCCTTAGAATTAGGGAGTGCCAAGCCTAGGGCGCCCCAGCCCTTAGGCCTTGGGAGCCTCAGGCCTGGGGCGCCCAGCCCTTAGTCCTAGGGTGCCCCAGGCCTGGGGAGACCCAGCTCTTAGGCTTTGGGAGCCCCAGGCCTAGGGCACTCCAGCTTTCAGGCTTAGGGAGCCCAAGGCCTGTAAAGCCCCCGCCCTTAGGCTTTGGGAGCCGCAGGCCTGGGGCGCTCCAGCCCTTAGGCTTAGGGAGCCCCAAGCCTGGGGCGCACCAGCCCTTAGGCTTAGGGAGCCCATGGCGTGGGATTCCCCAGCCCTTCGGTTTAGGGCGCCCCAGGCGTTGGGCGCCCCAGCCCTTAGGCTTTGGGAGCCCCAGGCCTGGGGTGCCCCAGCCCTTAGGCTTAGGGTGCCCCAGACCGGGGCGCCCCAGCCCTTAGGCTTTGGGAGCCCCAGGCCTGGGGCGCCCAAGCCCTTAGTCTTAGGGAGCCCAAGGGTTGCGACGCCCCTGCCCTTAGGCTTGGTAGCCCCAGGCCTGATGCGCCCCAGCCCTTAGGCTTGGGGGGCCCCAGGCTCTGGGCGCCACAGCCCTTAGGCTTAGGGAGCCCATGGCCTGGGGCACCCCAGCCATAGGCTTAAGGAACCCATGGCTTGGGACGCCCCAGCCCTTCGGCTTAGGGAGCCCCAGTCCTGGGGCGTACCAGCCCTTAGGCTATGGGAGCCCCAGGCATGGTACGCCCCAGCACTTAGACTTAGGGAGCCCCTGGCCTGGGACACCCCTGCCCTTAGGCTTTGGGAGCCCCAGGCCTGGGGCGCCTCTGCACTTAGGCTTTGGGAGCCCCTGGTCCTGGGCGCCCCAGCCCTTCGGCTTAGGGAGCCCCTGGCATGGGGCGTCCCAGCCTTAGGCTTTGGGAGCCACAGGCCTGGGGCGCCCCAGCCCTTAGGCTTTGGGAACCCAAGGCCTGGTGCGCTCCAGCCCTTAGGCTTAGGGAGCCCCAGTGCTGGGGCGCACCAGCCCTTAGGCTAGGGGAGCCCATGGCCTGGGACGCCCCAGCCCTTAGATTTAGGGAGCCCCAGGCCTCGGGGCACCCAACCCTTTGGGTTTGGGAGCCCCAGTCTTGGTACACCCCAGCCCTTAGGCTTAGGGAGGCCAAGGCCTGGGGCACACCAGCCCTTAGGCTTAGGGAGCCCATGGCCTGGGACACCCAGCCTTAGGCTTAGGGTGCCCCAGGCCTGGGGAGACACAGCTCTTAGGCTTTGGGAGCCCCAAGCCTAGGGCACTCCAGCTTTTAGGCTTAGGGAACCCAAGGGTTGTGACTCCCCTGCCCTTAGGCTTTGGGAGCCCAAGGCTTTGGGCGCCCCAACCCTTAGGCTTTGGGAGCCCCAGGCCTGGGGCGCTCCAGCCCTTAGGCTTAGGGAGCCCCAGGCCTGGGGCGCACCAGCCCTTTGGCTTAGGGAGCCCATGGCCTGGGACGCCCTAGCCCTTCGGCTTTGGGAGCCCCAGACCTGGGACGCCACAGCCCTTAGGCTTAGGGAGCCCAAGGACTGCGACGCCCCTGCCCTTAGGCTCTGGGAGCCCCAGGCCTGATGCGCCCCAGCCCTTAGGCTTAGGGAGCCCCAGGCCCTGGGCGCGACAGCCCTTAGGCTTTGGGAACCCCAGGTCTGATGCGCCCCTGCCCTTAGGCTTAGGGAGCCCCAGGCCCTGGGCGCCACAACCCTTAGGCTTAGGGAGCCCAGGGCCTGGGACGCCCCAGCCTTTAGGCTTAGTGAGCCCCAGGCCTGGGGCGTCCCAGCCCTTAGGCTTAGGGAGCCCCAGGCCTGGGGCGCCCCAGCCCTTAGGCTTAGGGAACCCATGGCTTGGAACGCCCCAGCCCTTTGACTTTGGGAGCCCCAGTCCTGGGGCGCCCCAGCCTTAGGCTTTGGGAGACCAAGGCCTGGGGCGCCCCAGCCCTTAGGATTTTGGAGCCCTAGGCCTGGGGCGCTCCATCCTTAGGTTTAGGGAGCCCCAAGCCTGGGACGCACCAGCCCTTAGGCTTAGGGAGCCCATGGCCTGGGACGCCCCAGCCCTTCGGCTAAGGGCGCGCCAGTCCTAGGGCGCCCCAGCCCTTTGGCTTTGGGTGCCCCAGGCCTGGGACGCCCAGCCCTTAGGCTTTGGTAGCCCCAGGCCTGGGGAGCCCCAGCCCTTAGACTTAGTGAGCCCCAGGCCTGGGGTGACCCAGCCCTTCGGCTCAGGTAACCCCAGCCCTGGGGCGTCCTAGCCCTTAGGCTTTGGTAGCCCCAGGCCTGGGGCGCCACTACCCTTAGGCTTAGGGAGCCCATGGCCTGGGACGCCCCAGCCCTTCGGCTTAGGGAGCCGCATGCATGGTACGCCCCAGCACTTAGGCTTAGGGAGCCCTTGGCCTTGGGCGCCCCAGCCCTTAGGCTTTTGGAGCCCCAGGCCTGGGGCGCCCCAGCACTTAGGCTGGGAGCCCCTGGCATGGGGCACCCCAGCCCTTCGGCTTTGGGAGCCCCTGGCATGGGGCGTCCCAGCCTTAGGCTTTGGGATCCTCAGGCCTGGGGCGCCCCAGCCCTTAGGCTTTGGGAGCCCAAGGCCTGGGACGCTCCAGCCCTTAGGCTTAGGGAGCCCCAGTGCTGGGGCGCACCAGCTCTTAGGCTAGGGGAGCCCATGGCCTGTGACGACCCGCCCTTAGACTTAGGGAGCCCCAGGCCTGGGGGGACCTAGCCCTTCGGGTTTGGGAGCCCCGGCATGGTACACCCCAGCCCTTAGGCTTAGGGAGCCCCTGGCCTGGGGGGCCCCAGCCCTTGGGCTTTGGGAGTCCAAGGCCTGGGGTGCCCCAGCCCTTAGGCTTTGGGAGTCCCAGGCCTGGGGCGCTCCAGACCTTAGGCTTAGGGAACCCAAGGGCTGCGACGCCCCTGCCCTTAGGTTTTGGGAGCCCCAGGCCTGATGCGCCCCAGCCCTTAGTCTTAGGGTGCCCCAGGCCTAGGGCGCCACAGTCCTTAGGCTTAGGGAGCCCATGGCCTAGGACGCCCCAGCCCTTCGGCTTAGGGAGCGCCAGTTCTGGGGCGTCCCAACCCTTAGGTTTAGGGTGCACCAGGCCTGGGGCGCCCCAGCCCTTAGGCTTAGGGAGCCCATGGCATGGGACGCCCCAGCCCTTCGGGTTAGGGAGCCCCAGGCCGGGGAGCCACAGCCCTTAGGCTTTGGGAGTCCCAGGCCTGGGGCGCCCCAGCCCTTAGGCTTTGGTAGCCCCAGGGCTGGGGCGCCCCAGCCCTTAGGCTTAGGGAGCCCCAGGCGAGGGGGGACCCAGCCCTTTGGCTTAGGGAGCCCCAGGCCAGATGCGCCCCAGCCCTTAGGCTTAGGGAGACCCAGGCCTGGGAAGCTCCAGCCCTTAGGCTTAGGGATCCCCAGGCCTGAGGCGCCACAACCCTTATGCTTTGGGAGCTTCAGTCCTGAGGCGCCCCATCCCTCAGGCTTAGAGAACCCCAGGCCTGAGGCGCCCCAGCTCTTAGGGTTACGGAGCCCAAGACCTGGGGCGCCCCAGCCCTTAGGCTTAGGGAGCCCATGGCCTGGGACGCCCCAGCCCATAGGCTTAGGGAGCCCCAGCCTGGGACGCCCCCGCCCTTCGGCTTAGGGCGCGCCAGGCCTAGGGCGCCCCAGCCCTTAGGCTTTGGGAGCCCAAGGCATGAGGCGCCCCAGCCCTTCGGCTTAGGGAGCCCCTCATGGGGCGGCCCAGCTTAGGCTTTGGGAGGCCCAGGCCCCGGGCACACCAGCCCTTAGGCTTTGGGAGTCCAAGACCTGGGGCGCCCCAGCCCTTAGGCTTTGGGTGCCCCAGGCCTGGGGCGCTCCAGCTCTTAGGTTTAGGGGGCCCCAGGCCTGGGGCGCCCCAACCCTTAGGCTTTGGGAGCCCTAGACCTGGGTCGCCCCAGCCCTTAGGCTTAGGGAGCCCTTGGGCTGCGACGCCCCTGCCCTTAGGCTTTGGGAGCCCCAGGCCTGATGCGCCCCAGCCCTTAGGCTTAGGGAGCCCATGGCCTGGGATGCCCCAGCCCTTCGGCAAGGGCGCGCCAGGCCTAGGGCGCCCCAGCCCTTAGGCTTTGGGAGCCCCAGGCCTGGGGTGCCCCAAACCTAAGGCTTAGATATCCCCATGCAGGGGCGCCCCAGCCCTTTGGCTTAGGGAGCCCAAGGCTTGCGACTCCCCAGCCCTTCGGCTTAGGGAGCCTCAGGCCGGAAGCCCCCCAGCCCTAAGGCTTAGGGAGCCCCTGGCCTGGGGCGCCCCAGCCCTTAGGCTTTGGGAGCACAAGGCCTGGGGCCCCCAGGCTTTAGGCTTAGGGAGTCCCTGGCGTGGGGCGCCCCAGCCCTTAGGCTTTGGGAGCCCAAGGCCTGGGGCGCCCCCGCCCTTAGGCTTTGGGAACCCCATGCCTGGGGCGCCCCAGCCCTTAAGCTTAGGGAGCCCCAGGCATGGGGCGCCCCAGCCCTTAGTCTTAGGGAACCCATGGCCTGGGACGCCCCAGCCCTTTGGCTAGGGCGCGCCAGGCTTAGGGCGCCCCAGCCCTTAGGCTTTGGGAGCCCCAGACCTGGGGCGCTCCAGCCCTAAGGCTTAGGGAGCCCCAGGACTGGGGCGCCCCAGCCCTTAGGCTCTGGGAGCCCAAGGCCTGAAGCCCCCCAGCCCTTAGGGTTAGGGAGCCCCAGGCCTGGGCGCCACAGCCCTTAGGCTTAGGGAGCCCCAGGCATGAGGCGCCCCACCCCTTAGGCTTTGGGAGCTACAGGCTTGGGGCGCCACATCCTTTAGGATTGGGAGCACCAGGCCTGTGGCCCCCCAGCCCTTAGGCTTAGGGAGCCCCAGGCCTGGGTCGCCCCAGCCTTTAGGCTTTTGGAGCTCCAGCCCTGGGCACCCCAGCCCTTGAGCTTTGGGAGCCCCAGGCCTGGGGCGCCCTAGCCCTTAGGCTTTGGGAACCCCAGGTATGGTACGCCCCAGCCCTTAGGCTTTGGGAGACCAAGGCCTTGGGCGCCCCAGCCCTTAGGCTTTGGGAGCCCCAGGCCTGGGGCGCTCCAGCCCTTAGGCTTAGGGAGCCAAAGGCCTGGGGCGCAGCAACCCTTAGGCTTAGGGAGCCCATGGCCTGGGACGCCCCAGCCCTTCGGCTTAGGGCGCGCCAGGCCTAGGGCGCCCCAGCGCTTAGGCTTTGGAAGCCCCAGGCCTGGGGCGCCCCAGCCCTTAGGCTTAGGGTGCCCCAGACCGGGGCGCCCCAGCCCTTAGGCTTTGGGAGCCCAGGCCTGGGGCGCCCCAGCCCTTAGGCTTAGGCAGCCCAAGGGTTGCGACGCCCCTGCCCTTAGGCTTGGGCGCCCCAGGCCAGATGAGCCCCAGCCTTTAGGCTTAGGGAGCCCCAGGCTCTGGGCGCCACAACCCTTAGGCTTAGGGAGCCCATAGCCTGGGGGGCCCCAGCCATAGGCTTAGGGAACCCATGGCTTGGGACGCCACAGCCCTTAGGCTTTGGGAGCCCCAGCCATGGTACGCCCCAGCCCTTAGGCTTTGGGAGCCCAAGGCCTGGGGAGCCCCAGCCCTTAGGCTTTGGGTGCCCCAGGCCTGGGGCGCTCCTGCCCTTAGGCTTAGGGAGCCCCAGTGATGAGGCGCACCAGCCCTTAGGCTAGGGGAGCTCATCTCCTGGGATGCCCCAGCCCTTAGACTTAGGGAGCGCCAGGCCTAGGGCGCCCCAGCCCTTAGGCTTTGGGAGCCTCAGGCCTGGGGCGCCCAGCCCTTAGGCCTAGGGTGCCCCAGGCCTGGGGAGACCCAACTCTTAGGCTTTGGGAGCCCCAGGTCTAGGGCACTCCAGCTTTCAGGCTTAGGGAGCCCAAGGCCTGTAAAGCCCCTGCCCTTAGGCTTTGGGAGCCCAAGGCTTTGGGCGCCCCAACCCTTAGGCTTTGGGAGCCGCAGGCCTGGGGCGCTCCAGCCCTTAGGCTTAGGGAGCCCCAAGCCTGGGGCGCACCAGCCCTTAGGCTTAGGGAGCCCATGGCCTGGGATTCCCCAGCCCTTCGGTTTAGAGCGCCCCAGGCGTTGGGCGCCCCAGCCCTTAGGCTTTGGGAGCCCCAGGCCTGGGGTGCCCCAGCCCTTAGGTTTAGGGTGCCCCAGACCGGGGCGCCCCAGCCCTTAGGCTTTGGGAGCCCCAGGCCTGGGGCGCCCAAGCCCTTAGGCTTAGGGAGCCCAAGGGTTGCGACGCCCCTGCCTTAGGCTTTGGGAGCCCAAGGCCTGGGACGCTCCAGCCCTTAGGCTTAGGGAGCCCCAGTGCTGGGGCGCACCAGCTCTTAGGCTAGGGGAGCCCATGGCCTGTGACGACCCGCCCTTAGACTTAGGGAGCCCCAGGCCTGGGGGGACCTAGCCCTTCGGGTTTGGGGGCCCCAGGCATGGTACACCCCAGCCCTTAGGCTTAGGGAGCCCCTGGCCTGGAGGGCCCTAGCCTTTGGGCTTTGGGAGCCCAAGGCCTGGGGTGCCCCAGCCCTTAGGCTTTGGCAGCCCCAGGCCTAGGGCGCTCCAGCCCTTAGGCTTAGGGAACCCAAGGGCTGCGACGCCCCAGCCCTTCGGCTTAGGGAGCCTCAGGCCGGGTAGCCACAGCCCTTAGGCTTTGGGGGCCCCAGGGCCGGGGCGCCCCAGCCCTTCGGCTTTGGGAGCCCCAGGCCTGATGCGCCCCAACCCTTAGTCTTAGGGTGCCCCAGGCCTAGGGCGCCACAGTCCTTAGGCTTAGGGAGCCCATGGCCTAGGACGCCCCAGCCCTTCGGCTTAGGGAGCGCCAGTTCTGGGGCGTCCCAACCCTTAGGCTTAGGGTGCACCAGGCCTGGGGCGCCCCAGCCCTTAGGCTTAGGGAGCCCATGGCCGGGGAGCCACAGCCCTTAGGCTTTGGGGGCCCCAGGGCTGGGGCGCCCCAGCCCTTCGGGTTTGGGAGTCCCAGGCCTGGGGCGCCCCAGCCCTTAGGCTTTGGTAGCCCCAGGGCTGGGGCGCCCCAGCCCTTAGGCTTAGGGAGCCCCAGGCGAGGGGGGGACCCAGCCCTTTGGCTTAGGGAGCCCCAGGCCAGATGCACCCCAGCCCTTAGGCTTAGGGAGACCCAGGCCTGGGAAGCTCCAGCCCTTAGGCTTAGGGATCCCCAGGCCTGAGGCGCCACAACCCTTAGGCTTTGGGAGCTTCAGTCCTGGGGCGCCCCATCCCTCAGGCTTAGAGAACCCCAGGCCTGAGGCGCCCGAGCTCTTAGGGTTACGGAGCCCAAGACCTGGGGCACCCCAGCCCTTAGGTTTAGGGAGCCCATGGCCTGGGACGCCCCAGCCCATAGGCTTAGGGAGCCCCAGCCTGGGACGCCCCCGCCCTTCGGCTTAGGGCGCGCCAGGCCTAGGGTGCCCCAGCCCTTAGGCTTTGGGAGCCCAGACCTGGGGCGAACCAGCCCTTAGGCTTAGGGAGCCCCAGGCCTGGGGCGCCACAGCCCTTCGGCTAAGGGCGCGCCAGGCCTGGGGCGCCCCAACCCTTAGGCTTTGGGAGCCCTAGACCTGGGTCGCCCCAGCCCTTAGGCTTAGGGAGCCCCAGTTCTGGGGCGTCACAGCCCTTAGGCTTAGGGAGCAACAGGCCTGGGGCGCCCCAGCTCTTAGGCTTAGGGAGCCCCAGGCCTGGGGCGCACCAGCCCTTAGGTTTAGGGATCCCAGGCCTGGGGTGCCCCAACCCTTAGGCTTAGGTAGTCCCATGCCTGAGGTGCCCCATGCCTTAAGCTTTGGGAGCCCCAGGCCTGCGGCGCCCCAGCCCTTAGGCTTTGGGAGCCCCAGGCCTGGGCCGCCCCAGCCCTTAATATTTGGGAGACCATGGCCTGGGGCGCCCCAGCCTTTAGGATTTGGGAGCCCCAGGCCTAGGGCACCCGAGCCCTTAGCCTTTGGGAGCTCCAGTCCTGGGGCGACCCATACCTTAGTCTTTGGGAGCCCCAGGCCTGGGGCGCGAATGCCCTTAGGTTTTGGGTGCCACAGGGCTGGGGCGCGCCAGCCCTTAGGCTTTGGGAGCCCCAGGCCTGGGGCGCCCCAGCCCTTAGGAATTGGGAGTCCCAGGCCTGGGGCGCCCCAGCCCTTAGGCTTTGGTAGCCCCAGGGCTGGGGCGCCCCAGCCCTTAGGCTTAGGGAGCCCCAGGCGAGGGGGGACCCAGCCCTTTGGCTTAGGGAGCCCCAGGCCAGATGCGCCCCAGCCCTTAGGCTTAGGGAGACCCAGACCTGGGAAGCTCCAGCCCTTAGGCTTAGGGATCCCCAGGCCTGAGGCGCCACAACCCTTAGGCTTGGGGAGCTTCAGTCCTGGGGCGCCCCATCCCTCAGGCTTAGAGAACCCCAGGCCTGAGGCACCCCAGCTCTTAGGGTTACGGAGCCCAAGACCTGGGGCGCCCCAGCCCTTAGGCTTAGGGAGCCCATGGCCTGGGACGCCCCAGCCCATAGGCTTAGGGAGCCCCAGCCTGGGACGCCCCCGCCCTTCGGCTTAGGGCGCGCCAGGCCTAGGGCGCCCCAGCACTTAGGCTTTTGGAGCCCAGACCTGGGGCGACCCAGCCTTAGGCTTAGGGAGCCCCAGGCCTGGGGCGCCACAGCCCTTAGGCTTAGGGAGCCCCAGGCCTGGGACGACCCCACCCTTCGGCTTAGGGCGCGCCAGGCCTGGGGCGCCCCAACCCTTAGGATTTGGGAGCCCTAGACCTGGGTCTCCCCAGCCCTTAGGCTTAGGGAGCCCATGGGCTGTGACACCCCTGCCCTTAGGCTTAGGGAGCCCATGGCCTGGGACGCCCCAGCCCATAGGCTTAGGGAGCCCCAGCCTGGGACGCCCCCGCCCTTCGGCTTAGGGCGCGCCAGGCCTAGGGCGCCCCAGCACTTAGGCTTTGGGAGCCCAGACCTGGGGCGACCCAGCCTTAGGCTTAGGGAGCCCCAGGCCTGGGGCGCCACAGTCCTTAGGCTTAGGGAGCCCATGGCCTGGGACGCCCCAGCCCTTCGGCTTAGGGAGCCCCAGTTCTGGGGCGTCCCAGCCCTTAGGCTTAGGGAGCAACAGGCCTGGGGCGCCCCAGCTCTTAGGCTTAGGGAGCCCCAGGCCTGGGGCGCACCAGCCCTTAGGTTTAGGGATCCCAGGCCTGGGGTGCCCCAACCCTTAGGCTTAGGTAGTCCCATGCCTGAGGTGCCCCAGGCCTTAAGCTTTGGGAGCCCCAGGCCTGCGGCGCCCCAGCCCTTAGGCTTTGGGAGCCCCAGGCCTGGGCCGCCCCAGCCCTTAATATTTGGGAGACCAAGGCCTGGGGCGCCCCAGCCTTTAGGATTTGGGAGCCCCAGGCCTAGGGCACCCCAGCCCTTAGCCTTTGGGAGCTCCAGTCCTGGGGCGACCCATACCTTAGTCTTTGGGAGCCCCAGGCCTGGGGCGCGAATGCCCTTAGGTTTTGGGTGCCACAGGGCTGGGGCGCGCCAGCCCTTAGGCTTTGGGAGCCCCAGGCCTGGGGCGCCCCAGCCCTTAGGCTTTGAGAGCCGAAGGCCTGGGGCGCCCCAGCCCTTAGGCTTTGGGAGCCCCAGGCCTGGGGAGCCCCAGCCCTTAGGCTTTGGTAGCCCCAGGCCTGGGACGCCCCAGCCCTTTGGCTTAGGGCGCGACAGGCCTAGGGCGCCCCAGCCCTTAGGATTTGGGAGCCCTAGACCTGGGGCGCCCCTGCCCTTAGGCTTTGGGAGCCCCAGGCCTGGGACGCCCCAGCCCTTTGGCTTAGGGCGCGACAGGCCTAGGGCGCCCCAGCCCTTTGGATTTGGGAGCCCAAGACCTGGGGCGCTCCAGCCCTTAAGCTTAGGGAGCCCCAGGCTTGGGGCGCCCCAGTCTTTATACTTTGGGAGCCCCAGACCTGGGTCTCCCCAGCCCTTAGGCTTAGGGAGGCCAAAGCCTGCGACGCCCCTGCCCTTAAGCTTAGGGAGCCCCAAACCTGGGGCACCACAGCCCCTAGGCTTATGGAGCCCCAGGCCTGGGGCGCCACAGTCCTGAGGCTTAGGGAGCTCCAAGCCTGGGGCGCCCCAGCCCTTAGGCTTAGGGATCCCATGGCCTGGTACGCCCCAGCCCTTCGGCTTGGGAGCCCCAGGCCGGGGCGTCCCAGCCCTTAGGCTTAGGGAGCCCCAGGCCTGGGGCGCCCCAGCCCTTAGGCTTAGGGATCCCATGGCCTGGGGCATCCCAGCCCTTAGGCTTAGGGTGCCCCAGGCCTGGGTTGCCCCAGCCCTTAGGCTTTGGGAGCCCTGAACTGGGGCGCCCCAGTCCTTGGGCTTAGGGTGCCCCAGGCCTGGGACGCCCCAGCCCTTAGGCTGTGGGAGCCCCAGGCCTGGGGCGCTCCAGCCCTTAGGCTTAGGGAGCCCAAGGGCAGCGACGCTCCAGCCCTTAGGCTTAGGGAGACCCAGGCCTAGGGCGCCACAGTCCTTAGGCTTAGGGAGCCCATGGCCTGGGACGCCCCAGCCTTTTTGCTTTGGGAGCCCCAGTTCTGGGGCGTCCCAACCCTTAGGCTTTGGTAGCCCCAGGCCTGGGGCGCCCCAGCCCTTAGGCTTAGGGAGCCCCAGGCCAGGGGTGACCCAGCCCTTCGGCTTAGGGCACGCCAGGCCTAGGGCGCCCCAGCCTTTATGCTTTGGGAACCCAAGGCCTGGAGCGCCCCCGACCTTCACATTAGGGAGCCCCAGGCCTGGGATACCCCGCCCTTAGGCTTAGGGAGCCCCAGAACTGTGGAGCCCCAGCCTTAGGCTTTGGGAGCTCCAGGCCTGGGGGGCCCAGCCCTTAGGCTTTGGGAGCCCCAGGCCTATGGCGACCAAGCCCTTAGGCTTAGGAAGGCCTAGGCCTGGGAAGCTCCATCTCTTAGGCTTAGGGAGCCCCAGGCCTGGGGCGCCACAGCCCTTATGCTTTGGCAGCTCCAGTCCTGGAGCGCCCCATCCCTTAGGCTTAGAGAACCCCAGGCCTGGGGCGCCCCAGCTCTTAGGCTTAGGGAGCCCCAGACCTGTGGCGCCCCAGCCTTAGGCTTTGGGAGCTCCAGGCCTGGGGCGCCCCAGCCCTTAGGCTTTGGGAGCCCCAGGCCTGGGGCACTCCAGCCCTTTGGCTTACGTAGCCCCTGCCCTGGGGCACCCAGCACTTAGGCTTTGGGAACCCCAGTCTTGGGGTGCTCCAGCCCTTAGGCTTTGGGAGGCCCAGATCTGTGGCGCCCCAGCCCTTAGGAGTTGGGAGCCCGAGGGCTGGGGCGCCCCCGCCCTTCGGATTAGGGAGCCCCAGGCCTGGGATGCCCCTGCTTGTAGGCTTAGGGAGCCCCCGGCCTGGGCGCCCCAACCCTTAGGCTTAGGGATCTCCTGGCCTGGGGCGCCACAGCCCTTAGGCTTAGGGAGCTCCAGGCCTGGGGCGCCCCAGTCCTTAGGCTTTGGGAGCTCCAAGCCTGGGGCGCCACAGCCTTTAGGCTTAGGGAGCCCCAGGCCTTTGGCCCCCCAGCCCTTAGGCTTAGGGACCCTCAGGACTGGGTCGGCCCAGCCTTTAGGCTTTTGGAGCTTTCGCCCTGGGGCACTCCAGCCCTTAGGCTTTGGGAGCCCCAGGCCTGGGGCGCCCCAGCCCTTAGGCTTGGGAGCCCCAGGCCTGGGGCACCCAGCACTTAGGCTTTGGGAGCCCCAGTCTTGGGTGCCCCAGGTCTTAAGCTTTGGGAGGCCCAAGTCTGCGGCTCCCCAGCCCTTAGGCGTTGGGAGCCCCAGGCCTGGGGCGCCCCCGTCCTTCGTATTAGGGAGCCCTAGGCTTGGGATACCCCGTCCTTAGGCTTTGGGCGCCCCAGGCCAAGGGTGTCCCAGCCCTTCGGCTAGGGAGCCCCAGGCCTAGTGGGCCCCAGCCCTTCGCATTAGGGATCCCCTGGCCTGGGGCGTGCCAGCCCTTAGGCTTAGGGAGCCCCAGTCCTGGGACGCCCCCGCCCTTCGGCTTAGGGCACGCCAGGCCTAGGGCGCCCCAGCCTTTATGCTTTGGGAGCCCAAGGGCTGTGACGCCCCTGTCCTTAGGCTTTGGGAGCCCCTGGCCTGATGCGCCCCAACCCTTAGGCTTAGGGAGCCCCAGGCCTGGGGCGCCACAGCCCTTAGGCTTAAGGAGACCATGGCTTGGGACGCCCCAGCCATATGGCTTAGAGCACGCTAGGCCTAGGGCGCCCCAGCCCTTAGGCTTTTGGAGCCCTAGACCTGGGGCGCCCCAGCCCTTAGGCTTAGGGTGCCCCAGGCCTGGGGCGCCCCAGCCCTTAAGCTTTGGGAGCCCCAGGCCTGGGGCGCCCCAGCCCTTAGGCTTAGGGAACCCATGGCTTGGAACGCCCCAGCCCTTTGGCTTTGGGAGCCGCAGTCCTGGGGCGCCCCAGCCTTAGGCTTTGGGAGACCAAGGCCTGGGGCGCCCCAGCCCTTAGGATTTTGGAGCCCTAGGCCTGGGGCGCTCCAGCCCTTAGGTTTAGGGAGCCCCAGGCCTGGGACGCACCAGCCCTTAGGCTTAGGGAGCCCATGGCCTGGGACGCCCCAGCCCTTCGGCTAAGGGCGCGCCAGTGCTAGGGCGCCCCAGCCCTTTGGCTTTGGGTGCCCCAGGCCTGGGACGCCCAGCCCTTAGGCTTTGGTAGCCCCAGGCCTGGGGAGCCCCAGCCCTTAGACTTAGTGAGCCCCAGGCCAAGGGTGACCCAGCCCTTCGGCTCAGGTAACCCCAGCCCTGGGGCGTCCTAGCCCTTAGGCTTTGGTAGCCCCAGGCCTGGGGCGCCACTACCCTTAGGCTTAGGGAGCCCATGGCCTGGGACACCCCAGCCCTTTGGCTTAGGGAGCCGCATGCATGGTACGCCCCAGCCCTTAGGCTTAGGGAGCCCTTGGCCTGGGGCGCCCCAGCCCTAAGGCTTTTGGAGCCCCAGGCCTGGGGCGCCCCAGCACTTAGGCTGGGAGCCCCTGGCATGGGGCGCCCAAGCCCTTCGGCTTTGGGAGCCCCTGGCATGGGGCGTCCCAGCCTTAGGCTTTGGGATCCTCAGGCCTGGGGCGCCCCAGCCCTTAGGCTTTGGGAGCCCAAGGCCTGGGACGCTCCAGCCCTTAGGCTTAGGGAGCCCCATTGCTGGGGCGCACCAGCTCTTAGGCTAGGGGAGCCCATGGCCTGTGACGACCTGCCCTTAGACTTAGGGAGCCCCAGGCCTGGGGGGACCTAGCCCTTCGGGTTTGGGAGCCCCGGCATGGTACACCCCAGCCCTTAGGCTTAGGGAGCCCCTGGCCTGGGGGGCCCCAGCCCTTGGGCTTTGGGAGCCCAAGGCCTGGGGTGCCCCAGCCCTTAGGCTTTGGGAGTCCCAGGCCTGGGGCGCTCCAACCCTTAGGCTTAGGGAACCCAAGGGCTGCGACGCCCCTGCCCTTAGGTTTTGGGATCCCCAGGCCTGATGCGCCCCAGCCCTTAGTCTTAGGGTGCCCCAGGCCTAGGGCGCCACAGTCCTTAGGCTTAGGGAGCCCATGGCCTAGGACGCCCCAGCCCTTCGGCTTAGGGAGCGCCAGTTCTGGGGCGTCCCAACCCTTAGGCTTAGGGTGCACCAGGCCTGGGGCGCCCCAGCCCTTAGGCTTAGGGAGCCCATGGCATGGGACACCCCAGCCCTTCGGTTTAGGGAGCCCCAGGCCGGGGAGCCACAGCCCATAGGCTTTGGGGGCCCCAGGGCTGGGGCGCCCCAACACTTCGGCTTTGGAAGTCCCAGGCCTGGGGCGACCCAGCCCTTAGGCTTTGGTAGCCCCAGGGCTGGGGCGCCCCAGCCCTTAGGCTTAGGGAGCCCCAGGCGAGGGGGGACCCAGCCCTTTGGCTTAGGGAGCCCCAGGCCAGATGCGCCCCAGCCCTTAGGCTTAGGGAGACCCAGGCCTGGGAAGCTCCAGCCCTTAGGCTTAGGGATCCCCAGGCCTGAGGCGCCACAACCCTTATGCTTTGGGAGCTTCAGTCCTGAGGCGCCCCATCCCTCAGGTTTAGAGAACCCCAGGCCTGAGGCGCCCCAGCTCTTAGGGTTACGGAGCCCAAGACCTGGGGCGCCCCAGCCCTTAGGCTTAGGGAGCCCATGGCCTGGGACGCCCCAGCCCATAGGCTTAGGGAGCCCCAGCCTGGGACGCCCCCGCCCTTCGGCTTAGGTCGCGCCAGGCCTAGGGCGCCCCAGCCCTTAAGCTTTGGGAGCCCAAGGCCTGAGGCGCCCCAGCCCTTCGGCTTAGGGAGCCACTCATGGGGCGGCCCAGCTTAGGCTTTGGGAGGCCCAGGCCCCGGGCACACCAGCCCTTAGGCTTTGGGAGTCCAAGGCCTGGGGCGCCCCAGCCCTTAGGCTTTGGGTGCCCCAGGCCTGGGGCGCTCCAGCCCTTAGGTTTAGGGAGCCCCAGGCCTGGGGCGCCCCAACCCTTAGGCTTTGGGAGCCCTAGACCTGGGTCGCCCCAGCCCTTAGGCTTAGGGAGCCCATGGGCTGCGACGCCCCTGCCCTTAGGCTTTGGGAGCCACAGGCTTGATGCGCCCCAGCCCTTAGGCTTAGGGAGCCCATGGCCTGGGATGCCCCAGCCCTTCGGCAAGGGCGCGCCAGGCCTAGGGCGCCCCAGCCCTTAGGCTTTGGGAGCCCCAGGCCTGGGGCGCCCCAAACCTAAGGCTTAGATATCCCCATGCAGGGGCGCCCCAGCCCTTTGGCTTAGGGAGCCCAAGGCTTGCGACTCCCCAGCCCTTCCGCTTAGGGAGCCTCAGGCCGGAAGCCCCCCAGCCCTAAGGCTTAGGGAGCCCCTGGCCTGGGGCGCCCCAGCCCTTAGGCTTTGGGAGCACAAGGCCTGGGGCGCCCCAGCCCTTAGGCTTTGGGCGCCCCAGGCCTGGGGCGCCCCAGCCCTTAGCCTTAGGGAGTCCCTGGCCTGGGGCGCCCCAGCCCTTAGGCTTTGGGAGCCCAAGGCCTGGGGCGCCCCCGCCCTTAGGCTTTGGGAACCCCAGGCCTGGGGCGCCCCAGCCCTTAAGCTTAGGGAGCCCCAGGCATGGGGCGCCCCAGCCCTTAGTCTTAGGAAACCCATGGCCTGGGACGCCCCAGCCCTTCGGCTAGGGCGCGCCAGGCTTAGGGCGCCCCAGCCCTTAGGCTTTGGGAGCCCCAGACCTGGGGCGCTCCAGCCCTAAGGCTTAGGGAGCCCCAGGCCTGGGGCGCCCCAGCCCTTAGGCTCTGGGAGCCCAAGGCCTGAAGCCCCCCAGCCCTTAGGGTTAGGGAGCCCCAGGCCTGGGCGCCACAGCCCTTAGGCTTAGGGAGCCCCAGGCATGGAGCGCCCCACCCCTTAGGCTTTGGGAGCTCCAGGCTTGGGGCGCCACATCCTTTAGGATTGGGAGCACCAGGCCTGTGGCCCCCCAGCCCTTAGGCTTAGGGAGCCCCAGGCCTGGGTCGCCCCAGCCCTTCGGCTTAGGGAGCCACTCATGGGGCGGCCCAGCTTAGGCTTTGGGAGGCCCAGGCCCCGGGCACACCAGCCCTTAGGCTTTGTGAGTCCAAGGCCTGGGGCGCCCCAGCCCTTAGGCTTTGGGTGCCCCAGGCCTGGGGCGCTCCAGCCCTTAGGTTTAGGGAGCCCCAGGCCTGGGGCGCCCCAACCCTTAGGCTTTGGGAGCCCTAGACCTGGGTCGCCCCAGCCCTTAGGCTTAGGGAACCCATGGGCTGCGACGCCCCTGCCCTTAGGCTTTGGGAGCCACAGGCTTGATGCGCCCCAGCCCTTAGGCTTAGGGAGCCCATGGCCTGGGATGCCCCAGCCCTTCGGCAAGGGCGCGCCAGGCCTAGGGCGCCCCAGCCCTTAGGCTTTGGGAGCCCCAGGCCTGGGGCGCCCCAAACCTAAGGCTTAGATATCCCCATGCAGGGGCGCCCCAGCCCTTTGGCTTAGGGAGCCCAAGGCTTGCGACTCCCCAGCCCTTCCGCTTAGGGAGCCTCAGGCCGGAAGCCCCCCAGCCCTAAGGCTTAGGGAGCCCCTGGCCTGGGGCGCCCCAGCCCTTAGGCTTTGGGAGCACAAGGCCTGGGGCGCCCCAGCCCTTAGGCTTTGGGCGCCCCAGGCCTGGGGCGCCCCAGCCCTTAGCCTTAGGGAGTCCCTGGCCTGGGGCGCCCCAGCCCTTAGGCTTTGGGAGCCCAAGGCCTGGGGCGCCCCCGCCCTTAGGCTTTGGGAACCCCAGGCCTGGGGCGCCCCAGCCCTTAAGCTTAGGGAGCCCCAGGCATGGGGCGCCCCAGCCCTTAGTCTTAGGAAACCCATGGCCTGGGACGCCCCAGCCCTTCGGCTAGGGCGCGCCAGGCTTAGGGCGCCCCAGCCCTTAGGCTTTGGGAGCCCCAGACCTGGGGCGCTCCAGCCCTAAGGCTTAGGGAGCCCCAGGCCTGGGGCGCCCCAGCCCTTAGGCTCTGGGAGCCCAAGGCCTGAAGCCCCCCAGCCCTTAGGGTTAGGGAGCCCCAGGCCTGGGCGCCACAGCCCTTAGGCTTAGGGAGCCCCAGGCATGGAGCGCCCCACCCCTTAGGCTTTGGGAGCTCCAGGCTTGGGGCGCCACATCCTTTAGGATTGGGAGCACCAGGCCTGTGGCCCCCCAGCCCTTAGGCTTAGGGAGCCCCAGGCCTGGGTCGCCCCAGCCTTTAGGCTTTTGGAGCTCCAGCCCTGGGCACCCCAGCCCTTGAGCTTTGGGAGCCCCAGGCCTGGGGCGCCCTAGCCCTTAGGCTTTGGGAACCCCAGGTATGGTACGCCCCAGCCCTTCGGCTTAGGGAGCCCCTGGCATGGGGCGTCCCAGCCTTAGGCTTTGGTTGCCACAGGCCTGGGGCGCCCCAGCCCTTAGGCTTTGGGAGCCCAAGGCCTGGGGCGCAGCAACCCTTAGGCTTAGGGAGCCCATGGCCTGGGGCGCTCCAGCCCTTAGGCTTAGGGAGCCCCAGTGCTGGGGTGCACCAGTCCTTAGGCTAGGGGAGCCCATGGCCTGGGATGCCCCAGCCCTTAGACTTAGGGAGCCCCAGGCCTGGGGGGACCCAGCCCTTCGGGTTTGGGAGCCCCAAGTATGGTACACCCCAGCCCTTAGGCTTAGGGAGCCCCAGGCCTGGGGCGCAGCAGCCCTTATGCTTAGGGTGCCCCAGGCCTGGGGAGACCCAGCGCTTAGGCTTTGGGAGCCCCAGGCCTAGGGCACTCCAGCTTTTAGGCTTAGGGAACCCAAGGGCTGTGACGCCCCTGCCCTTAGGCTTTGTGAGCCCAAGGCTTTGAGCGTCCCAACCCTTAGGCTTTGGCAGCCCCAGGCCTGGGCGCTCCAGCCCTTCGGCTTAGGGAGCCCCAGGCCTGGGACGCCCCAGCACTTCGGCTTAGGTCGCGCCAGGCCTAGGCCGCCCTAGGCCTTAGGCTTTGGGATCCACAGGCATGGGGCGCGCAACCCTTAGGCTTAGGGTGCCCCAGGTCTGGGGCGCCCCAGCCCTTAGGCTTTGGTTGCCCCAGGCCTGGGGTGCCCCTGCCCTTAAGCTTTGGGAGCCCAAGACCTGGGGCGCTCCAGCCCTTAGGCTAAGGGAGCCCCTGGCCTGGGGCGCAACAGCCCTTAGGCTTAGGGAGCCCCAGGCTTGGGACGCCCCCACCCGTCGGCTTAGGGAGCCCCAGGCCTGGGACGCCCCCGCCCATCGGCTTTGGGCGTGCCAGGCCTTGGGCGCCCCTGCCCATCGGCTTAGGGCGCGCCAGGCCTTGGGCGCCCCAGTCCTTAGGCTTAGGGTGCCCCACGTCTGGGGCGCCCCAGCCCTTAAGCTTAGGGAGCCCATGGCCTAGGGCGCCCAAGCCCTTAGGCTTTGGGAGCCCAAGGCTTTGGGCGCCCTAACCCTTAGGCTTTGGGAGCCCCAGGCCTGCGGCACTCCAGCCCTTAGGCTTAGGGAGCCCCAGGCCTGGGGCGCACCAGCCCTTAGGCTTAGGGAGCCCATGGCCTGGGACGCCCCAGCCCTTCGGCTTAGGGCTCGCCAGGATTTGGGCGCCCCAGCCCTTAGGCTTTGGGAGCCCCAGGCCTGGGGGCCCCAGCCCTTAGGCATAGGGTGCCCCAGGCCTGGGGCACTCCAGCCCTTAGGCTTTGGGAGCCCCAGACCTGGGGCGCCCCAGCCTTTAGGCTTAGGGAGCCCAAGGGCTGCGACGCCCCTGCCCTTAGGCTTTGGGAGCCCCAGGCCTGATGCGCCCCAGCCCTTAGGCTTAGGGAGCCCCAGGCCCTGGGCGCCACAGCCCTTAGGCTTAGGGAGCCCATGGCCTGGGACTCCCGAGCCCTTCTGCTTAGGGAGCCCCAGGCCTAGGGCGCCCCAGCCCTTAGGCTTAGGGAACCCATGGCTTGGGACGCCCCAGCCCTTCGGCTTAGGGAGCCCCAGTCCTCGGGCGCCCCAGCCCTTTGGATTTGGGAGCCACAGGCATGGTACGCCCCAGCCCTTAGGTTAGGGAGCCCCAGGCCTGGGCCGCCACAGCCCTTAGGCTTAGGGAGTCCCTGGCCTGGGGCGCCCCAGCCCTTAGGCTTTGGGAGCCCAAGGCCTGAGGCGCCCCAGCCCTTCGGCTTAGGGAGCCCCTCATGGGGCGGCCCAGCTTAGGCTTTGGGAGGCCCAGGCCCCGGGCACCCAGCCCTTAGGCTTTGGGAGCCCAAGGCCTGGGGCGCTCCAGCCCTTAGGCTTTGGGTGCCCCAGGCCTGGGGCGCTCCAGCCATTAGGCTTAGGGAGCCCCAGGCCTGTGGCGTCCCAGCCCTTAGGCTTAGGGAGCCCCAGGCATGGGGCGCCCCAGCCCTTAGGCTTAGGGAGCCCATGGCCTGGGATGCCCCAGCCCTTCGGCAAGGGCGCGCCAGGCCTAGGGCGCCCCAGCCCTTAGGCTTTGGGAGCCCCAGGCCTGGGGCGCCCCAAACCTAAGGCTTAGATATCCCCATGCAGGGGCGCCCCAGCCCTTTGGCTTAGGGAGCCCAAGGCTTGCGACTCCCCAGCCCTTCGGCTTAGGGAGCCTCAGGCCGGAAGCCCCCCGCCCTAAGGCTTAGGGAGCCCCTGGCCTGGGGCGGCCCAGCCCTTAGGCTTTGGGAGCACAAGGCCTGGGGCGCAACAGCCCTTCGGCTTTGGGCGCCCCAGGCCTGGGGCGCCCCAGCCCTTAGGCTTAGGGAGTCCCTGGCCTGGGGCGCCCCAGCCCTTAGGCTTTGGGAGCCCAAGCCTGGGGCGCCCCCGCCCTTAGGCTTTGGGAACCCCAGGCCTGGGGCGCCCCAGCCCTTAAGCTTAGGGAGCCCCAGGCATGGGGCACCCCAGCCCTTAGTCTTAGGGAACCCATGGCCTGGGACGCCCCAGCCCTTCGGCTAGGGCGCGCCAGGCTTAGGGCGCCCCAGCCCTTAGGCTTTGGGAGCCCCAGACCTGGGGCGCTCCAGCCCTAAGGCTTAGGGAGCCCCAGGCCTGGGGCGCCCCAGCCCTTAGGCTCTGGGAGCCCAAGGCTTGCGACACCCCAGCCCTTCGGCTTAGGGAGCCCCATGCCTGAAGCCCCCCAGCCCTTAGGGTTAGGGAGCCCCAGGCCTGGGCGCCACAGCCCTTAGGCTTAGGGAGCCCCAGGCATGGGGCGCCCCACCCCTTAGGCTTTGGGAGCTCCAGGCTTGGGGCGCCAAATCCTTTAGGATTGGGAGCCCCAGGCCTGTGGCCCCCCAGCCCTTAGGCTTAGGGAGCCCCAGGCCTGGGTCGCCCCAGCCTTTAGGCTTTTGGAGCTCCAGCCCTGGGCACCCCAGCCCTTGAGCTTTGGGAGCCCCAGGCCTGGGGCGCCCTAGCCCTTAGGCTTTGGGAACCCCAGGTATGGTACGCCCCAGCCCTTAGGTTTTGGGAGACCAAGGCATTGGGCGCCCCTGCCCTTAGGCTTTGGGAGCCCCAGGCCTGGGGCGCTCCAGCCCTTAGGCTTAGGGAGCCCCAGGCCTGGGGCACAGCAGCCCTTAGGCTTAGGGAGCCCATGGCCTGGGACGCCCCAGCCCTTCGGCTTAGGGCGCGCCAGGCCTAGGACGCCCCAGCCCTTAGGTTTTGGAAGCCCCAGGCCTGGGGCGCCCCAGCCCTTAGGCTTAGGGTGCCCCAGACCGGGTCGCCCCAGCCCTTAGGCTTTGGGAGCCCAGGTGTGGGGCGCCCCAGACCTTAGGCTTAGGGAGCCCAAGGGTTGCGACGCCCCTGCCCTTAGGCTTGGGCGCCCCAGGCCAGATGCGCCCCAGCCCTTAGGCTTAGGGAGCCCCAGGCTCTGTGCGCCACAACCCTTAGGCTTAGGGAGCCCATAGCCTGGGGCGCCCCAGCCATATGCTTAGGGAACCCATGGCTTGGGACGCCACAGCCCTTCGGCTTAGGGAGCCACAGTGCAGGGGCGTCCCAGCCCTTAGGCTTTGGGAGCCCCAGCCATGGTACGCCCCAGCCCTTAGGCTTTGGGAGCCCAAGGCCTGGGGAGCCCCAGCCCTTAGGCTTTGGGTGCCCCAGGCCTGGGGCGCTCCAGCCCTTAGGCTTAGGGAGCCCCAGTGCTGAGGCGGACCAGCCCTTAGGCTAGGGGAGCCCATCTCGTGGGATGCCCCAGCCCTTAGACTTAGGGAGTGCCAGGCCTAGGGCGCCCCAGCCCTTAGGCTTTGGGAGCCTCAGGCCTGGGGCGCCCAGCCCTTAGTCCTAGGGTGCCCCAGGCCTGGGGAGACCCAGCTCTTAGGCTTTGGGAGCCCCAGGCCTAGGGCACTCCAGCTTTCAGGCTTAGGGAGCCCAAGGCCTGTAAAGCCCCCGCCCTTGGGCTTTGGGAGCCCAAGGCTTTGGGCGCCCCAACCCTTAGGCTTTGGGAGCCGCAGGCCTGGGGCGCTCCAGCCCTTAGGCTTAGGGAGCCCCAAGCCTGGGGCGCACCAGCCCTTAGGCTTAGGGAGCCCATGGCGTGGGATTCCCCAGCCCTTCGGTTTAGGGCGCCCCAGGCGTTGGGCGCCCCAGCCCTTAGGCTTTGGGAGCCCCAGGCCTGGGGTGCCCCAGCCCTTAGGCTTAGGGTGCCCCAGACCGGGGCGCCCCAGCCCTTAGGCTTTGGGAGCCCCAGGCCTGGGGCGCCCAAGCCCTTAGGCTTAGGGAGCCCAAGGGTTGCGACGCCCCTGCCCTTAGGCTTGGTAGCCCCAAGCCTGATGCGCCCCAGCCCTTAGGCTTAGGGAGCCCATGGCCTGGGGCACCCCAGCCATAGGCTTAGGGAACCCATGGCTTGGGACGCCCCAGCCCTTCGGCTTAGGGAGCCCCAGTCCTGGGGCGTACCAGCCCTTAGGCTATGGGAGCCCCAGGCATGGTACGCCCCAGCACTTAGGCTTAGGGAGCCCCTGGCCTGGGACGCCCCTGCCCTTAGGCTTTGGGAGCCCCAGGCCTGGGGCGCCCCAGCACTTAGGCTTTGGGAGCCCCTGGCCCTGGGCGCCCCAGCCCTTCGGCTTAGGGAGCCCCTGGCATTGGGCGTCCCAGCCTTAGGCTTTGGGAGCCACAGGCCTGGGGCGCCCCAGCCCTTAGGCTTT
The DNA here is from genome assembly GCF_050624435.1 of Tenrec ecaudatus. Lineage (NCBI taxonomy): Eukaryota > Metazoa > Chordata > Mammalia > Afrosoricida > Tenrecidae > Tenrec > Tenrec ecaudatus. Next base: position 297,474 of record NW_027459537.1, on the reverse strand, counting down.
GGGAGCCCAAGGCCTGGTGCGCCCCAGTCCTTAGGCTTTGGGTGCCCCAGGCCTGGGGCGCTCCAGCCCTTAGGCTTAGGGAGCCCCAGTGCTGGGGCGCACCAGCCCTTAGATTTAGGGAGCCCCAGGCCTCGGGGGACCCAACCCTTTGGGTTTGGGAGCCCCAGTCTTGGTACACCCCAGCCCTTAGGCTTAGGGAGGCCAAGGCCTGGGGCACACCAGCCCTTAGGCTTAGGGAGCCCATGGCCTGGGACACCCAGCCTTAGGCTTAGGGTGCCCCAGGCCTGGGGAGACACAGCTCTTAGGCTTTGGGAGCCCCAAGCCTAGGGCACTCCAGCTGTTAGGCTTAGGGAACCCAAGGGTTGTGACTCCCCTGCCCTTAGTCTTTGGGAGCCCAAGGCTTTTGGCGCCCCAAACCTTAGGCTTTGGGAGCCCCAGGCCTGGGGCGCTCCAGCCCTTAGGCTTAGGGAGCCCCAGGCCTGGGGCGCACCAGCCCTTTGGCTTAGGGAGCCCATGGCCTGGGACGCCCCAGCCCTTCGGCTTTGGGAGCCCCAGACCTGGGACGCCACAGCCCTTAGGCTTAGGGAGCCCAAGGGCTGCGACGCCCCTGCCCTTAGGCTCTGGGAGCCCCAGGCCTGATGCGCCCCAGCCCTTAGGCTAAGGGAGCCCCAGGCCCTGGGCGCGACAGCCCTTAGGCTTTGGGAGCCCCAGGCCTGATGCGCCCCTGCCCTTAGGCTTAGGGAGCCCCAGGCCCTGGGCGCCACAACCCTTAGGCTTAGGGAGCCCAGGGCCTGGGACGCCCCAGCCCTTAGGCTTAGTGAGCCCCAGGCCTGGGGCGTCCCAGCCCTTAGGCTTAGGGAGCCCCAGGCCTGGGGCGCCCCAGCCCTTAGGCTTAGTGAACCCATGGCTTGGAACGCCCCAGCCCATAGGCTTAGGGAGCCCCAGCCTGGGACGCCCCCGCCCTTCGGCTTAGGGCGCGCCAGGCCTGGGGCGCCCCAGCACTTAGGCTGGGAGCCCCTGGCATGGGGCGCCCCAGCCCTTCGGCTTTGGGAGCCCCTGGCATGGGGCGTCCTAGCCTTAGGCTTTGGGATTCTCAGGCCTGGGGCGCCCCAGCCCTTAGGCTTTGGGAGTCCAAGGCCTGGGACGCTCCAGCCCTTAGGCTTAGGGAGCCCCAGTGCTGGGGCGCACCAGCTCTTAGGCTAGGGGAGCCCATGGCCTGTGAAGACCCACCCTTAGACTTAGGGAGCCCCAGGCCTGGGGGGACCTAGCGCTTCGTGTTTGGGAGCCCCGGCATGGTACACCCCAGCCCTTAGGCTTAGGGAGCCCCTGGCCTGGGGGGCCCCAGCCCTTGGGCTTTGGGAGCCCAAGGCCTGGGGTGCCCCAGCCCTTAGGCTTTGGGAGTCCCAGGCCTGGGGCGCTCCAGCCCTTAGGCTTAGGGAACCGAAGGGCTGCGACGCCCCTGCCCTTAGGTTTTGGGAGCCCCAGGCCTGATGCGCCCCAGCCCTTAGTCTTAGGGTGCCCCAGGCCTAGGGCGCCACAGTCCTTAGGCTTAGGGAGCCCATGGCCTAGGACGCCCCAGCCCTTCGGCTTAGGGAGCGCCAGTTCTGGGTCGTCCCAACCCTTAGGCTTAGGGTGCACCAGGCCTGGGGCGCCCCAGCCCCTAGGCTTAGGGAGCCCATGGCATGGGACGCCCCAGCCCTTCGGCTTAGGGAGCCCCAGGCCGGGGAGCCACAGCCCTTAGGCTTTGGGGGCCCCAGGGTTGGGGCGCCCCAGCCCTTCGGCTTTGGGACTCCCAGGCCTGGGGCGCCCCAGCCCTTAGGCTTTGGTAGCCCCAGGGCTTGGGCGCCCCAGCCCTTAGGCTTAGGGAGCCCCAGGCGAGGGGGTACCCAGCCCTTTGGCTTAGGGAGCCCCAGGCCAGATGCGCCCCAGCCCTTAGGCTTAGGGAGACCCAGGCCTGGGAAGCTCCAGCCCTTAGGCTTAGGGATCCCCAGGCCTGAGGCGCCACAACCCTTATGCTTTGGGAGCTTCAGTCTTGAGGCGCCCCATCCCTCAGGCTTAGAGAACCCCAGGCCTGAGGCGCCCCAGCTCTTAGGGTTACGGAGCCCAAGACCTGGGGCGCCCCAGCCCTTAGGCTTAGGGACCCCATGGCCTGGGACGCCCCAGCCCATAGGCTTAGGGAGCCCCAGCCTGGGACGCCCCCGCCCTTCGGCTTAGGGCGCGCCAGGCCTAGGGCGCCCCAGCCCTTAGGCTTTGGGAGCCCAAGGCCTGAGGAGCCCCAGCCCTTCGGCTTAGGGAGCCCCTCATGGGGCGGCCCAGCTTAGGCTTTGGGAGGCCCAGGCCCCGGGCACACCAGCCCTTAGGCTTTGGGAGCCCAAGGGCTGCGACGCCCCTGCCCTCAGGCTTTGGGAGCCCCAAGCCTGAAGCCCCCCAGTCCTTAGGCTTAGGGAGCCCCAGGCTTGGGGCGCCCCACCCCTTAGGCTTTGGGAGCCCGAGGCCTGTGGCTCCCCAGCCCTTCGGCTTTTGGAGTCCCAGGCCTTGGGCGCCCCAGCCCTTAGGTGTTGGGAGCCCCAGGCATGGTACGCCCCAGCCCTTCGGCTTTGGGAGCTTCTGGCCTGGGGCGCCACTGTCCTTAGGATTATGGCGCGCCAGGCCTAGGGCGCCCAAGCCCTTAGGCTTTGGGGGCCCCAGGCCTGGGGCGCTCCAGCCCTTAGGCTTAGGGAGCCCCAGGCCTGGGGCGCACCAGCCCTTAGGCTTAGGGAGCCCATGGCCTGGGACGCCCCAGCCCTTCGGCTTATGGCGCGCCAGGCCTTGGGCGCCCAAGCCCTTAGGCTTTGAGAGCCCCAGGCCTGGGGCGCCGCAGCCCTTAGACTTAGGGTGACCCCAGGCCTGGGGCGCCCCAGTCCTTAGGTTTGGGACTCCCAGGCCTGAGGCGCTCCAGCCCTTAGGCTTAGGGAGCCCCAGGCCTGGGGCGCCCCAGCCCTTAGGCTTTGGGAGCCAAAGACCTGGGGCGCCCCAGCCCTTAGGCTTAGGGAGCCCAAGGGCTGCGACGCCCCTGCCCTTAGGCTATGGGAGCCCCAGGCCTGAAGCCCCCCAGTGCTTAGGCTTAGGGAGCCCATGCCCTGGGACGCCCCAGCCCTTCGGCTTAGTGAGCCCCAGGCCTGGGGCATCCCAGCCCTTAGGCTTAGGGAGCCCCAGGCCTGGGGCGCCCCAGCACTTAGGTTTAGGGAACCCATGGCTTGGGACGCCCCAGCCCTTCGGCTTAGGGAGCCCCAGGCATGGCACGCCCCAGCCCTTAGGCTTTGGGAGCTTCTGGCCTGGGGCGCCACTGTCCTTAGGCTTATGGCGCGCCAGGCCTAGGGCGCTAAAGCCCTTAGGCTGTGGGGGCCCCAGGCCTGGGGCACTCCAGCCCTTAGGCTTTGGGAGCCCCAGGCCTGGGGCGCCATAGCCCTTAGGCTTTGGGAGCCCCAGGCCTGGGGCGCCCCAGCCCTTAGGCTTTGGGAGCCCCAGACCTGGGTCGCCCCAGCCCTTAGGCTTAGGGAGCCAAGGGCTGCGACGCCCCTGCCCTTAGGCTTTGGGAGCCCCAGGCCTGAAGCCCCCCAGTCCTTAGGCTTAGGGAGCCCCAGGCCTGGGGCGCTACAGCCCTTAGGCTTTGGGCGCCCCAGGCCTAGGGGGCACCAGACTTCGGCTTAGGGAGCCCCAGGCCTGGGGCGCCCCAGCCCTTAGTCTTAGGGAGTCCCAAGCCTGGGGCCCCCAACCCCTTAGGCTTTGGGAGCTCCAGGCCTGGGACGCCCCAGCCCTTAGGCTTTGGTAGCCCCAGGCCTGGGGTGCCCCAGCCGTTAGGCTTTGGGAGTCCAAGGCCTGGGGTGCCCCAGCCGTTAGGCTTTGGGAGCCCCAGGCCAGGGGCGCTCCAGCCCTTAGGCTTAGGGAGCCCCAGGCCTGGGACGCCCCCGCCCGTTGGCTTAGGGAGCCCCAGGCCTGGTACGCCCCCGCCCGTCGGCTTAGGGCGCGCCAGGCCTAGGGCGCCCAAGCCCTTAGTCTTTGGGAGCCCAAGGCTTTGGGCACCCCAGACCTTAGGCTTTGGGAGCCCCAGGCATGGGGCGCACCAGCCCTTAGGCTTAGGGAGCCCATGGCCTGGGACGCCCCAGCCCTTCGTCTTAGGGCACGCCAGGCCTGGGGCGCCCCAGCCCTTAGGGTTTTGGGAGCCCCAGACCTGGGGCGCCCCAGCCTTTAGGCTTAGGGAGCCCATGGGCTGCTACGCCCCTGCCCTTAGGCTTTGGGAGCCCCAGGGCTGATGCGCCCCAGCCCTTAGGCTTAGGGAGCCCCAGGCCCTGGGCGCCACAGCCCTTAGGCTTAGGGAGCCCATGCCCTGGGACGCCCCAGCCCTTCGGCTTAGTGAGCCCAAGGCCTGGGGCATCCCAGCCCTTAGGCTTAGGGAGCCCCAGGACTGGGGCGCCCCAGCCCTTTGGTTTAGGGAACCCATGGCTTGGGACGCCCCAGCCCTTCGGCTTAGGGAGCCCCAGTCCTGGGGCGCTCCAGACTTAGGCTTTGGGAGCCCAAAGTATGGTACGCTCCAGCCCTTAGGTTAGGGAGCCCCAGGCCAGGGGCTCCCCAGCACTAAGGCTTTTGGAGCTCCAGCTCTGGGGCTCCCCAGCTCTTAGGCTTAGGGAACCCATGGCTTGGGACGCCCCAGCCCTTCGGCTTAGGGAGCCCCAGGCATGGCACGCCCCAGCCCTTAGGCTTTGGGAGCCCCAGGCCTGGGCCACCCCAGCCCTAAAGCTTAGGGAGCCCATGGACTGGGGCACCCCAGCCCTTCGGCTTAGGGAGCCCCTGGCATGGGACGGCCCAATCTTAGGCTTTGGGAGCCCCGGGCCTTGGGCGCACCAGCCCTTAGGCTTTGGGAGCCCAAGGCCTGGGGCGCCCCAGGCCTTAGGCTTTGGGTGCCCCAGGCCTGGGGCGCTCCAGCCATTAGGCTTAGGGAGCCCCAGACCTGGGGGGTCCCAGCCCTTAGGCTTTGGGAGCCCCAGGCCTGGGGTGTAGCAGCCCTTAGGCTTAGGGAGCTCCAGGCATGGGGCGACCCAGCCCTTAGGCCTAGGGAGCCCATGGCCTGGGACGCCCCAGCCCTTCGGCTATGGCGAGGCAGACCTAGGGCGCCCAAGCCCTTAGGCTTTGGAAGCCCAAGGCTTTGGGCGCCCCATAGCTTAGGCTTTGGGAAACCCAAGCATGGTACGCCCCAGCCCTTAGGTTAGGGAGCCCCAGGCCTGGGGTGCCCCAGTCCTTAAGCTTTGGGAGCCCACGGCCTGGGGCGCCCCAGGCCTTAGGCTTTGGGAGCCCCAGGCCTGGGGCGCTCCAGCCATTAGGCTTAGGGAGCCCCAGGCCTGAGCCGCTCCAGCCCTTAGGCTTAGGGAGCCCCAGGACTGGGGCGCCCCAGTCCTTAGGCTTTGGGAGCCCCAGACCTGGGGCTCCCCAGCCCATAGGCTTAGGGAGCCCAAGGGCTGCGACGCCCCTGCCCTTAGGCTTTGGGAGTCCCAGGCCTCAGGCCCCCCAGTCCTTAGGCTTAGGGAGCCCCAGGCCTGGGGCTCCCCACCCCTTAGGCTTTGGGAGCCCGAGGCCTGTGGCACCCCAGCCCTTCAACTTTTGGAGCCCCAGGCCTGGGGCGCCCCAACCCTTAAGCGGTGGGAGCCCCAGGCATGGTACGCCCCAGCCCTTCGGCTTTGGGAACTTCTGGCCTGGGGCGCCACTGTCCTTAGGCTTATGGCGCGCCAGGCCTAGGGCGCCCAAGCCCTTAGGCTTTGGGGGCCCCAGGCCTGGGGCGCTCCAGCCCTTAGGCTTAGGGAGCCCCAGGCCTGGGGCGCACCAGCCCTTAGGCTCAGGGAGCCCATGGCCTGGGATGCCCCAGCCCTTCGGCTTATGGCGCGCCAGGCCTTGGGCGCCCCAGCCCTTAGGCTTTGGGAGCCCCAGGCCTGGGGCGCCATAGCCCTTAGGCTTTGGGAGCCCCAGGCCTTGGGCGCCCCAGCCCTTAGGTTTTGGGAGCCCCAGACGTGGGGCGCCCCAGCCCTTAAGCTTAGGGGGCCCAAGGGCTGCGACGCCCCTGCCCTTAGGCTTTGGGAGCCCCAGGCCTGAAGCCCCCCAGTCCTTAGGCTTAGGGAGCCCCAGGCCTGGGGCGCCACAGCACTTAGGCTTTGGGCGCCCCAGGCATAGGGGGCCCCAGACTTCGGCTTAGGGAGCCCCAGGCCTGGGGAGCCCCAGCCCTTAGGCTTAGGGAGTCCCAAGCCTGGGGCCCCCCACCCCTTAGGCTTTGGGAGCTCCAGGCCTGGGGCGCCACAGCCTTTAGGCTTGGGAGCCTGAGGCCTGTGGCACCTCAGCCCTTAGGCTTTGGGAGCCCCAGGCCTGGGGCGTCCCAGCCCTTAGGCTTTGTGAGCCCCAGCAATGGTACGCCCCGGCCCTTAGGCTTTGGGAGCCCCAGGCCTGGGGCACCCCAGCCCTTCGGCTTTGGGAGTTTCTGACCTGGGCCGCCACAGCCCTTAGGCTTTGGTAGCCCCAGGCATGTTACGCCCCCGCCCGTCGGCTTAGGGAGCCCCAGGCCTAGGACGCCCCAGCACTTCGGCTTAGGGCGCGCCAGGCCTAGGCCGCCCTAATCCTTAGGCTTTGGGATCCACAGGCGTGTGGCGCGCAGTCCTTAACCTTAGGGTGCCCCAGGTCTGGGGAGCATCAACCCCTAAGCTTAGGGAGCCCATGTCCTGGGACGCCCCAGCCCTTAGGCTTTGGTAGCCCCAGGCCTGGGGTGCCCCAGCCCTTAGGCTTTGGGAGCCCAAGGCCTGGCGTGCCCCAGCCCTTGGGCTTTGGGAGCCCCAGGCCTGGGGCGCTCCAGCCCTTAGGCTTAGGGAGCCCCAGGCCTGGGACGCCCCCGCCCATTGGCTTAGGGAGCCCCAGGCCTGGGGCGCCCCAGCCCTTAGGGTTTTAGCAGCCCCAGACCTGGGGCGCCCCAGCCTTTAGGCTTAGGGAGCCCAAGGGCTGCGACGCCCCTGCCCTTAGGCTTTGGGAGCCCCAGGCCTGATGCGCCCCAGCCCTTAGGCTTAGGGAGCCCCAGGCCCTGGGCGCCACAGCCCTTAGGCTTAGGGAGCCCATGCCCTGGGATGCCCCAGCCCTTTGGCTTAGTGATCCCCAGGCCTGGGGCATCCCAGCCCTTAGGCTTAGGGAGCCCCAGGCCTGGGGCGCCCCAGCCCTTAGGCTTAGGGAACCCATGGCTTTTGACGCCCCAGCCCTTCGGCTTAGGGAGCCCCAGTCCTGGGGCGCTCCAGCCCTTAGGCTTTGGGAGCCCAAGGCATGGTACGCCCCTGCCCTTAGGTTAGGGAGCTCCAGGCCAGGGGTCCCCAGCCCTTAGGCTTTTGGAGCTCCAGCTCTGGGGCTCCCCAGCCCTTAAGCTTTTGGAGCTCCAGCTCTGGGGCTCCCCAGCCCTTAGGCTTTGGGAGCCCCAGGCCTGGGCCACCCCAGCCCTTAAGCTTAGGGAGCCCATGGTCTGGGGCGCCCCAGCCCTTCGGCTTAGGGAGCCCCTGGAATGGGAAGGTCCAGCCTTAGGCTTTGGGAGACCCAGGCCTGGGGCGCCCCAGGCCTTAGGCTTTGGTTGCCCCAGGCCTGGGGCGCTCCAGCCATTAGGCTTAGGGAGCACCAGGCCTGGGGCGTCCCAGCCCTTAGGTTTTGGGAGCCCAAGGCCTGGGGCGCCCCAGCCCTTAGGCTTTGGGAGCCCCAGGCCTGGGGCGTAGCAGCCCTTAGGCTTAGGGAGCTCCAGGCATGGTGCGACCCAGCCCTTAGGCCTAGGGAGCCCATGGCCTGGGATGCCCCAGCCCTTCGGCTATGGCACGCCAGGCCTAGGGCGCCCCAGCCCTTAGGCTTTGGGAGCCCAAGGCCTGGGGTGCCCCAGCCCTTAGGCTTTGGTAGCCCCAGGCCTGGGGTGCCCCAGCCCTTAGGGTTTGGGAGCCCAAGGCCTGGCGTGCCTCAGCCCTTAGGCTTTGGGAGCCCCAGGCCTGGGGCGCTCCAGCCATTAGGCTTAGGGAGCCCCAGGCCTGGGGCGCCACAGCCCTTAGGCTTCGGGAGCCCCAGGCCTGGGACGCCCCCGCCCGTTGGCTAGGGAGCCCGAGGCCTGCTACGCCCCCGCCCATCGGCTTAGGGCGCGCCAGGCCTAGGGCGCCCAAGCCCTTAGGCTTTGGGAGCCCATGGCTTTGGGCACCCCATAGCTTAGGCTTTGGGAACCCCAGGCATGGTACGCACCAGCCCTTAGGTTAGGGAGCCCCAGGCCTGGGGCGCCCCAGTCCTTAGGCTTTGGGAGCCCCAGGCCTGGGGCGCCCCAGGACGTAGGTTTGGGAGCCCTTGGCCTGGGGCGCCCCAGCCCTTCGGCTTAGAGAGCCCCTGGCATGGGGCGGCCCAGCTTTAGGCTTTGGGAGCACCAGGCCCTGGGTGTCCCAGCCCTTACTTTGGGAGCCCAAGGCCTGGGGCGCCCCAGGCCTTAGGCTTTGGGAGCCCCAGGCCTGGGGCGCTCCAGCCATTAGGCTTAGGAAGCCCCAGGCGTGAGGCCCTTCCGCCCTTTGGATTAGGGAGCGCCAGGCCAGGGGCGCCCCAGTCCTAAGGCTTTGGGAGCCCCAGACCTGGGGCGACCCAGCCCTTAGGCTTAGGGAGCCCAAGGGCTGCGATGGCCCTGCCCTTAGGCTTTGGGAGCCCAAGGCCTGAAGCCCCCCAGTCCTTAGGCTTTGGGAGCCCGAGGCCTGTGGCTCCCCAACCCTTCGGCTTTTGGAGCCCCAGGCCTGGGACGCCCCAGCCCTTAGGTGGTGGGAGCCCCAGGCATGGTACGCCCCAGCCCTTCGGCTTTGGGAGCTTCTGGCCTGGGGCGCCACAGTCCTTAGGCTTATGGCGCGCCAGGCCTAGGGCGCCCAAGCCCTTAGGCTTTGGGGGCCCCAGGCCTGGGGCGCTCCAGACCTTAGGCTTAGGGAGCCCCAGGCCTGGGTCGCACCAGCCCTTAGGCTTAGGGAGCCCATGGCCTGGGACAACCCCAGCCCTTCGGCTTATGGCGCGCCAGGCATTGGGCGCCCCAGCCCTTAGCCTTTGGGAAGCCTAGGCCTGGGGCGCCGCAGCCCTTAGACTTAGGGTGACCCCAGGCCTGGGGCGCCCCAGCCCTTAGGTTTGGGAGCCCCAGGCCTGAGGCGCTCCAGCCCATAGGCTTAGGGAGCCCCAGGCCTGGGGCGCCCCAGCCCTTAGGCTTTGGGAGCCCCAGACCTGGGGCGTCCCAGCCCTTAGGCTTAGGGAGCCCAAGGGCTGCGACGCTCCTGCCCTTAGGCTTTGGGAGCCCCAGGCCTGAAGCCCCCCAGTCCTTAGGCTTAGGGAGCCCCAGGCCTGGGGCTCCACAGTCCTTAGGCTTTGGGCGCCCCAGTCCTAGGGGGCCCCAGACTTCGGCTTAGGGAGCCCCAGGCCTGGGGTGCCCCAGCCCTTAGGCTTAGGGAGTCCCAAGCCTGGGGCTCCCCACCCCTTAGGCTTTGGGAGCTACAGGCCTGGGGCGCCACAGCCTTTAGGCTTGGGAGCCCGAGGCCTGTGGCACCTCAGCCCTTAGGCTTTGGGAGCCCCAGGCTTGGGGCGTCCCAGCCCTTAGGCTTTGGGAGCCCCAGGCATGGTACGCCCCGGCCCTTAGGCTTTGGGAGCCCAAGGCCTCGGCCACCCCAGCCCTTCGGCTTTGGGAGTTTCTGGCCTGGGCCGCCACAGCCCTTAGGCTTTTGGAGCCCCAGGCATGGTACGCCCCCGCCCGTCGGGTTAGGGATCCCCAGGCCTAGGACGCCCCAGCACTTCGGCTTAGGGTGCGCCAGGCCTAGGCCGCCCTTGCCCTTAGGCTTTGGGATCCACAGGCGTTAGGCGCGCAGCCCTTAAGCTTAGGGTGCCCCAGGTCTGGGGCGGCTCAACCCTTAAGCTTAGAGAGCCCATGGCCTGGGACACCCCAGCCCTTAGGCTTTGTTAGCCCCAGGCCTGGGGTGCCCCAGCCCTTAGGCTTTGGGAGCCCAAGGCCTGGGGTGCCCCAGCCGTTGGGCTTTGGGAGCCCCAGGCCAGGGGCGCTCCAGCCGTTAGGCTTAGGGAGCCCCAGGCCTGGGACGCCCCCGCCCGTTGGCTTAGGGAGCCCCAGAACTGGTACGCCCCCGCCCGTCGGCTTAAGGCGCGCCAGGCCTAGGGCGCCCAAGCCCTTAGGCTTTGGGAGCCCAAGGCTTTGGGCGCCCCAGACCTTAGGTTTTGGGAGCCCCAAGCATGGGGCGCACCAGCCCTTAGGCTTAGGGAGCCTATGGCCTGGGACGCCCCAGCCCTTCGGCTTAGGGCACGCCAAGCCTGGGGCGCCCCAGCCCTTGGGGTTTTGGGAGCCCCAGACCTGGGGCGCCCCAGCCCTTAGGCTTAGGGAGCCCCAGGCCTGGGACGCCACCGCCCGTTGGCTTAGGGAGCCCCAGGCCTGGTACGCCCCCGCCCGTCGGCTTAGGGCGCGCCAGGCCTAGGGACCCAAGCCCTTAGGCTTTGGGAGCCCAAGGCTTTGGGCGCCCCAGACCTTAGGCTTTGGGAGCCCCAGGCATGGGGCGCACCAGCCCTTAGGCTTAGGGAGCCCATGGCCTGGGACGCCCCAGCCCTTCGGCTTAGGGCACGCCAGGCCTTGGGCGCCCCAGCCCTTAGGCTTTGGGAGCCCCAGGCCTGGGGCACTCCAGCCCTTAGGCTTAGGCAGCTGCAGGCCTAGGACGCCCCAGCAATTCGGCTTAGGGCGCGCCAGGCCTTGGTCGCCCTAGACCTTAGTTTTTGGGATCCACAGGCGTGTGACGCGCAGCCCTTAGGCTTAGGGTGCCCCAGGTCTGGGGCTCCTCAACCCTTAAGCTTAGGGAGCCCATGGCCTGGGACGCCCCAGCCCTTAGGCTTTGGGAGCCCAAGGCCTGGGGTGCCCCATGCCTTTGGCTTTGGGAGCCCCAGGCCTGGGGCGCTCCAGCCCTTAGGTTTAGGGAGCCCCAGGCCTGGGACGCCCCCGCACATCGGCTTTGGTTGCCCCAGGCCTGGTACGCCCCCGCCCGTCAGCTTAGGTCGCGCCAGGCCTAGGGCGCCCAAGCCCTTAGGCTTTGGGAGCCCAAGGCTTTGGGTGCCCCAGACCTTTGGCTTAGGGAGCCCCTGGCATGGGGCGGCCCAGCCTTAGGTGTTGGGAGCCCCAGGCCTGGGGCGCCCCAGCACTTAGGCTTTGGGAGCCCAAGGCCTGGGGCGCCCCAGGCCTTAGGCTTTGGGTGCCCCAGGCCTTGGGCGCTCCAGCCATTAGGCTTTGGGAGCCCATGGCCTGGGACGCCCCAGCCCTTAGGCTTTGGGAGCCCCAGGCCTGGGGTGCCCCAGCCCTTAGGCTTTGGGAGCCCAAGGCCTGGGGCGCTCCAGCCCTTAGGCTTAGGGAGCCCCAGGCCTGGGGCGCCACAGCCCTTAGGCTTAGGGAGCCCCAGGCCTGGGTCGCCCCCGCCCGTCGGCTTAGGGAGCCCCAGGCCTGGTACGCCCCCGCCCGTCGGCTTAGGGCGCGCCAAGCCTAGGGCGCCCAAGCCCTTAGGCTTTGGGAGCCCAACGCTTTGGGCGCCCCAGACCTTAGGCTTTGGGAGCACCAGGCCTGGGGTGCACCAGCCCTTAGGCTTAGGGAGCCCATGGCCTGGGACGCCCCAGCCCTTCAGCTTAGGGCACGCCAGGCCTTGGGCGCCCCAGCCCTTAGGCTTTGGGAGCCCCAGGCCTGGGGCACACCAGCCCTTAGGCTTAGGGAGCCCCAGACCTGGGGCACCCCAGCCCTTAGGCTTTGGGAGACCCAGACCAGTGGCGCCCCAGCCTTTAGGCTTAGGGAGCCCAAGGGTTGCGACGCCCCTGCCCTTAGGCTTTGGGAGCCCCAGGCCTGATGCGCCCCAGCCGATAGGCTTTGGGAGCCCAAGGCCTGGGGCGCCCCAGGCCTTAGGCTTTGGGTGCCCCAGGCCTGGGGCGCTCCAGCCATTAGGCTTTGGGAGCACCAGGCCTGGGGTGCCCCAGCCCTTAGGCTTTGGGAGCCCAAGGCCTGGGGTGCCCCAGCCCTTAGGCTTTGGGAGCCCCAGGCCTGGGGCGCTCCAGCCCTTAGGCTTAGGCAGCCCCAGACCTGGGGCGTCATAGCCCTTAGGCTTAGGGAGCCCCAGACCTGGGTCGCCCCCGCCCGTCGGCTTAGGGAGCCCCAGGCCTGGTACGCCCCCGCCCGTCGGCTTAGGGTGCGCCAGGCCTAGGGCGCCCAAGCCCTTAGTCTTTGGGAGCCCAAGGCTTTGGGAGCCCCAGACCTTAGGCTTTGGGAGCACCAGGCCTGGGGTGCACCAGCCCTTAGGCTTAGGGAGCCCATGGCCTGGGACGCCCCAGCCCTTCGGCTTAGTGCACGCCAGGCCTTGGGCGCCCCAGCCCTTAGGTTTAGGAACCCCAGGCCTGGGGCACTCCAGCCCTTAGGCTTAGGGAGCCCCAGACCTGGGGGCCCCAGCCCTTAGGCTTTGGGAGCCCCAGACCTGGGGCGCCCCAGCCTTTAGGCTTAGCGAGCCCAAGTGCTGCGACGCCCCTGCCCTTAGGCTTTGGGAGCCCCAGGCCTGATGCGCCCCAGGCCATAGGCTTAGGGAGCCCCAGGCCCTGGGCGTCACAGCCCTTAGGCTTAGGGAGCCCATGGCCTGGGACGCCCCAGTCTTCCGCTTAGTGAGCCCCAGGCCTGGGGCATCCCAGCCCTTAGGCTTTGGGAGCCCCAGGCCTGGGGCGCCCCAGCCCTTAGGCTTAGGGAACCCATGGCTTGGGACGCCCCAGCCCTTCGGCTTTGGGAGCCCCAGACCTGGGGCGCCCCAGCCTTTAGGCTTAGCGAGCCCAAGTGCTGCGACGCCCCTGCCATTAGGTTTTGGGTGCCCCAGGCCTGGGGCGCTCCAGCCATCAGGCTTAGGGAGCCCCTGGCCTGGGGCGTCCCAGCCCTTAGGCTTTAGGAACCCAAGGCCTGGGACAACCCAGCCATTAGGCTTTGGGATCCCCAGGCCTGGGGCACCCCAGCCTTTCGGCTTAGGGAGCCCCTGGCATGGGGCGTCCCAGCCTAAGGCTTTGGGTGCCCCAGGCCTGGGGCGCCCCAGCCCTTAGGCTTAGGACGTCCCTGGCCTTGGGCGCCCCAGCCCTTAGGCTTTGGGAACCCCAGGCCTGGGGCGTCCCAGCCCTTAGGCTTAGGCAGCCCATGGCCTGGGACGCCCCAGCCCTTCGGCTAGGGAGCGCCAGGCCTAGGGTGCCCCAGCCCTTAGGCTTTGTGAGCTCAAGGCCTGGGGTGTCCCAGCCCGTAGGCTTTGGGAGCCCCGGCCTGGGGCGCTCCAGCCATGAGGCTTAGGGAGCCCCAGGCCTGGGGCGCCAAAGCCCTTAGGCTCTGGGAGCCCAAGGCTTGTGACTCCCCAGCCCTTCGGCTTAGGGAGCCCCAGGCCTGAAGGCCCCCTGCCCTTAGGGTTAGGGAGCCCCAGGCCTGCGGAGCCACAGCCATTAGGCTTTGGGCGCCCCAGGCCTAGGGGGTCCCAGCCCTTCGGCTTAGGGAGCCCCAGGCCTGGGGCGCCCCAGCCCTTAGGCTTAGGGATCCCTGGCCTGGGGCGCACCACCCCTTAGGCTTTGGGAGCTCCATGCCTGGGGCGCCACAGCTTTTAGGCTTGGGAGCCCCAGGCCTGTGGCCCCCCAGCCCTTTGGCTTGGGCGCCCCAGGCCTAGGGGGTCCCAGCCCTTCGGCTTAGGGAGCCCCAGGCATGGTACGCCCCAGCCCTTAGGCTTTGGGAGCCCCAGGCCTGGGGCGCCCCAGCCCTTAGGTTTGGGAGCCCCAGACCTGAGGCGCTCCAGCCCTTAGGCTTAGGGAGCCCCAGGCCTGGGGCGCCCCAGCCCTTAGGCTTTGGGAACCCCAGACCTGGGGCGTCCCAGCCCTTAGGCTTAGGGAGCCCAAGGGCTGCGACGCTCCTGCCCTTAGGCTTTGGGAGCCCCAGGCCTGAAGCCCCCCAGTCCTTAGGCTTAGGGAGCCCCAGGCCTGGGGCGACCCAGCCCTTAGGATTTGGTAGCCCCAGACCTAGGGGGTCCCAGCCCTTCGGCTTAGGGAGCCCCAGGCATGGTACGCCCCAGCCCTTAGGCTTTGGGAGCCCCAGGCCTGGGGCGCCCCTTATGCTTAGGGAGCCCCAGGCATGGGGCGCCCCACCCCTTCGGCTTTGGGAGCCCCAGGCCTGTGGCACCCCAGCCCTTAAGCTTAGGGAGCCCATGGCCTGGGACGACCCAGCACTTAGGCTTTGGTAGCCCCAGGCCTGGGGTGCCCCAGCCCTTAGGCTTTGGGAGCCCAAGGCCTGGGGCGCCCCAGCCCTTAGGCTTTGGGAGCTCCAGGCCTGGGGCGCTCCTGCCCTTAGGCTTAGGGAGCCCCAGGCCTGGGACGCCCCAGCCCGTCGGCTTAGGGAGCCCATGGCCTGGGGCATTCCAGCCCTTAGGCTTAGGGAGCCCCAGGCGTGGCGCGCACCATCCCTTAGGCTTAGGGAGCCCATGGCCTGGGACGCCCCAGCCCTTCGGCTTAGGGCGAACCTGGCCTAGGGCTCCCCAGCCTTTAGGCTTTGGGAGCCCAAGGCATGGGGCGCCCCAGCACTTAGGCTTAGGGTGCCCCAGGCCGGGGCGCCCCAGCCCTTAGGTTTAGGGAGCCCCAGGCCTGGGCCGCCCCAGGCCTTAGGCTTAGGGAGCCCCTGGTCTGGGGCACCCCTGCCCTTAGGCTTTGGGAGCCCCAGGCCTGGGCGCCCTAGCTCTTAGGCTTTGAGAGCCCCTGGCTTGGGGCGCACCAGCCCTTCAGCTTAGGACCCCCTGGCATGGGGCATCCCAGCCTTAGGCTTTGGGAGCCACAGGCGTGGGGCGCCCCAGCCCTTAGGCTTTGGGAGCCCAAGGTCTGGGGCGCCCACGCCCTTAGGCTTTGAGTGCCCCAGGCCTGGGGCGCTCCAGCCCTTAGGCTTAGGGAGCCCCAGTGCTGGGGCGCACCAGCCCTTAGGCTAGGGGAGCCCATGGCCTGGGACGCCCCAGGCTTTAGACTTAGGGAGCCCCAGGCCAGGGTGGACCCAGCCCTTTGGTTTTGGGAGCCCCAGGCATGGTACACCCCAGCCCTTCGGCTTAGGGAGCGCCAGGCCTAGGGCGCCCCAGCCCTTAGGCTTTGGGAGCCCCAGGCCTGGGGCACTCCAGCCCTTAGGCTTAGGGAGCCCCAGGCCCTGGGCGCCACAGCGCTTAGGCTTAGGGAGCCCATGGCCTGGGACGCCCCTGCCCTTCGGCTTAGTGAGCCCCAGGCCTGGGGCATCCCAGCCCTTTGGTTTAGGGAGCCCCAAGCCTGGGGCGCCCCAGGCCTTAGGCTTAGGGAACCCTTGGCTTGGGACGCCCCAGTCTTTCGGCTTAGGGAGCCCCAGTCCTGGGGTGCTCCAGTCCTTAGGCTTTGGGAGCCCAAGGCATGGTACGCCCCAGAGCTTAGGTTAGTGAGCCCCAGGCCAGGGGGTCCCCAGCCCTTAGGCTTTTGGAGCTCCAGCTCTGGGGCTCCCCAGCCCTTAGGCTTTGGGAGCCCCAGCATGGTACGCCCCAGGCCTTAGGCTTAGGGAGCCCCTGGTCTGGGGCGCCCCAGCCCTTAGGCTTTGGGAGCCCCAGGCCTGGGCCACCACAGCCCTTAAGCTTAGGGAGCCCATGGCCTGGGGCGCCCCAGCCCTTCGGCTTAGAGAGCCCCTGGCATGGGGCGGCCCAGCCATAGGCTTTGGGAGCCCCAGGCCTGGGGCGCCCCAGCCCTTAGGCTTAGGGAGCCCAAGGCCTGGGGCGCCCAAGTCCTTAGGCTTTGGGAGCCCCAGACCTGGGGCGCCCCAGCCCTTAGGCTTAGGGAACCCAAGGGCTGCGACGCCCCTGCCCTTAGGCTTTGGGAGCCCCAGGCCTGAAGCCCCCCAGTCCTTAGGCTTAGGGAGCCCCAGGCCTGGGGCGTCCCACACCTTAGGCTTTGGGAGCCCGAGGCCTGTGGCTCCCCAGCCCTACGGCTTTTGGAGCCCCAGGCCTAGGGTGCCCCAGCCCTTAGGCGTTGGGAGCCCCAGGCATGGTACGCCCCAGCCCTTCGGCTTTGGGAGCTTCTGGTCTGGTGCGCCACTGTCCTTAGGCTTATGGCGCACCAGGCCTAGGGCGCCCAAGCCCTTATGCTTTTGGGGCCCCAGGCCTGGGGTGCTCCAGCCCTTAGGCTTAGGGAGCCCCAGGCCTGGGGCGCACCAGCCCTTCGGCTTAGGGAGCGCCAGGCCTTGGGCGCCCCAGCCCTTAGGCTTTGGGAGCCCCAGGCCTGAGGCGCTCCAGCTCTTAGGCTTAGGGAGCCCCAGGCCTGGGGCGCTCCAGCTCTTAGGCTTAGGGAGCCCCAGACCTGGGGCGCCCCAGCCCTTAGGCTTAGGGAGCCCCAGGCCTGGGGCGCCACAGCCCTTAGGCTTTGGGAGCCCCAGGTCTAGGGGGCCCCAGACTTCGGATTAGGGAGCCCCAGGCCTGGGGCGCCCCAGCCCTTAGGCTTAGGGAGTCCCAAGCCTGGGGCCCCCCACCCCTTAGGCTTTGGGAGCTCCAGGCCTGGGGTGCCACAGCCTTTAGGCTTGGGAGCCCGAGGCCTGTGGCACCTCAGCCCTTAGGCTTTGGGAGCCCTAGGCCTGGGGCGTCCCAGCCATTAGGCTTTGGGAGCCCCAGGCATGGTACGCCCCGGCCCTTAGGCTTTGGGAGCCCCAGGCCTGGAGCACCCCAGCCCTTCGGATTTGGGAGTTTCTGGCCTGGGCCGCCACAGCCCTTAGGCTTTGGGAGCCCCAGGCATGGTACGCCCCAGCACTTTGGCTTAGGGCGCGCCAGGCCTAGGCCGCCCTAGCCCTTAGGCTTTGGGATCCACAGGCGTGTGGCGCGCAGTCCTTAAGCTTAGGGTGCCCCAGGTCTGGGGCGCCTCAACCCTTAAGCTTAGGGAGCCCATGGCCTGGGACGCCAAAGCCCTTAGGCTTTGGTAGCCCCAGGCCTGGGGTGGCCCAGCCCTTAGGCTTTGGGAGCCCCAGGCCTGGGGCGCTCCAGCCCTTAGGCTTAGGGAGCCCCAGGGCTGGGACGCCCCCGCCAGTTGCCTTAGGGAGCCCCAGGCCTGGTACGCCCCCGCCCGTCGGCTTAGGGCGCGCCAGGCCTAGGGCGCCCAAGCCCTTAGGCTTTGGGAGCCCAAGGCTTTGGGCGCCCCAGACTTTAGGCTTTGGAAGCCCCAGGCATGGGGCCCCCCAGCCATTAGGCTTAGGGAGCCCATGGCCTGGAACGTCCAAACCCTTCGGCTTAGGGCACGCCAGGCCTTGGGCACCCCAGCCCTTAGGCTTTGGGAGCCCCAGGCCTGGGGCACTCCAGCCCTTAGGGTTAGGGAGCCCCAGGCCTGGGGTGCCCCAGCCCTTAGGGTTTTGGGAGCCCCAGACCTGGGGCGCCCCAGCCTTTAGGCTTAGGGAGCCCAAGGGCTGCGACGCCCCTGCTCTTAGGCTTTGGGAGCCCAAGGCCTGATGCGCACCAGCCCTTAGGCTTAGGGAGCCCCAGGCCCTGGTTGCCACAGCCCTTAGGCTGACGGAGCCCATGCCCTGGGACGCCCCAGCCCTTCGGCTTAGTGAGCCCCAGGCCTGGAGCATCCCAGCGCTTAGGCTTAGGGAGCCCCAGGCCTGGAGCGCCCCACCCCTTAGGCTTTGGAGCCCGAGGCCTGTGGCTCCCCAGCCCTACGGCTTTTGGAACCCCAGGCCTAGGGTGCCCCAGCCCTTAGGCGTTGGGAGCCCCAGGCATGGTACGCCCCAGCCCTTCGGCTTTGGGAGCTTCTGGTCTGGGGCGCCACTGTCCTTAGGCTTATGGCGCACCAGGCCTAGGGCGCCCAAGCCCTTATGCTTTGGGGGCCCCAGGCCTGGGGTGCTCCAGCCCTTAGGCTTAGGGAGCCCCAGGCCTGGGGCGCACCAGCCCTTCGGCTTAGGGAGCGCCAGGCCTTGGGCGCCCCAGCCCTTAGGCTTTGGGAGCCCCAGGCCTGAGGCGCTCCAGCCCTTCGGCTTTGGGAGCTTCTGGTCTGGGGCGCCACTGTCCTTAGGGTTATGGCGCACCAGGCCTAGGGCACCCAAGCCCTTATGCTTTGGGGGCCCCAGGCCTGGGGTGCTCCAGCCCTTAGGCTTAGGGAGCCCCAGGCCTGGGGCGCACCAGCCCTTCGGCTTAGGGAGCGACAGGCCTTGGGCGCCCCAGCCCTTAGGCTTTGGGAGCCCCAGGCCTGAGGCGCTCCAGCCCTTAGGCTTATGGAGCCCCAGGCCTGGGGCGCCCCAGCCCTTAGGCTTTGGGAGCCCCATACCTGGGGCGCCCCAGCCCTTAGGCTTAGGGAGCCCCAGGCCTGGGGCGCCACAGCCCTTAGGCTTTGGGCGCCCCAGGCCTAGGGGGCCCCAGACTTCGGCTTAGGGAGCCCCAGGCCTGGGGCGCCCCAACCCTTAGGCTTAGGGAGTCCCAAGCCTGGGGCCCCCCACCCCTTAGGCTTTGGGAGCTTCAGGCCTGGGGCGCCACAGCCTTTAGGCTTGGGAGCCCGAGGCCTGTGGCACCTCAGCCCTTAGGCTTTGGGAACCCTAGGCCTGGGGCGTCCCAGCCCTTAGGCTTTGGTAGCCCCAGGCATGGTACGACCCGGCCCTTAGGCTTTGGGAGCCCCAGGCCTGGGGCACCCCAGCCCTTCGGCTTTGGGAGTTTCTGGCCTGGGCCGCCACAGCCCTTAGGCTTTGGGAGCCCAAGGCATGGTACGCCCCAGCCCTTAGGTTAGGGAGCCCCAGGTCAGGGGGTCCCCAGCCCTTAGGCTTTTGGAACGCCAGCTCTGGGGCTCTTCAGCCCTTAGGCTTTGGGAGCCCCAGGCATGGTACGCCCCAGCCCTTATGCTTAGGGAGCCCCTGGCCTGGGGTGCCCCAGCCCTTAGGCTTTGGGAGCCCCAGGCCTGGGCCACCCTAGCCCTTAAGCTTAGGGAGCCCATGGCCTGGGGCGCCCCAGCCCTTCGGCTTAGGGAGCCCCTGGCATGGGACCGCCCAGCCTTAGGCTTTGGGAGCCCAAGGCCTGATGCGCCCCAGCCCTTAGGCTTAGGGAGCCCCAGGCCCTGGGCGCCACAGCCCTTAGGCTTTGGGAGCCCAAGGCCTGGGGCGCCCCAGCCCTTAGGCTTTGGTAGCCCCAGGCCAGGGGCGTAGCAGCCCTTAGGCTTAGGGAGCTCCAGGCATGGGGCAACCCAGCCCTTAGGCCTAGGGAGCCCATGGCCTGGGACGCCCCAGCCCTTCGGCTCTGGCGCGCCAGGCCTAGGGCGCCCCAGCCCTTAGGCTTTGGGAGCCCAAGGCCTGGCGTGCCCCAGCCCTTAGGCTTAGGGAGCCCATTGCCTGGGACACCCCAGCCCTTAGGCTTTGGTAGCCTCAGGCCTGGGGTGCCCCAGCCCTTAGGGTTTGGGAGCCCAAGGCCTGGGGTGCCTCAGCCCTTAGGCTTTGGGAGCCCCAGGCCTGGGGCGCTCCAGCCCTTAGGCTTAGGGAGCCCCAGGCCTGAGGCGCCACAGCCCTTAGGCTTATGGAGCCCCAGGCCTGGGAGGGCCCCGCCCATCGGCTTAGGGAGCCCCAGGCCTGGAACGCCCCCGCCCGTCGGCTTAGGGCGCACCAGGCCTAGGGCGCCCAAGCCCTTAGGCTTTGGGAGCCCAAGGCTTTGGGCACCCCATAGCTTAGGCTTTGGGAACCCCAGGCATGGTACGCCCCAGCCCTTAGGTTAGGGAGCCCCAAGCCTGGGGCACCCCAGTCCTTAGGCTTTGGGAGCCCCAGGCCGGGGCGCCCCAGGACTTACGTTTGGGAGCCCCTGGCGTGGGGCGCCCCAGCCCTTCGACTTAGAGAGCCCCTGGCATGGGGCGGCCCAGCTTTAGGCTTTGAGAGCCCCAGGCCCTGGGCGCCCCAGCCCTTAGGCTTTGGGAGCCCAAGGCCTGGGGAGCCCCAGGCCTTAGGCTTTGGGAGCCCCAGGCCTGGGGCGCTCCAGCCATTAGGCTTAGGGAGCCCCAGGCCTGAGACGCTCAAGCCCTTAGGCTTAGGGAGCCCCAGGCCTGGGGCGCCCCAGTCCTTAGGCTTTGGGAGCCCCAGACCTGGGGCGCCCCAGCCATAGGCTTAGGGAGCCCAAGGGCTGCGACGCCCCTGCCCTTAGGTTTTGGGAGCCCCAAGCCTGAAGCCCCCCAGTCCTTAGGCTTAGGGAGCCCCAGGCTTGGGGCGCCCCACCCCTTAGGCTTTGGGAGCCCGAGGCCTGTGGCTCCCCAGCCCTTCGGCTTTTGGAGTCCCAGGCCTTGGGCGCCCCAGCCCTTAGGTGTTGGGAGCCCCAGGCATGGTACGCCCCAGCCCTTCGGCATTGGGAGCTTCTGGCCTGGGGCGCCACTGTCCTTAGGCTTGTGGCGCGCCAGGCCTAGGGCGCCCAAGCCCTTAGGCTTTGGGGGCCGCAGGCCTTGGGCGCTCCAGCCCTTAGGATTAGGGAGCCCCAGGCCTGGGGCGCACCAGCCCTTAGGCTTAGGGAGCCCATGGCCTGGGACGCCCCAGCCCTTCGGCTTATGGCGCGCCAGGCCTTGGGCGCCCCAGCCCTTAGGCTTTGAGAGCCCCAGGCCTGGGGCGCCGCAGCCCTTAGACTTAGGGTGACCCCAGGCCTGGGGCGCCCCAGCCCTTAGGTTTGGGAGTCCCAGGCCTGAGGCGCTCCAGCCTTTAGGCTTAGGGAGCCCCAGGCCTGGGGCGCCCCAGCCCTTAGGCTTTGGGAGCCAAAGACCTGGGGCACCCCAGCCCTTAGGCTTAGGGAGCCCAAGGGCTGCGAAGCCCCTGCCCTTAGGCTATGGGAGCCCCAGGCCTGAAGCCCCCCAGTGCTTAGGCTTAGGGAGCCCATGCCCTGGGACGCCCCAGCCCTTCGGCTTAGTGAGCCCCAGGCCTGGGGCATCCCAGCCCTTAGGCTTAGGGAGCCCCAGGCCTGGGGCGCCCCAGCACTTAGGCTTAGGGAACCCATGGCTTGGGACGCCCCAGCCCTTCGGCTTAGGGAGCCCCAGGCATGGCACGCCCCAGCCCTTAGGCTTTGGGAGCTTCTGGCCTGGGGCGCCACTGTCCTTAGGCTTATGGCGCGCCAGGCCTAGGGCGCTAAAGCCCTTAGGCTTTGGGGGCCCCAGGCCTGGGGCGCTCCAGCCCTTAGGCTTAGGGAGCCCCAGGCCTGGGACGCCCCAGCGCTTCGGCTTATGGCGCGCCAGGCCTTGGGCGCCCCAGCCCTTAGGCTTTGGGAGCCCCAGGCCTGGGGCGCCATAGCCCTTAGGCTTTGGGAGCCCCAGGCCTGGGGCGCCCCAGCCCTTAGGCTTTGGGAGCCCCAGACCTGGGGCGCCCCAGCCCTTAGGCTTAGGGAGCCCAAGGGCTGCGACGCCCCTGCCCTTAGGCTTTGGGAGCCCCAGGCCTGAAGCCCCCCAGTCCTTAGGCTTAGGGAGCCCCAGACCTGGGGCGCTACAGCCCTTAGTCTTTGGGCGCCCCAGGCCTAGGGGGCACCAGACTTCGGCTTAGGGAGCCCCAGGCCTGGGGAGCCCCAGCCCTTAGTCTTAGGGAGTCACAAGCCTTGGGCCCCCAACCCCTTAGGCTTTGGGAGCTCCAGGCCTGGGGCGTCTCAGCCCTTAGGCTTTGTGAGCCCCAGCAATGGTACGCCCCGGCCCTTAGGCTTTGGGAGCCCCAGGCCTGGGGCACCCCAGCCCATCGGCTTTGGGAGTTTCTGGCCTGGGCCGCCACAGCCCTTAGGCTTTGGGAGCCCCAGGCATGGTATGCCCCCGCCCGTCGGCTTAGGGAGCCCCAGGCCTAGGACGCCCCAGCACTTCGGTTTAGGGCGTGCCAGGCCTAGGCCGCCCTAACCCTTAGGCTATGGGATGCACAGGCGTGTGGCGCGCAGTCCTTAAGCTTAGGGTGCCCCAAGTCTGGGGCGCCTCAACCCTTAAGCTTAGAGAGCCCATGGCCTGGGACGCCCCAGCCCTTAGGCTTTGGTAGCCCCAGGCCTGGGGTGCCCCAGCCGTTAGGCTTTGGGAGCCCAAGGCCTGGGATGCCCCAGCCGTTAGGCTTTGGGAGCCCCAGGCCAGGGGCGCTCCAGCCCTTAGGCTTAGGGAGCCCCAGGCCTGGGACGCCCCCGCCCGTTGGCTTAGGGAGCCCCAGGCCTGGTACGCCCCCGCCCGTCGGCTTAGGGCGCGCCAGGCCTAGGGCGCCCAAGCCCTTAGGCTTTGGGAGCCCAAGGCTTTGGGCACCCCAGACCTTAGGCTTTGGGAGCCCCAGGCATGGGGCGCACCAGCCCTTAAGCTTAGGGAGCCCATGGCCTGGGACGCCCCAGCCCTTCGTCTTAGGGCACGCCAGGCCTGGGGCGCCCCAGCCCTTAGGGTTTTGGGAGTCCCAGACCTGGGGCGCCCCAGCCTTTAGGCTTAGGGAGCCCATGGGCTGCTACGCCCCTGCCCTTAGGCTTTGGGAGCCCCAGGGCTGATGCGCCCCAGCCCTTAGGCTTAGGGAGCCCCAGGCCCTGGGCGCCACAGCCCTTAGGCTTAGGGAGCCCATGCCCTGGGACGCCCCAGCCCTTCGGCTTAGTGAGCCCAAGGCCTGGGGCATCCCAGCCCTTAGGCTTAGGGAGCCCCAGGCCTGGGGCCCCTCAGCCCTTTGGTTTAGGGAACCCATGGCTTGGGACGCCCCAGCCCTTCGGCTTAGGGAGCCCCAGTCCTGGGGCGCTCCAGACTTAGGCTTTGGGAGCCCAAGGTATGGTACGCTCCAGCCCTTAGGTTAGGGAGCCCCAGGCCAGGGGCTCCCCAGCACTAAGGCTTTTGGAGCTCCAGCTCTGGGGCTCCCCAGCTCTT
Organism: Tenrec ecaudatus; assembly: GCF_050624435.1. Taxonomy (NCBI): domain Eukaryota; kingdom Metazoa; phylum Chordata; class Mammalia; order Afrosoricida; family Tenrecidae; genus Tenrec; species Tenrec ecaudatus. Next base: position 274,584 of record NW_027459537.1, on the reverse strand, counting down.
AGGCTTAGGGAACCCATGGCTTGGGACGCCCCAGCCCTTCGGCTTAGGGAGCCCCAGGCATGGCACGCCCCAGCCCTTAGGCTTTGGGAGCCCCAGGCCTGGGCCACCCCAGCCCTTAAGCTTAGGGAGCCCATGGCATGGGGCACCCCAGCCCTTCGGCTTAGGGAGCCCCTGGCATGGGACGGCCCAACCTTAGGCTTTGGGAGCCCCAGGCCTTGGGCGCACCAGCCCTTAGGCTTTGGATGCCCAAGGCCTGGGGCGCCCCAGGCCTTAGGCTTTGGGTGCCCCAGGCCTGGGGCGCTCCAGCCATTAGGCTTAGGGAGCCCCAGGCCTGGGGGGTCCCAGCCCTTAGGCTTTGGGAGCCCAAGGCCTGGGGCTCCCCAGCCCTTAGGCTTTGGGAGCCCCAGGCCTGGGGCGTAGCAGCCCTTAGGCTTAGGGAGCTCCAGGCATGGGGCGACCCAGCCCTTAGGCCTAGGGAGCCCATGGCCTGGGACGCCCCAGCCCTTCGGCTATGGCGAGGCGGACCTAGGGCGCCCAAGCCCTTAGGCTTTGGAAGCCCAAGGCTTTGGTCGCCCCATAGCTTAGGCTTTGGGAACCCCAAGCATGGTACGCCCCAGCCCTTAGGTTAGGGAGCCCCAGGCCTGGGGCGCCCCAGTCCTTAGGGTTTGGGAGCCCCAGGCCTGGGGCGCCCCAGGACTTAGGTTTGGGAGCCCCTTTCCTGGGGCGCCCCAGCCCTTCGGCTTAGAGAGCCCCTGGCATGGGGCGGCCCAGCTTTAGGCTTTGGGAGCCCCAGGCCCTGGGCGCCCCAGCCCTTAGGCTTTGGGAGCCCACGGCCTGGGGCGCCCCAGGCCTTAGGCTTTGGGAGCCCCAGGCCTGGGGCGCTCCAGCCATTAGGCTTAGGGAGCCCCAGGCCTGAGGCGCTCTAGCCCTTAGGCTTAGGGAGCCCCAGGCCTGGGGCGCCCCAGTCCTTAGGCTTTGGGAGCCCCAGACCTGGGGCTCCCCAGCCCATAGGCTTAGGGAGCCCAAGGGCTGCGACGCCCCTGCCCTTAGGCTTTGGGAGCCCCAGGCCTGAGGCCCCCCAGTCCTTAGGCTTAGGGAGCCCCAGGCCTGGGGCTCCCCACCCCTTAGGCTTTGGGAGCCCGAGGCCTGTGGCACCCCAGCCCTTTGACTTTTGGAGCCCCAGGCCTGGGGCGCCCCAACACTTAGGCGGTGGGAGCCCCAGGCATGGTACGCCCCAGCCCTTCGGCTTTGGGAGCTTCTGGCCTGGGGCGCCACTGTCCTTAGGCTTATGGCGCGCCAGGCCTAGGGCGCCCAAGCCCTTAGGCTTTGGGGGCCCCAGGCCTGGGGCGCTCCAGCCCTTAGGCTTAGGGAGCCCCAGGCCTGGGGCGCACCAGCCCTTAGGCTCAGGGAGCCCATGGCCTGGGATGCCCAGCCCTTCGGCTTATGGCGCGCCAGGCCTTGGGCGCCCCAGCCCTTAGGCTTTGGGAGCCCCAGGCCTGGGGCGCCATAGCCCTTAGGCTTTGGGAGCCCCAGCCCTGGGGCGCCCCAGCCCTTAGGCTTTGGGAGCCCCAGACCTGGGGCGCCCCAGCCCTTAGGCTTAGGGGGCCCAAGGGCTGCGACGCCCCTGCCCTTAGGCTTTGGGAGCCCCAGGCCTGAAGCCCCCCAGTCCTTAGGCTTAGGGAGCCCCAGGCTTGGGGCGCCACAGCACTTAGGCTTTGGGCGCCTCAGGCATAGGGGGCCCCAGACTTCGGCTTAGGGAGCCCCAGGCCTGGGGAGCCCCAGCCCTTAGGCTTAGGGAGTCCCAAGCCTGGGGCCCCCCACCCCTTAGGCTTTGGGAGCTCCAGGCCTGGGGCGCCACAGCCTTTAGGCTTGGGAGCCCGAGGCCTGTGGCACCTCAGCCCTTAGGCTTTGGGAGCCCCAGGCCTGGGGCGTCCCAGCCCTTAGGCTTTGTGAGCCCCAGCAATGGTACGCCCCGGCCCTTAGGCTTTGGGAGCCCCAGGCCTGGGGCACCCCAGCCCTTCGGCTTTGGGAGTTTCTGGCCTGGGCCGCCACAGCCCTTAGGCTTTGGTAGCCCCAGGCATGTTACGCCCCCGCCCGTCGGCTTAGGGAGCCCCAGGCCTAGGACGCCCCAGCACTTCGGCTTAGGGCGCGCTAGGCCTAGGCCGCCCTAATCCTTAGGCTTTGGGATCCACAGGCGTGTGGCGCGCAGTCCTTAACCTTAGGGTGCCCCAGGTCTGGGGAGCCTCAACCCCTAAGCTTAGGGAGCCCATGGCCTGGGACGCCCCAGCCCTTAGGCTTTGGTAGCCCCAGGCCTGGGGTGCCCCAGCCCTTAGGCTTTGGGAGCCCAAGGCCTGGGGTGCCCCAGCCATTAGGCTTTGGGAGCCCCAGGCCTGGGGCGCTCCAGCCCTTAGGCTTAGGGAGCCCCAGGCCTGGGACGCCCCCGCCCATTGGCTTAGGGAGCCCCAGGCCTGGGGCGCCCCAGCCCTTAGGGTTTTAGCAGCCCCAGACCTGGGGCTCCCCAGCCTTTAGGCTTAGGGAGCCCAAGGGCTGCGACGCCCCTGCCCTTAGGCTTTGGGAGCCCCAGGCCTGATGCGCCCCAGCCCTTAGGCTTAGGGAGCCCCAGGCCCTGGGCGCCACAGCCCTTAGGCTTAGGGAGCCCATGCCCTGGGATGCCCCAGCCCTTTGGCTTAGTGATCCCCAGGCCTGGGGCATCCCAGCCCTTAGGCTTAGGGAGCCCCAGGCCTGGGGCGCCCCAGCCCTTAGGCTTAGGGAACCCATGGCTTTTGACGCCCCAGCCCTTCGGCTTAGGGAGCCCCAGTCCTGGGGCGCTCCAGCCCTTAGGCTTTGGGAGCCCAAGGCATGGTACGCCCCTGTCCTTAGGTTAGGGAGCTCCAGGCCAGGGGTCCCCAGCCCTTAGGCTTTTGGAGCTCCAGCTCTGGGGCTCCCCAGCTCTTAGGCTTAGGGAACCCATGGCTTGGGACGCCCCAGCCCTTCGGCTTAGGGAGCCCCAGGCATGGCACGCCCCAGCCCTTAGGCTTTGGGAGCCCCAGGCCTGGGCCACCCCAGCCCTTAAGCTTAGGGAGCCCATGGCATGGGGCACCCCAGCCCTTCGGCTTAGGGAGCCCCTGGCATGGGACGGCCCAACCTTAGGCTTTGGGAGCCCCGGGCCTTGGGCGCACCAGCCCTTAGGCTTTGGATGCCCAAGGCCTGGGGCGCCCCAGGCCTTAGGCTTTGGGTGCCCCAGGCCTGGGGCGCTCCAGCCATTAGGCTTAGGGAGCCCCAGGCCTGGGGGGTCCCAGCCCTTAGGCTTTGGGAGCCCAAGGCCTGGGGCTCCCCAGCCCTTAGGCTTTGGGAGCCCCAGGCCTGGGGCGTAGCAGCCCTTAGGCTTAGGGAGCTCCAGGCATGGGGCGACCCAGCCCTTAGGCCTAGGGAGCCCATGGCCTGGGACGCCCCAGCCCTTCGGCTATGGCGAGGCGGACCTAGGGTGCCCAAGCCCTTAGGCTTTGGAAGCCCAAGGCTTTGGTCGCCCCATAGCTTAGGCTTTGGGAACCCCAAGCATGGTACGCCCCAGCCCTTAGGTTAGGGAGCCCCAGGCCTGGGGCGCCCCAGTCCTTAGGGTTTGGGAGCCCCAGGCCTGGGGCGCCCCAGGACTTAGGTTTGGGAGCCCCTTTCCTGGGGCGCCCCAGCCCTTCGGCTTAGAGAGCCCCTGGCATGGGGCGGCCCAGCTTTAGGCTTTGGGAGCCCCAGGCCCTGGGCGCCCCAGCCCTTAGGCTTTGGGAGCCCACGGCCTGGGGCGCCCCAGGCCTTAGGCTTTGGGAGCCCCAGGCCTGGGGCGCTCCAGCCATTAGGCTTAGGGAGCCCCAGGCCTGAGGCGCTCCAGCCCTTAGGCTTAGGGAGCCCCAGGCCTGGGGCGCCCCAGTCCTTAGGCTTTGGGAGCCCCAGACCTGGGGCTCCCCAGCCCATAGGCTTAGGGAGCCCAAGGGCTGCGACGCCCCTGCCCCTAGGCTTTGGGAGCCCCAGGCCTGAGGCCCCCCAGTCCTTAGGCTTAGGGAGCCCCAGGCCTGGGGCTCCCCACCCCTTAGGCTTTGGGAGCCCGAGGCCTGTGGCACCCCAGCCCTTCGACTTTTGGAACCCCAGGCCTGGGGCGCCCCAACACTTAGGCGGTGGGAGCCCCAGGCATGGTACGCCCCAGCCCTTCGGCTTTGGGAGCTTCTGGCCTGGGGCGCCACTGTCCTTAGGCTTATGGCGTGCCAGGCCTAGGGCGCCCAAGCCCTTAGGGTTTGGGGGCCCCAGGCCTGGGGCGCTCCAGCCCTTAGGCTTAGGGAGCCCCAGGCCTGGGGCGCACCAGCCCTTAGGCTCAGGGAGCCCATGGCCTGGGATGCCCCAGCCCTTCGGCTTATGGCGCGCCAGGCCTTGGGCGCCCCAGCCCTTAGGCTTTGGGAGCCCCAGGCCTGGGGCGCCATAGCCCTTAGGCTTTGGGAGCCCCAGGCCTGGGGCGCCCAAGCCCTTAGGCTTTGGGAGCCCCAGACCTGGGGCGCCCCAGCCCTTAGGCTTAGGGGGCCCAAGGGCTGCGACGCCCCTGCCCTTAGGCTTTGGGAGCCCCAGGCCTGAAGCCCCCCAGTCCTTAGGCTTAGGGAGCCCCAGGCCTGGGGCGCCACAGCACTTAGGCTTTGGGCGCCCCAGGCATAGGGGGCCCCAGAATTCGGCTTAGAGAGCCCCAGGCCTGGGGAGCCCCAGCCCTTAGGCTTAGGGAGTCCCAAGCCTGGGGCCCCCCACCCCTTAGGCTTTGGGAGCTCCAGGCCTGGGGCGCCACAGCCTTTAGGCTTGGGAGCCCGAGGCCTGTGGCACCTCAGCCCTTAGGCTTTGGGAGCCCCAGGCCTGGGGCGTCCCAGCCCTTAGGCTTTGTGAGCCCCAGCAATGGTACGCCCCGGCCCTTAGGCTTTGGGAGCCCCAGGCCTGGGGCACCCCAGCCCTTCGGCTTTGGGAGTTTCTGGCCTGGGCCGCCACAGCCCTTAGGCTTTGGTAGCCCCAGGCATGTTACGCCCCCGCCCGTCGGCTTAGGGAGCCCCAGGCCTAGGACGCCCCAGCACTTCGGCTTAGGGCGCGCTAGGCCTAGGCCGCCCTAATCCTTAGGCTTTGGGATCCACAGGCGTGTGGCGCGCAGTCCTTAACCTTAGGGTGCCCCAGGTCTGGGGAGCCTCAACCCCTAAGCTTAGGGAGCCCATGGCCTGGGACGCCCCAGCCCTTAGGCTTTGGTAGCCCCAGGCCAGGGGTGCCCCAGCCCTTAGGCTTTGGGAGCCCAAGGCCTGGGGTGCCCCAGCCCTTAGGCTTTGGGAGCCCCAGGCCTGGGGCGCTCCAGCCCTTAGGCTTAGGGAGCCCCAGGCCTGGGACGCCCCCGCCCATTGGCTTAGGGAGCCCCAAGCCTGGGGCGCCCCAGCCCTTAGGGTTTTAGCAGCCCCAGACCTGGGGCTCCCCAGCCTTTAGGCTTAGGGAGCCCAAGGGCTGCGACGCCCCTGCCCTTAGGCTTTGGGAGCCCCAGGCCTGATGCGCCCCAGCCCTTAGGCTTAGGGAGCCCCAGGCCCTGGGCGCCACAGCCCTTAGGCTTAGGGAGCCAATGCCCTGGGATGCCCCAGCCCTTTGGCTTAGTGATCCCCAGGCCTGGGGCATCCCAGCCCTTAGGCTTAGGGAGCCCCAGGCCTGGGGCGCCCCAGCCCTTAAGCTTAGGGAACCCATGGCTTTTGACGCCCCAGCCCTTCGGCTTAGGGAGCCCCAGTCCTGGGGCGCTCCAGCCCTTAGGCTTTGGGAGCCCAAGGCATGGTACGCCCCTGCCCTTAGGTTAGGGAGCTCCAGGCCAGGGGTCCCTAGCCCTTAGGCTTTTGGAGATCCAGCTCTGGGGCTCCCCAGCCCTTAGGCTTTTGGAGCTCCAACTCTGGGGCCCCCCAGCCCTTAGGCTTTGGGAGCCCCAGGCCTGGGCCACCCCAGCCCTTAAGCTTAGGGAGCCCATGGCCTGGGGCGCCCCCGCCCTTCGGCTTAGGGAGCCCCTGGCATGGGAAGGTCCAGCCTTAGGCTTTGGGAGACCCAGGCCTGGGGCGCCCCAGGCCTTAGGCTTTGGTTGCCCCAGGCCTGGGGCGCTCCAGCCATTAGGCTTAGGGAGCACCAGGCCTGGGGCGTCCCAGCCCTTAGGCTTTGGGAGCCCAAGGCCTGGGGCGCCCCAGCCCTTAGGCTTTGGGAGCCCCAGGCCTGGGGCGTAGCAGCCCTTAGGCTTAGGGAGCTCCAGGCATGGTGCGACCCAGCCCTTAGGCCTAGGGAGCCCATGGCCTGGGACGCCCCAGCCCTTCGGCTATGGCACGCCAGGCCTAGGGCGCCCCAGCCCTTAGGCTTTGGGAGCCCAAGGCCTGGGGTGCCCCAGCCCTTAGGCTTTGGTATCCCCAGGCCTGGGGTGCCCCAGCCCTTAGGGTTTGGGAGCCCAAGGCCTGGCGTGCCTCAGCCCTTAGGCTTTGGGAGCCCCAGGCCTGGGGCGCTCCAGCCATTAGGCTTAGGGAGCCCCAGGCCTGGGGCGCCACAGCCCTTAGGCTTCGGGAGCCCCAGGCCTGGGACGCCCCCGCCCGTCGGCTAGGGAGCCCCAGGCCTGCTACGCCCCCGCCTGTGTGTAAATAAATGCCTGTTTCAAGGGGTGAGTAAATCCTAAGGTAAGGAGTGACAGGGCTTTGTTGGCATAAACCCAGCAAGGCATTATGAGTCGGATATTAATGAACTCATGCTCCTGGGCCTCACAGAGCCCCAGCTCAACTGCTTCAGCTTGTTGACAAACTGAACTCAGGGTACCCGGAGAGAGCACTAACATTTTGATGAACAGGGTTGGTTGGGTATGATGCTTCCTAACTTGCATTTTAATACAAATTTGATGCTTCATCTGAGCAATGTGGAAAGAGCATTCAGATAAAAGAGAGGGACAAACATCAAGTGACCAGAGGATGAAACTTCTATCTAATCTGTGCCCACTGGAATTGCTTCGTTGGAAGGTATTTTTTGGTGGTGTGGGGTTGTTCCCCTACCCTGCTCCAAGCCTTCCTCCTCATGCCCACCCTCACCCCAGCATACATCCTACTGGGAGAATGTCTCTGAATAATGAAGTTTTAATAAATGAAGCTTTAATGAGCCTGATAGTCTGCCTAAGACCCCTTCAAACTGTAGCCTTTCATTTGTATTCTTCCATCCTTTTTGAAGAAATGAACCTGATGGCAGGTAGTATGTTTCCTCTCCAGGATGAGCTGATAGAGCCTCTCACTGCTGCAGTGGGAGGTGAAACATTAAAAGGCCCTCTGTGGCCATGAGACATGCCCACTCTCCAAGAGACACTGGGCAGGTTTGCTGAAGCTCCTCAGAATTGACTAGTGGCCCTGGTCCACCCATCTCAACAAACCCAGTCTTCATTTGCACTGCATGCCCTCTCTGAGCTCCAACTGCATGCTTCATTTGAGGATGACAAAGCCTCTATTGTCTGAGAAGATGCGCAGACATATGAACTAATCAATGCTCCCCCGTCCCCGGGGAGTGTGAAATTCTCCCATCATGACCCACCAGCTTCCCTGGAAATTCCTGTCTTAACTCAGGCACTTAATATCATTGGTGTCTGTGCTTCCTTCCTTCTTGCACACCCCCCAGGTATTAACTGTCATCCTTCCTCTCCCTAAAATATACTTTGAATCTATTCACTTCATGCCATCCCTACTGCCCCAAGGTGTGTCTTGCATTGACTATGAAACTAGATTCTGTATCCATTTTCCAGGGCTGTCAAAACAAAGCATCGTAAATCATGTGGCTTTTAAGAACAGTCCACCACCTGTCTATTAGTTCGTGGTGCAGTGGTAGCTAGAGTGTTGCTGTGAAATTGGAAGCTGTGCCACCGATATGACAAACCCCAGAAGGGTCAGCAATGATGGGCAGGTTTCAGTGGAACCTCAAGCCCTGTGGTACTCAACCTTCCTTTAATACAATTCCTCATGTTGTGGTGACCCCCAACCATAAAATCATTTTCCTTGCTACTTCATACCTGTAATTTTGCTACTGCCATGAATCGGGTGACTCGTGTTAAAAGGTCGCTGGACCCTAAAGGGGTCACAACCCACAGATTGAGAACCACTGCTCTAGCCTAAGGCAGACTAGGAAGAAAGACCTGGTGATCTACTTCCAAATATTAACAAATGAAAGCCTTATGGGTCACAACAAAATATGGTCCTATACAATGCTGGAAGATGAGCCACTGACCTGCACACAACAGCTACAAAAATAGATTCAAACACACCAACAAAGGCCTGCTGAACTCCAAAGCCCTAACAAACCCACTGCCCTCAAGTCCATGCCAACTCATAGCGGCCCTATAGGACAAGTGCGAACTGTGTATTAGTCTGGGTATGCTAGAGAAAAATCGAGGGAGACTCATGTGTATGAGAGAGAGTTGGTGTTTTTTTAAAAATCATTTCCCTATTATTTAATCATTATATTAGGGATTCATACAACACTTATCACAATCCATCCATCCATCCATTATAAAGCACATTTATACATTCATTGTCCTCATCATTGTCAAAACATTTGCTCTCCACATAAGTCCCTGGCACCTGCTCCTCATTTTTCTCCTCCCTCCCCACTCCCCCCTCCTTATGAACCCTTGAAAATTTTATTGGGGCTAATACAACTCTTATCACAGTCATTCCATCCATCCATCCATCCATCCATCCATCCACCCATTGTGTGTCACGTACATTTGTACATGTGTTGCCCTCATCATTCTCAAAACATTTGCTTTCTACTTGAGCCCTTGGTATCAGCTCCTCATTTCCCCACTTCCAACGTCCCCCCTCATAAATCCTTGATAATATATAAATTATTTTGTCATATCTTACACGTCAAACATCTCACTTCCCCCACTTTTCTGTTGTCCATCCCCCAGGGCAGAGGTTTTATGTAGATCCTTGTAATCGGTTCACCCTTTCTACCCCACCTTCCCTCCACCCTCCTGGTATTGCCACTCTCACCACTGGTCCTGAAGGGATCATCTGTCGTGGATTCCCTGTGTTTCCAGCTCCTGTCTGTACCAGAGTACATGTTCTGTCCTAATTCTACCTTATAAATTCAGAGAGAGAGTTTTATATCAAACAGTAATTGTACATTAAGCAAACGTCCCAGCCCAGTGCAGATCAAATCCATAAGTCTGAGATTAGCCCATATGTCTGATACCAATCTATAAATTCCTTTTCAGACCCATAAAACATGTGCAGTGATGCTGAATGCAGGATAATCACAGGCCAATGGGTGGAAAGTCTTGTGGATCCAGTGGCACTGTAAGCATCTCAGTGCTGGCAGCGATCTCTCTGAGGCTACTTTGGCTTCAGAGGTCTGGTCGCATCCATTTGGCTTGCCTTCTGCAATGTCTCCCAAGGAGTAGCAGAGAGAGAAAGAGAGAGAGACAGAGAGAGAGAGAGAGAGAGAGAGAGAGAGAGAGAGAGAGAGAGAGAGAGAGAGAGAGGTGTCTTCCACCTCCAAGGAGGAAGTACCAGATTTCTCAGAGTTCTCAGGAGAAGGCTATGCCCACATTAAAATCTCACTGATTATATCCAGATTGGCAGCCTAGACTCCACGCCTACACTCCTAATCCTTAACTTGTCACAAGTTTAGGTGACTACCACAGGCTCCCAATCCATAACAAGCCCATTTATTTTTTCCCTGCATACCGACACCAATTTAATACCCAAAGATTTACCCAATGGGTGGAGATCTACTTCTAAAACATGAATATAGAAAAATCGCTTTTGCTTGAAGGCTCTCAAGGAAATACTCACTGAAAACTCCATTCCTATTCTCTCACCTCCCCCAAATTAGTCTTCTTCTGGGCTTTCAGTCACACCAAGATCTCTCCTGCCCCATCTCTCCTGCCCCAAGGCCTTTACATGCACTGTCACCTCTTCCAAGCCTTGAAGTGCCAAGTTCAAAGTTCCAGTTAATCTCCCTGATCCTGAATTTTAAGAACTGTGTGTGTGGGAGGGAAGGGGTTGGGCTGTTTGTTGAACTGCTGGGTTTTGGAGCCATTTGTTATGCAACCTCATTTTGTCAATGACTGTTTAATTAATGCACCATTCATTGGCCCTTCTTCCACTCACAGCACATGGCTTACATCTTTGGGATCACTCTTCCACCATGCTCCATCTCCATGCTTCTGCTGGCATTGACCCAATCTGCCAGCTCCAGGCCTGGCTAGTCAGGGCATGACTTTCCTCTGTCCAAAGGGACTGGGTCAGACTCAGTATGTGACTCATGCTAGGTTAATGATATCTAACGCTAAAAAATGCCCCAGAAACAATTGCCCCATTGCCAATGAGTCCATTTTGAATCATACAAAGTCCCTGTGGGGTTTCTCAGACTGTAAATATTTATGTGAGCAGAAAGTTCCATCTTTTTCCCTATGAGGTAGCTGGTAGGGTAGCACTGCCAACCTTGCAGTTAGCAATCCAATGCTTACCTGATAGTACCACCAATGATTAGAAAGGAAAAGAGCCTCTCTCTAATAGAATTCCTGAGCTTCTAGATAAAACTACAGCTGTCATCAGGAAGCTTGCGTGAAAATCAAAAGGAAACAGCACTGAAAGGAAAAGGTTCAAACTCTGATGGTATCAACTGAGTGCCAGAACCCAGCAATTCCTGATGCTCTGTCCCCAAACTTACAAATTCCATAAACCTACCCATTAATTTCTTCTCCTGCTCCTTCTCACGCCCCAAGGTACTTTGACTTAGCTTTGAAGGCACTCACAACTTCACGGGTTCTGCCTTGCACAGGTGTCTGCTTGCTTCCAGTTCAGTCCTGACATAGTCCCTATCTTTAGCCATGTTAGGCTTGCGTCCTAGAGCTTTCCTTTGCTTGTCTCCCTATTGCTCTTGTCCTATGAAGTCTGTGGCTTTATCTTTAAGTCTAAGTCCTGCCCTTTCGCTTTCGTAGAAATCTGTCTCTGTATCTTGGCTCGTGGCACGTTGTGTCCTTCAAAGATGACTGTCCTAATGTTTCACATTGCACATTCTCTTGTTACAAGATGAGTTTGTGTTCACTTTTCCAGAAACAGGGCCCCTGCTTTCCCTCTTCCTTGCATCTTGGCAGGCCTTTGACTATGGCAGAAGTGTTGCTCTGTGACTTCCACCTGGTCGTATTGAGTTGTTCACCATTGGGACCCTGTCAGGATGTTGCAAGGAAGACCAAGCCAAATGAAAATGTCACATATAGGGTTCTTCTTGAGCTCCAACCAATAGAAGTATCAGTCGTGTGAGGGAGTGAGTCTTAAGAGAGCTGCAGCCTCTGTCCTTTGAGCTACCCCAGCTAATGCTTGATGAAGCCAAAACTAGTGTCCTCACTGAGCTCTGCCCAGATTGCAGATTTGTGAGCAAAATTGATATTATCATTACTTTAAGATGTTATTTGTGGGGATACTTTCTGTTAGCAGCAGATCATCAGAATACTGCCTAATCAGACTGCATTGCCAGTTTTACTCTCTCTCTCCATATATATATATATATATATATATATGTATGGAAATATATAGATATCCTCCACTCATCTGTCAGTTGGTTGTACTATAATGGTTTGTGTATTGTTATGATGCTGGAAGCTCTGTTCCCAGAATTTCAAATACCAGCAGGATTGCCCATGGTGGACAGGTTTCAGTGAAGCTTCTAGACTAAGACAGACAAGGAAGAGGGGCCTGCCAGTCCACTTCCAAAAATTACTGAAAGAAAACCTTATGGATCACAAGAGAACACTGACTGACTAATGTGTTTTGGCCACACTATCAGTGGACAATTGCTAGAGGAAGACATCATATTTGATGAAATAGAGGGACATGGAAGGTCCTTATTGAGGCAGATTGACCTAATCGCTGCAGCAATGGACTTCAACATTCAGGAATGTGTGACAATGGTGCCAGATAAGACAGCACTCCATTCCATTTCATATAAGGTCTCCATGGATCACAGTAGACTTGATGGCACTCTCTATATGTTTGTCTTCAGTGACTTCCCATAGGGCTGCTCTGCCTGGCAGCCTCTATTCTTCATGCTTCCAAATGTGGAGCACAACAGGTCCATAGTCACTGATATTCCCCTCAATCCCTAGGTCAAGTAAGGAGGCATGAAACTAACTATATTGTTCTCTTTGCCTTGTCTCTCTTCCTTTTCCCATCCTCCAACAGGGCTAGAGGGGGTAAATACTTACCTTGCAGTCTAGAAGAGAATTTCTTCCACACCAAAATCTTCTCCTTCCTCAAAAGGCACATACATGCTTTTCTCCTTGTTTTGAATTACAATGGCAGATGGGATGGTAGGAAAGAAAATGAACTAGTCTAACAGAATGGCCAAACAGATTTACCTTCCACATATGGATTCAAATAACTCCTCAATCTTGTTATAGAGTCATGATATGATGAGCTCCATCAAAGCAGAGTAGAACACCACGGAGGTCAGACCAGAAAGACCATATTGAGTTGATTTTGTATGAGAGATTCTAGTTGCTAATTATACTTTTCATAACAGACAGATGGCAGGTATAGAAGCCCAGACTTAAAATGTCTTTATCTAATTGCCTGCCTAAATATATATTTGCAATATGGTCTTCAAAGGGAATACTTTCTTTACCTTAAATTCCACTTCTTTTCCCCCTCTTTTATGTAATTTTATTGAAATATCATTGATGTACAATAAACCATAGTGTGTTTTGCTCTTTGAGGTTTTTAAAAAGAATCATTTTATTGGGGGCTCCTACAACTCTTATCACAATCTACACATACATCCACTGTGTACATTTGTTGCCATCATCATTCTCAAAACATTTGCTTTCTACTTGAGCCCTTGGTAGTAGCTCCTCATTTCCCCTCATTCCCCCTCCCCCTCCCTCAAGGACCCTTGATAATTTATAAATTATTATTCTGTCCTATCTTACACTGTCCGACATTAACCTTCACCCACTTTTTTGTTGTCCCTCCCTCATGGAGGAGGTTATATGTAGATCCTTGTAATCAGATACCTCTTTCTACCCCACCTTTCCTCCAGCCTCTTGTTATTGCTCCTCTCAGCACTGGTCCTGAAGGGGTCATCTGTCCTGGTTTCCCTGTTTCCAGTTCCTATATGGACCAGTGTATATTCTCTGGTCTAGCCAGGTTTGTAAGGTAGAATTGGGATCATGATAGTGGGCGCGGTAGAATTTAGGAACGAGAGGAAAGTTATATGTTTCATCGTTGCTACACTGCATCCTGACTGGCTCATCTCCTCCCAGCGACCCTTCTGTAAGGGGTTGTCCAGTTGCCTACAGATAGATCTTGGATCCCCTAACTGTACCCTCCCTCATTCACAATGATATGATTTTTTTGTTCTTTGATGCCTGATACCTGATCCCTTCTACATCTTGTGATCACACAGGCTGGTGTGCTTCTTTCATGTGCACTTTATTGGTTCTGAGTTAGATGGCCACTAGTTAACCTTCTAGTCTTTAAAACCCTAGACTCTTTATCTTTTGATAGCTAGGCTCCATAAGCTTTCTTCACCTCATTTGTTTATACACCCACCTTTTGTCTTGAGTGATTGTGTCGGGAAGGTGACCATCATGGAATACCAGTTCCTTAAATTCCATATCTATAGGCTTAAGTCTTACCCACAGGAAGCCTGTTTTTATTTTATCCCTTGAACAAAATCTTGCAATATTTTTCTCTTTTTGGGTAAGTCCATCCTCAATCACTTATCCTTTAACATTTACAAGAATTTATCTGTAACCAACCCCATTTACATAGTCTCATTCATGCTATTTCCACAATAATTGCTAATAACCCTATTTTTTTAGAATCAGCAGAAAGCATCAGCATTAATATCCCATTGCCACTGAGTTGATTTCAACTCATGGTTACCCTATAGGACAGAATAGTATTGCCTCATAGGTTTCCAAGGCTGAAAAAAAATCTCTTTATTGTGAGTTGGGTGAAGGTTTACAGAATACATCCGTTTTCCATTTGACAGTTCACACATATTTTGATTCATGATATTGACTGCAATCTGCTCAACGTAATATCACTTATGGCACTTCCTCCTTGTATTTCCTGTTTCCATTCCCCCTTCTTTCCTGACCCTTCTGAACTTTATCTTTGAATAAATTATATCCTTTTGATTCAAATAGTTGATTAGTGTTACTTTTTACCTTATAGATCTACCTATTGTTTGGCTGAAGATTGAGCCAAGGGAGTGAGTTCAGTTCCAGATCTGAAGGTGCCTAAGGACAACAGTCTTGTGGGTTCCAAGAATCTCTCTCTGAGCAATACCCCTGAACTTTTAAAATAAGTTTAAACTTTGTTGCACATATTTCTCCTATTCTATCCCAAAATTCCAAAGCAAACTCATTATCATTGTGTTGAAGCTGACTCATAGAGACCCTACAAGATAGAATAGAACTTCACCCTTTCATTTTCCAAGGATTAAATCTTTACCAAAGCAGACAAACTCATATTTCTCACATGGACCAACTGATAGGTTAGAACCACTTACTTTGTGGTTAGGAGCTCAATGAGGAGTCCACTCTGCCATTAGAGCTCGTTAAGAATGCTATCCAGCATTCCCTAATGCTATCCCTCTCAGATCAGTTGGTAGTGGTAATAAATGTAAATCTTAAGGGGGTCAGACTGCCACATCATAACTCTTCCTTGGGGAAGATGGTGGGTTTGAACTGCTGATTGATTAGCCCTTAAGTGCTTAATTACTGCCTCACCAGGGTTCTCCTTAACATCAAAACAGTGAACACTTATTGGTTTATCTTGCTGGTCTCTGTTCCCTAAAAATTGCACTTCATCCACAGGGTTTTCGTCCACAAAACACAGCTGCTAGTGTTTTTGGTTTGTTTTTCCACATGACTTCACCTTCCTGGTCAAAGCTGATTTGTCCAGGGCTAAACACACAATGAAAACATAGCCATATTTGCACACTACAAAATTTGAAGTGAGACAGCAAGCTATTTGTTGAGTTTTTTGAATGACAGAAGTCTAAAAGGAAGTGTTATGATACAGGAAACAGTGAGTTTTGATGTCCAGGATCTATGCTGGGGACCCAGTTGGCACTCCGAATGACTATTCAAAGTGATGGTATGAATTCTCCTCTTCCATGACCTACACATATAATAGATATAACCACTAAGTCCATGATTTGACAAATGTCTTGTGTGATTGAGTTTGAGTTCCCCATAGGATTAGATCCTGAGACAAAGGTTTTAATTAAGCCATTTTTGGGGGGAGATATCAATAAGGAAATGGGAAATAGAAAAGGGAAAGAAAAGCAAAAGTGGCATAGCGAAAAAAGCTACTGTATACAAACATTTTAGGGGTGACGACGGTGTAGTATGGAAGAGACCAGACCAAAACCAGGGATGTACATGGTAGACAATGGTGGAGGAAGTGGGGAAAGGAAAACAAAAGGATGAATACAAGAAAGAAAAGGGTAGTGGGGCATGGGGCATTAACCCACCCAAAGGGGAGGGTATTGTTTATATCTCCACAGGAAAAGTGGGACCAGACTTCAACCCAGTGTCGCAAGGTGTGAATGCAATATCCCGGCGTGGAGGAGGGAACCGGTGGAGAGGTCTGGGAGGCTGGCCCCAGCACCATAAATTAAGTGGATTCCTGCCCCTCCCCCAAAAAGAATTTGTTCCAAAGGACGACATTGACTCTGCAGCTCTGGGAGATGGACATATTTGATCAGAGCACTCGGGAGCAGATGAAGGGGCAGGAGGAGAGAGTGGAGCACAGCCTGGCCCACCAGGCCGTGATAATGATGATCCTGAGTAGAGCAGCCAGTCCACAGAGAGAACAACATGGCTGGCTCCACTATGAGACATGATGCCCCTCAGTGACTAAGGGCGATACAGGGGACAGCACCGGAGACACAGTGTGGGAATTGCACCTGACCTGATCCCACCACACCGAGGCAAATCACTGGGGGAGTGCAGCGGAACAGCAAGAGAATGGAGTGGCAAGGTCCCCAGGGAATGCTGAAAGTGGACTTTGGGGCCAGGGCGTAGTGCCCCAACAGACTGGACTGGAAAACGCTCCTAAGGGCCAGCAAACGATCCCTGAACTAACTACAAGCTTTTCTCTTGTGAACTGTTTTGTTCTGTTCTTTGTCAGTGGTTTGTTTTTGTTGTTTTGTTGTCTGGTTGTATACTGTTGCTTTGTTTTCATCTGTCTAGTTTTCATGCATGTTAGTGACTCCACAGGTCTGTCTGAATAGGACAGGCT
Organism: Tenrec ecaudatus; assembly: GCF_050624435.1. Taxonomy (NCBI): domain Eukaryota; kingdom Metazoa; phylum Chordata; class Mammalia; order Afrosoricida; family Tenrecidae; genus Tenrec; species Tenrec ecaudatus. The sequence continues at coordinate 258,277 of NW_027459537.1, read as the reverse complement.
GGATGAACTATCTGGAGGAAAAACAATGGGACCGACAGTTCCGGGGGGACTTGGGGTGGGGGGGTAGGGGGGGTAAGGAAGTGGTGTTAACAAACCCAGGGACAAGCGAAAAACATGGGACCCCAGATGGTAGAGAAGGGGGAGTGACAAGCCTGGTGGGAAATGATCAAGGGTAAGGTTGCTTAGAGAAGAGGTATACTCTAGCCCAGGTGGCGATGAAGCATGGTAGTAGGGCAGGAGGAAAGTCAAGGGAGATGGAGGAAAGAGCTAGGAGTCAAAGGGCATTCATGGAGGTCTAGACAAAGACATGTACATGCAAATATATATAGGAGGATGGGGAAATAGATCTATGTGTCTATATTTATAGGTCAAGTATTAAGGTGGCGGAAGGACCTTGGGCCTCTACTCAAACACTCCCTCAATGCATGAATACCTTCTTTTATTAAATTGGAACTCTATGATGCTCACTCTCCCGACACAACGGCTGGCGCAAAAGTGGGTGAACAAGTAAATGTGGTGAAGAAAGCTGATGGTGCCCGGCTATCAAAAGAGATAGTGTCTGGGGTCTTAAAGGCTTGAAGGTGAACAAGCGGCCATCTAGCTCAGAAGCAAATAAGTCCACATGGAAGAAGCACACAGGCCAGTGCGATCACGAGGTGCACAAGGGACCAGGTATAAGGCATCATGCAAAAAAAAAGATATAAGTGTGTGTATGTATGTGTATATGTGTGTATATGTATATATGTATGTGTATACATGTACATATATATCATATTAAATGAAGGGGGAAGTGCAGAGTGGAGACCCAAGGCCCAAGTGTCGACCAATGGAGATCCCCCCATATAGGGGTTTAGGAGAGGAGATGGGTTAATTAGGGTGTGAGGTAGTATCGATGAAGAACACAGCTTTCCCTCAGATCCTGGATGATTCCTCCCCCCAACTACCATGATCTGAATTCTACCTTGCAGGGCTGGATAGGACAGAGGCTGTACACTGGTGCATATGAGGGTTGGAGGTACAGGGAATCCAGGGTGGATGATACCTTCAGGACCAAGGGTGTGAGGGACGATGCTGGGAGAGTGGAGGGTGAGTGGCTTGGAAAGGGGGAACTGATTACAAGGATCCACATGTGACCGCTTCCCTGGGAGATTGAGAGCAGAGAACCGGGGAAGGGAGACTCCGGATAGGGCAAGATATGACAAAATAACGATGTATAAATTACCAAGGGCATTTGAGGGAGGGGGGAATGGGGAGGGAGGGGGGAAAAAAAGAGGACCTGATGCAAGGGGCTTAAGTGGAGAGCAAATGCCTTGAGAATGATTGGGGCAGGGAATGTATGGATGTGCTTTATACAATTGATGTATGAATATGTATGGATTGTGGTAAGAGTTGTATGAGTCCCTAATAAAATGTAAAAGAAGAAAAGAGAAAAAAATGATTAAGGCAAAGACTGTACAGATGTGCTTTATACAATTGATGTATGTATATGTATGAACTGTGAAAAGAATTGTATGAGCCCCAATAAATTGTTAAAATAAATTTTAAAAAAAGGGGAAAAAAAAGAAAAGTACATTATTAAACAATTTAAAATTGTGAGCAACTGGAGGTTAATCTTACTGGAGACACTGTAGAAAATCCACTAGTTATTCTGCCCAGAATGTGAGGGAGTGTGGCTATTTGTCCAACAACTCCTATGGGTCATTGGTTAAAGGTTACTCCAGGAAGCAAGAATTAACACCACAACCTCCTAAGCCATGCATGCTCAGATACAGTGTTCTACAGAAACTAGAGAAAGCAAGAAGAGAGATGTGCTGGCCATTCGGAATTAGGCTAGCATGCCAAGTTGTCAGACATATCAGGTTCTTGCACTATCATAACGTGAAAGTCATGATCCTATGAGATATACCACTGGTATTTCAAACACAAGCATAGTTACCCGTGGTGGAAAATTTTCAGAAAAGCTTACAAGCTAAATAGACTAGAAAGAATAACCTGCCAATCTACATCTGAAAAAAATAGTGATGTTTGTGGAGCACATTGATAGCAGTGGAATATTGTTTCATATAGTGCAGAATGATGAACCCCTCAAGGTGGAAGACACTCAAAATATAATTGGGGAAGAGCTGTCTGCTCAAAGTAGAGTTGACCTTAGTGATATAAAGTTTTCAGGACCTATATTTGTTGATGTGGCAATGACTCAAAATGAGAAGAAACAGCAGTACTGCAATAACCACTAACAAGAAGATGGGATGCATGAAATATGGATCTAGAAAAATTGGAAGCCATGAAAAAATGGAACACATAAAGATCAAACACTCTAGGTGTTATTGAACTGAAATAGACTGGTATTGGCCATTTTGAATGTCATAATAATATGGTTTACATACCAGAGTAACAAATTTGAAAGGAATGGATGACTTTCATGTTAAAAAAAGAGAATGTTTCAACATCGATTCCAATGTTCACCATTGTTAGGTGTAGGATATATTACACCTACAAGGATGAATAATTAATAAAGTTATTATTCAAATTTACACACCAACCACTAATGCTAACAATAAAGCCATTGAGGATTTTTACCAACCTTTTCAGTCTGAAATTGATGAAACATGCAATCAAGATTACTGATGACTTGAATGCAAAAATTGGAAACTAAGGAGGAGGATCACTAGGTAGAAAATATGGCCATGGGGATGGAAGCCACATGGGAGATCTCATGATAGAATTTTCCAATAAGGATGGCTTGTTGATTGAACGTTTATTTTTCAGTGATGTAAACAGTAACCATAGACATGGATCATGTATATTGGATAGAAATACACAGGAATTAAATCAACTACATCTGTTGAAATAAACTACTATATATACTCGAGTATAACCCAAGGCAACTAATTTTACCCCCCAAAGCTGGGGTACTTTTTCAGCATAAAAAATGTGCTGAAAAAAACTCGGATTATACTCAAGTATTTACGGTATAAAGAAGTTTAATATCATCAGTCATGAGACTGGAGACCAACTGTGGAACAAACCATCAATGGCAAATTCAACTCGAATTCAAATAAAATTAAAACAAGTCCCCAAGAGTCAAAGTATGAATTTGAGTATATCTCATCTAAATTAGAGGATACTTCAAGAAGAAAGTTGACACATTGAACACAAATCACCTGAGATGATACAAGTTCTGTAATAATATCAAGAACATCATAAATAAAGAAATTCAAAGATAATTAAAAAGATAGAAACTAAAGAAAAGACAAAATGGATGTCACCTTGAATGTGGAGTAGCTGAAGCCAATGAAAGAAATGATGAAGTATGAAAAAGAGAGAGAGAGAGAAATATAGAAATAATTGATGAAGTAAAGACGCTGAATAAAGAAGCTGAACATAAAATTTCAAAGGAAAATTCAAAAAGATGGAATAAAGAATTTTATTAAAAGGTGCAATGGAGATCCCCTCATAGAGGGGCTTAGGAGAGGAGATGGGTTAATTAGGGTGTGAGGTAGTATCGATGAAGAACACAGCTTTCCCCCAGATCCTGGATGCTTCCTCCCCCCAACTACCATGACCCGAATTCTACCTTGCAGGGCTGGATAGGACAGAGGCTGTACACTGGTACATATGAGGGTTGGAGATACAGGGAATCCAGGGTGGATGATACCTCCAGGACCAAGGGCGTGAGGGACGATGTTGGGAGAGTGGAGGGTGAGTGGGTTGGAAAGGGGGAACTGATTACAAGGAGCCACATGTGACCTCTTCCCTGGGAGAGGGACAGCAGAGAAGGGGGGAAGGGAGACCCCGAATAGGGCAAGATATGACAAAATAATGAGGTATAAATTACCAAGGGCATATGAGGGAGGGGGGAAAAGGGAGGGAGGGGGGGAAAAAAAAGAGGACCTGATGCAAGGGGCTTAAGTGGAGAGCAAATGCCTTGAGAATGATTGGGACAGGGAATGTATGGGTGTGCTTTATACAATTGATGTATGTATATGTATGGATTGTGGTAAGAGTTGTTGGAGTCCCTAATAAAATGTAAAAGAAGAAAAGAGAAAAAAAATGATTAGGGCAAAGACTGTACAGATGTGCTTTATACAATTGATGTATGTATATGTATGAACTGTGAAAAGAATTGTATCAGCCCCAATAAATTGTTAAAATAAATAAATAAATAAATAAATAAATAAATAAATAAATAAATGGATAAATAAAAGGTGCAAAGACTCGGAATTAAGACAGCAAAAATGAAAAGCATGTGAATTTCACTAGCTGAAAAAATTGAAGAGAAATTCAAAATACAGAATTACACAGATAGCATCAAAAGAAGATGAAAGGGATTCACTGACCACATGAAGCCCAGGCTCCACAGCGCTGAGTCCAGAAGACCAAGATAGCATAGGGTTCTCACTGCAGATTGCTCTGAAAGTGCTCAGAGTAGTAGGCCCTGGATCAACTGGGGAAAATGTACAACTCAAAATAAGAAGACTAACCTTAGGATATGATAGGCACTAGTGGAATTCCCATTTGACACCTGACCTCACCTCAATGGCTCAACTTTCAGCCCCCAAATAGGAGACCTATACTGTCAACGATGTACAATTCAGAGCCCAGCATTTGTCAGGGAGTTACTCAGAAGGCAGGAAGGAATGGGAACGAAAGACCAATGGAAACGGCAAACAAAGGGAGGGAATAGGAAATGTAGTATTGCATTGTAGGTATTGCAATCAATATCATAAAACATTGCATGAATTGTAAGGAAAATCAATTTACTCTGTAGATTTTCCCTCACATGACAATCAAAACAGTGTAAAAAGAAAATAAGTCATATGACCGAGTACACTGGTAGATCTTGCTGAAGACCAATTTCCAGTGTTAAAAGATGTCACTTTGAGGAATAAGGCACAGCTGAGCCCTAGTGGTATAGTGGTTACAAACATAATGCATCAGAACCAACCCAGTTGGGTTGCTCAACACAAGATCAACAGTTCTGCTCCCATACAAAGTTCCAGTACTGGAAACCCACAGGGATATCTCTCCCCTGTCCTATAGAGTTGCTAAGGGTTGGAATCAACTTGATGGCAGTGAACTGGATGTAAGCCAGGCTGACTAGAGACACAAATCAAGTGCCACTCATATATGTGCAATAAATAGTTCTCTATCAAGGAGTCATTATAGTATTTCTATTTCAAGGAAATATCCCAGGCCAGTCCAACTCAAGTCCATAAGTCCAACACTAGCCCATAAGGTCCTTTCCAACTTACGCAGTTACATGCAATGATGCAGAATGCAGGGATGTCAAAGGCCAGTGATTGCAATGTCGTGTGGACCCAAGGTCGATGGAAGCATGGCAAGACTCTGGCAGCTCTCAACGTGGGCAGGAAGCAGTCAGGTGAATGCAAAAAGAAGGGGAGGTTCCCAGGGCCCTCCTTATGAGAAGGCCATGGCCACAAAGAGGCACCATCAGGCTATGGTGTGATTGACAGATTGGATACCAACCTTACACTTTTACATATCTTCAAACTGACATAAAATTATATAACTATCATACTATGGCATTTTCAATCACCTCATGTGTACTTGAAAATGGACAATAATTATGAAAGATAAAATAAAAGTTGATGTCTTTGAATTATGATGCTGGTGAAGAATATTGAATATTCCATGGACTTTCAGAAGAAGGAACAAATCTTTCTTGGCGGAAGTAGAGCCAGAATGCTTCCTAGACGTGAGAATGGCAAGACTTCATATCACATACTTTGGACATGTTAACAGCTGAGCATAGTCCCTAGAGAAGGATATCATACTTGGTAAAGTGGAGTGGTGCAAAAAAGAAGAAGGTCCACAATGGGATGAATTGGCACACTGGCTGCAAAAATGGTCTCCAACATAAACTGTGAGGAAACAGGCTGTGGGTGCTCTGAGTTAGAGCCAAATTAACAGTGTCTAACAATGACAACTCCCCTCCCCTGCCCCATCTGTCAATTTGCTGAACTGTGGCAGCTTGTGCTTTGCTGTGATGCTGGGAGTTAGTCCACTAGTACTTCAAATACCAGGCAGGATCACCCACGGTGAACAGATTTCAACACAGCTTCCAGACTAAGAACTGACAGGACGACAAAACAATCAGTCCACTTCTGAGGGATTCACCATTGAAAACTTTCTGCATAGCAATAAAATATTGTCTGATATAATGCCAGAAAATGAGCCCCTCAGATTGCAAAACAATCAAAATATCACCGAGAAAGAGAGCATCCTCAAAGTAGAGACCACCTTAATGATAACTCAAAACCTCACAACAGGAGCTGTAGATAACATCATAATAAATGGAGAAAATATTGAAGTTATCAAGGATTTCGTCTTGCTTAGATTCACAACTAATGCTCATGGAAACAATAATCAAGAAACCAAATAACATATTGCATTAGGCAAATCTACTGCACATAACCACTTTAAAGTACTGAAGATGAAGAATTTCACTTAGGATTAAGTTGCGCCTGGCCCAAGGCATGGTATTTCCCGCCACATCTTATGCATGTGAAATTTGAACATTGAATGAGAACGACTGAAGGAGAACTGGTGCATTTGAATTAAGGTACTGACAAAAAATACTGAAAGTACCATGGGTGGAGAGAAGAACAAACAAATCTGTCTGAGAAGAAGTGCAGCTAAATGTTCCTTGGCAGAAAGGATGGCGAGACTTCATCTCATGTACTTTGCAGATGTTATCAGGACAGACCAGTACCTGGAGGACATCATACACATTACAGTGGAGGGGTTGCCAAAAGAGGAAGACACCCGATTACATGGATCGAGACAATTCCTACAACCATGGGCTCAAACATAACAAAATTTTTGAGTATGGGGAAGGACCAGGCAATGTTTCATTCTGTTGTGTAGGCATTATTATGAGACAGAACCGACTTGAAGGCATCTAGCAACAAAGTGTACTAAAGCTTTCTGGCACCTTCATTTGCTGATGGATTATAATTCAAAATGAGAAAAATCATTGCAACCATTCATTAATAATCAGAACATCAAACGTGCAAAATAAGAATCTAGGAAAATTGGAAATCATAAAAAAAGGAATCTGACCTATAAAGATCAATATCCTAGGCATTGGTGAGTTGAAATAGTCCCTTTGAATCTTAAAATGATAAGAATGACTACGCTGACAATGACAAATTCAAAGAATGCCTCTTTCATCCTCAAAAAGAGCATTTCTAGATCTATCTTGAAGTGCAATGCTGCCTGTGACAGAATAATATCTATCTTCATACACAAGGAAGGCCGGTGAATAGAACCATTATTCAAATTTTCTCACAAACCACTAAAGCCAATGAAGAATTGTACCAACTTCTTTAGTCTGAAATTGATCACACATGTACTGAAAATGCATTAATAATTGCTGACAATTGGTATGCACACATGGAAACAAAAAGGAAGGAAGAGTAATTAGAAACTATGGCTTTGGGGATCGAAAATAAGCTAAAGACTGCATGAAAGAATTGTGCAAGAGCAATAACTTCCTCATTGCAAACACCTTTATTCAACAACAGGAGCGGCATATATACATGTGGAATACACAGGAATGGAATTGATGAAATCTGTGGGAAGACATGATAGAGAAGCTCAATATCATTGAGACAAAATAAGACCAGGGGCCAACTATGTAACAGACTATCAATTACTAATATGCAAGTTCAAGTCAAACCTGAAGAAAATTAAAATAAGAACGCAAAAGAGCCCAAATACAGCCTATATTATATCTGTGGTCGGCTGGGGTTTCTAGAGAAACAAACCAGTGATACTGATACATGTAGAAGAAGGAAATTTATATCATAAAGAATTGTACATTAAGAAGTCCACACAACAAGAAACCCCAGTCCAACTCCAGCCCATAAATCAGATGCAAATTAGAGGCCCTTCCAGACTCATGACGCTTTTGGAGGAATAGCCCAAGAAACAGGAAAGCCACAGGTTGGTGGAGGCAGAGTTGGGAGAATCCAAAGTCAACAGGCAGTTGGCAGGCCACAGACAGCTCTTAGGGTCAGCAGGTCTCATGGTGATTGCCATCCCAAGAAGCCAGATGTAGGGTCCAGGGTCTTTTCATCAGGAAGAAAAAGAGTGAGCCCATTCTCCACAGTCTACTTATAGCTATGAAATAGGTCACACCCCCAAGGAGACTGTGACCTGCACCTTCTGAAGATACTGGTCAAGCTAAATTGACACCAAATCTTACTATGACAACATCTCACCTGAATTTAGAGCCTATCTCAAGAATGGTTCAGACATATTGAACATTAATGATCAGCTACCAGAAGACTTGTGAAATAGCATCAAGGTCATCAATCTTTTTTTTTTGTCATGTCATCTGGGGCTATTTATTTATTTATCATAAATCATTTTATTGGGGGCTCCTCAAAAAGATCATTAATAATACAGGAAAGAAAGAAAATACTACAGTGGATATCAGAGGAGACTGTGAAACTTGCTCTTGAACCTAAAGCAGCTAAAACAAATGGAAGAAATGATGAAATAAAAGAGTTGAACAGAAAAATTTGAAAGGCCAGCTTGAGAAGATAAAGTAAAGAATTATATTGTAACGTGTAAAGACCTGGAATTAGGAAAGCAAAAGGAAGGAGTACAGTCAGCATATCATGAATTGAAAGAACAGAAGAGAAAATCCAAGCCTTGGATTAAAATGTTCAAGGATTATTTATCAAACTATTGAATGATGCAGGGAGAATCCAAAGAATATGGAAGGAGTATACAGAGTCTCTGTACCCAAGAATTAGTTGAGGTTCTACTAGTTCAAAAGGCCAAGAGGAAGTTGAAGCTGCACTGTAAGCATTAGTGAAAAGCAAGGAAGGGATAGGAATGGAAATATTTCAACATGCTCATGCAGTGATAGTCCATGTCAATAAATTTGGAAGATAGCTATCTGGCCAACCAACTGGAAGTGATTAATATTTGTGTCCATTCTAAAGAAATATGATGCAACAAAATCTGCAAATTAATGTAAAATAACATTAATATGACATGCAAGTACAATTTTATTGAAGATAACTTTAAAAGTAGTTACAGGAATATGTCAACAGGAAGCTGCCAGAAATCCAGGCTGTATTAAAAGAGGGCATGAGGCAAGGTCAATGCTGATTTCAGATGAACCTTGGCTGAAAACAGAGGATACAAGGAAAATGCTTACTTATGTACTATTGACTATGCAGAGGATTTTACTGTGTATCATAACAAACTTTGGGTAGCATATGAATACATATGGGAACAATGGGAATTCTCGTACATTTAATTGTGCTCCTGTGGTACCTGTACATAAACCAACTGGAAGTGGTTCGAATAGAACAAGGGGCTACTGCGTGGTTTAAAATCAGGAGAGTGTGTGTTGTGGTTATATCCTTTCACCGTATGTGTTAGACAGGGTTCTCTAGAGAAACAAAACCAGGACATTTATGATTTGATAGATAGATAGAACACGAAGGACTATAACAGCTAATTAGTCCACATAGCAGTACAGAGGACTCAGTTTAACTCACTTCCATGCAACAGTAAATATGGCAGTACAGTCAGGCAGCAAACTGCAGAACTAGGTAAGGCAGCCACACACTGGTCTGATCACCAGAGAGCAACTGAGAGATAGGTGTGGCTTGCTGAGCCATTTATCTCTTTGCCCACTAATCAAACTGCAAACTTATTAATCCCACATGTTCTTATTGGCCAGGTTGGCACTATAAACCTACCTATCTATCACACTATACTTATACAAATAATCTGAGAAGCTGCTCTGTATGAAGAAGTTGAGGCATCTGGATTGGAGGAAGAATCATTAACAACCTGTGTTATGCAGATGACCCAATCTTGCTGGCTGAAAGTCAATAGGCCTTGAAGTACTTACTGATAAAGCTCATAGAGTACACCTTCTGTATAAATTAGTCTTCAACACTAAGAATACAAATGTCTTCTCAACTTGACAAATATAAACCCACAACATCATTACAAATAGAGAAATGTAGCTAAACTCTATTTTACTTGGACTCACAATCAATACTCACAGAAGCAGCAGTCAATAAATCAACGTATTTCAATGGAAAAATCTGTTGTAAAAGACCTCTTTAAAATGTGAAAGAGCAAATGTTTTACTCTGGGGATTAGCAAGTTATGCCTGCTTTTAGCCTTGTTATTTTTAATCACCTTAGATGCATGTGAAAGGAGTCTTAATTTCAGTGTCTGGTATGGTTTGAATGACTAACAGCAAGGATGGTGGTTCAACCCACTTGCTGCTCCACAGAAGAAAGAGGAAGCTATTTGACCCTGTAAAGATTTACAGCCTTGGAAACCCTATATGGTCACTATGAATAAGAATAGACTTGATGGTAATGTTTGACATATGCATGTGAAAGATGGACCATAAATAAGGAAGACTGAAGAAAATATGATGCCTTTAAAATATGATGTTGCAAATAATATTGAATATACCATGAATGCCCAGCAGAACAAAGAGGACTGTCCCGGAAGAAGTACAGCCAGAATGTATTTTAGAAGTGAGGATGGTAAAACTCCATTTCATATACTTTGAACATGGTATCAGGAGAAATTAGTCCCTAGAAAAGGACAAAATACTTGGTCGAGCATCATCAAAAAACAGGTAAACCCGGAATGAGATGGATCAACACAGTGACTGTAACAATAGGCTAAACTATGACCATTGTGAGGATGTCACAGGACTAGAAAGGCTTTTATTCTATTGTGCATAGGGTCACTATAAGTGGCAGTGAGTGAGTTTTTGTTGATTAACAACACTGGGATATGAGCAATGTCCCCATGGCATATGCTAAACTGTCACCATGCTGGACACAGTTGATCTTTGTGGCTTTAGAGGGTAATTATTTAGAGGGTTATGGTTCCACTGAATTTTTTTCTGTGTATTCAAACTATTCCATCCAAAGATTCCACAGATCTATCCAAACCAAGCTCACTGCCATTGAATCACTGCTAACTCATATCGACCCTACAGGACATGGGTAAAATTGTACCTGTGAGGTTCTGAGACTGTACCTCTTTACAGAGTAGACTCCCATCTTTCTCCCAAAGAGCAGCCGGTGATTTCAAAATACCGACCGTGCAATTAGCAGCCCAATGTGTAACCAAGAACTATTCAGGGAAGCTAGAGGGAGAGCATGAAAAGAAATGAGTAGTTGAGGTGGTTGGATGCACATCCATCCCTTTGTTCTACTCTCTATGACTTTTTCTGAGTTCATTCAAAATGTAAATTAAGACACAAAATAGAATTCTACCCAACCCTGCTATATGCCTAAACAGTATCCATTTTTCTCATTCTTACTACTAATAGAAGCTCAATTTTGTTTAGGGTGATAATGTACCTACTTAAAGCACTCACTCCTAGGCTCCCTTGCAGCTATGCATAAGTATTGACCCAGTTTGGGCCAAATATGTGTAGGTGAAAGATACTGAGTAGGACTCCCAAGAAAGTTTTTGTTGTTGTTTAAGGCAAAACATTCGTCTGGCATAACCCATTTCATGTTTGTCCTTGGCTCTTCTGCTGTCATGCTCCCTAGTCAGAATATTGAAGGATGGGAGAGTCACATAGGTTACATGAGTTTGGCAGACCAAAAAGCATGCATTCTCCTATATCCAAGATGAGTCCCTGAGCAAACATGCCAGACCTAGGCTACCTATTTCAAGACTTACTATTGTAGAAGGCAAACCCCTGTGTGGTGCAAAGGGTTAACACAATTCACTGCTAAGCCAAAGATGCCTTGGAAGAAAAACCTGGCAATCTACATTTAAAAATTCAGCCCTTGAAAACCTCATGGAGCACAGTTCTACCCTGAATCATATGGGGTAACTGAAAATCAGAATCAATTCAGTGGCAACTGGTTTGGTATTTTTGGTGTTAATAAAAAAAAAAATGAAGCTTTTGTGATTAGACCACTAGAGTCGGTTTGTTTTTTCCCATGTAGCCAGATGCAATTTGGACTGATAGAGAAATAATTAAAAGAATGTAGAGTTAAGCAAGCGTAATGATTATGGAACTAATCATTTAGCAATGGGCTGCTAACCACAAGGTCAGTAGTTCAAATGCACCAGTCGCTCAGGGGGAGAAAAGTGAAGCTCTCTGCTTCTGTAAAGATTTACAGTCTTGGAAGCCCTATATGGGTTTGCTATAAGTTGTAATCACCTTGATAGCATTGTATTTGTTTCAGTTTGGTGTCTAATATGTAAGCTTTGAGGGGGTAGTAGTAGATACTTTGAATACTATTCTTAGCACTACAGGTATTATGTCTTTTGGAAATGGATAAACGAACAAAAGCGATATTCATTTTGTGTTTTCTGTAGTTTGCCTTATTCTTCCAAGAGATTCCTCAAGTGTTAAGACCCAGTCTTCTCTGGCATACTTGAATAAAAGAATAACTGATAGACACAGACTTGAACCCTGGACTGTGTGATCTTGGGTGTGTCACTGTTTTTCAATCCATTTCTCATCTCTGAACTGGGGATTACACACGGAGCCCACAGGGTTGTTTTGGAGATTCAGAGTAATGTGTGTGTCTTGGATTGAGTGCCCTTGCATGCCGAGCTTATTCCTCAGGCCTGGGTGCAGTGAGTCTATTTGAGATCTGATGCAGGGAGTGGGAATAGGAAAGCGGACGCACGACTGAGTTAGGGGGAGAAGCAATCAAAATGGGAATGGGGTGTTGAGGCTTTTAATGTAGGATACAGGGGCTTGATTCCCCAAGGACTTCTGAGGAACATGGGTTCTGTCCTAGAATTGTCTACCAGAAATAGGAAGCTGGGCTCTTCTTCGCCTGTAGTGGTGTTGAGCATTCCTCCTGTTAAGGTGACCTCTCCTACCTTCCTGGGTTTGGCTTTCCATGGCTTTGAAAAGGCTTCGAGGCAGAAGGACATGGAGAGCTGCGTGCTGCACAGTTGTGATAAGACACCATTTCAGCAGGAGCCTGCACTTACATAGAGCCGTTCGCCACTGCTATGATGGATATCAGGAGGAGCCCTGGAAGTGCGTGGTTACAAGTTGGTTTGCTAACTTCAAGGTCAGCAGTTCAAAACTACTAGCTCCAAGGAAGAAAGATAGGGTTTTCTACTCCAATAAAGAGTTGTAGTGTTTGAAACTCGCAGGGGGCAATTGTACACTGCCCCACAGGATCGTTATGAGTCGGTATTGACTGGAAGGCAGTGAGATGGTGTCAGAGATGGGTCAAAGAATGTGGCATGGCAACCCTAAGAATCTGCTACAGAACCATAAAGTGCCTGGGATAGATGAGTTTATTGTGCTTGACCTTTTAAAACCATCAAACGCGCAACAGTTAGAAAGACACACATACCAAGTGTCATTGGAGATCCGGGGAAAGTAGAGAAACACTGCTAATGATGCAGGTTTGCTGCACAGCAATCTGGCACAGCTTAGTGAAAGCACATTGAATGTACCCTAGAACCTAGTGAGCCCCTCCTGGGCGTACAACCAAAAAAGCGCAGTCACTGAGTTGACTTTCATTCCTCATGACCCTATCAAACAAAGCTGAATGGTCCCATGATGTTTTCAAGGCTTCTATTGGGAAGTACACAGTCATGCCTTTATCCCACAGTGTGTGGAATACGGCTTCAAACTACTGACCTTTGGGTTAGCAGCCAAGCACTTAATATCTCCCCCATCAAAGCTCTCTCCTGGATGTATAAAAACAAACAAAACCCCAGTTGATTCTTCCTCATTAGCAACCCTACAAGGCACAGTAGAATTGCTGCTTTAGGTTTACAAAACTAAATTCTTACGACAGCAGACAGCCTCTCTTTGCTCCATGGTATAGCTGGTGGGTTGGAACTGCTCACCTTGGGGTTAGCAGCCCAACGCCTAATTCCTGGGTATATAGGCCAAGCTATTTATCCAATTCACAGGGCCCTTGGGGCATTTTTACAAGAATGGTCACCACACTGATGCCTGCAGTAGAGAAGAGTTGGAGCCGAATTGGATGCCAATCAACAGACAACTGAAGAAGGAAACAAAAGAAAGATGATGATTGCTCATGACCAAGTGGCACGCAGCAGCACATGCAATTGATATGCAGCATGGCAATAACTCTTAATGACATTGCAAGGAGTTGAAAAGGTCAGAACTGAATGAGATTTATATTGCAGTACCATTCATGGAAGCTGAAAGCCCATTCACCAAGCAGCATGGTCTAGTGCACATGGCTATATGCCTATAAGGACACACACACACACCAAGCACCCAGCAGGGGGTATTAGTCTGAAGATGGGAATGGAAGTGATGTGAATGTGGAAAAGGAGGGACAAAACACAAGCAGGGCCTGACATTGATCAGGGTTCACGGTGTGCTATAAAGTAGGCATGATTAATTACTTCCCTGTACCAGAAGGCTGAGCTAGATTTTTAAAGCAAATCGAGTGCCTGGAACACAATGGTTGTTAGCTGCTGTTGAGTCAGCCTCCAATCCAACTCACTGTGACAACCGGCTCCCAGTGACTCCATGGGCAATATTCTCCCTGGTCCTGCACCATCTCTTTGTTTGTGCATCAGATTGTGATTCACAGGGGATCCCGTTAACTGGTTTTCAGAAGTAGAATGCCAGACTCTTCTTCATCGCTCATCTTAGTCTGGACACATCACAGAAACAGGTTCAGTCTCATAGCCGCAGCCAACCAAGCTTCCCCATTTCAGTATCATAGCAACACAGAAATCAGTTCAGTACCACAGCAATAACCAAGCATCTCCCTGACAAATGAGTGTTGGATGCACATGAGTTGCATTGTCTTGGACTCAAACCCAGATCTCCCACATGGAAAAGGAGAATTCTACAACTGAACCCCCAATTTACCCTCAGAATATAATATGTATCCAGTAAATGGTTATTAAGAATGTGGCTGCCAGGAAAATCCAGCAATTTCATGCCAAGGCTTAACATTAATATCTTCCCCCACACACTAGAAGGCTGCAGAGGAATGACTTTTTCCATGCCAGCCCTGGTATCTAGACAAGGGACCCTAGCACTGAGCCACTGAGCCCCAGCAGGCTGGGGAGCAATGTCAAATTGGATGAGGGACAATCCTGGTTGAGTTAGTTTCCCATAGCTCGCAGGGCAGTTTAGCATGTCCACAGCTGTGTTCAGAATAGCCATGCGATTACCGCCAAGAGAAATTCTACATGCTTTCACACCCCATGCTAGTCGTTGCAGCCATCGTTGAGTACAGTTCATGCTCATCACTATCTAGAACTCACGGTGACACTGTGGGTGAGCCATTGGGCAGGTAACCTCAAGGTTGGCAGTTCAAAGGCACCAGTTGTTCTCTGAGAGGAAGGTGAGATGATCTGCTCCTGTAAAGATTTAGCCTGAGGAATTTTATATAGGGTCACAGTGAGTCAGGATCAACTCAATGGTGTGGGTTTGGTTTATTAGACCCACCATCAGATCATATTTAATGTATTTATTAACATGTATATTTGCCACAAATACAATGTCTTTTATTTTTATCACTGCATTTCAATACAATTTGTGCCTTTGTAATTCTGTATTTCATTGGAGGCATTTGGAAATATTATTCTGGGGAGTGGGCAGGTGTTCCATAGCCTTTCCTAAATGCCAAAAGGATCCATGGGGTTGCAATGGTTAAGACCCTCTAATAGAGTTTATCAAAGAGCCCTGGAGGCACAATGGTTAAGTGCTCAGCTGCTATCCAAAAGGTTGAAGGTTTGAACCCACCAGTGGCTCTGTTCTTGGAAGAAAAACCAGGCAACTCATTCTTGTAAAGATTACAGCATAGAGAAGCCTAGAGCAGTGGTTCTCAAACTTCCTAATGCCACAACCCTTTCATACAGTTCCTCATGTTGTGGTGACCTCCACAACCATAAAAATATTCTCATTGCTGCTTCATAACTATAATTTTATTACAGTCACCCTGTGCAAGGGTCCCACAGGTTGAGTACCATTGGTCTAGAGAGCTCTGCACTGATGCATTGAGTCACTATGAGTTGGACTGGACTAGAAGGTTCCTAACAAAAACACCAACAATCATTTTTTACCATGACCTTGTTAACTCAAAAAGATTAATAAGCAAATTCACAAATGAGGACATCCAGTTGCCCCTCCAAACTGGAGAAGCATGAGTTATATGGTGACCCTGACCCCACGGTGTCCTCCAGCTGGTGCCATGCTGCCTTTATTCCCGCTGCCTCTCAGTTCTGTGGAGAAGAAGGGGAAAGGGAGGGAAAGAAAAAGAAAGAAATGAAAAGATAATTTTTCCAGCTTCTTCACATCACTGAATTGAACTTTACTTTTAATAAAAGCATTATGAAATGGAAATGGTGCTTTCATTATTTTGCTTTTAGGTGATATTCAGAGACATGGTGCTGGTAATTATTTGAGCCGGGGAGGTTAGTGTGCAGAATTTCTCAATATGGTTGAGTCAGCATGCCCCCTTCCAGGCCTAGCATTTCCCTGGGCTATGAGAAGTTATAGACAGTCTACCGTCTTCTTCCTCTGACTTCGCTGCAAACCATGGACACACTGGTTCTGACTTGACCTGGCTCCAGTACAGAAAAAATATCCTCTTTGTATAATTGTAGTGCTTGCATTGGAAGGCACCCAGAGACAAATCTCTCTTCTGGTGGCATAATGGGTTATGTGTTGGGCTATTAACTGCAAGGTCAGCAGTTGGAATTCACCAGTCGCTCCTTTGGAGAAAGATGAGGCTTTCTTCTCCCATAAAGAGTTATAGCCTTAGATGAGTATAAAAACTCAAAATGCATTGGCAGAGATTCCACAGAGAATAAGTCTCCATTAAATCCCCTGGGACCATTCACTAGGGATGGGATTAAACCCTGCTCACCGTCAGTACATCAGAAAGTGTATTGTTGCAGATATGATTAGGTTAAAAATTAACATCTAATCATTTGTCTTTCCCCTTAACACGTTTTTCATTTGTTCTTTTTTTAATTTTCTGCTTTCCTTTTTATTGAAAAAAGTAACTAATGTCACTAAACAAGTAGAGAATTTGTTAAATGAGAATCTAATCGGTTATGTAAACTTTCACTGAAAACATAACACAATTTTATTTTTACAAAGAGTTATAGCCTTGGAAACCCAGGAGGCTGGAGTATTTTCTCTCGATAGGAATGTTATGCACCCAATGGCAATGAGTGTTGTTGGATTTTGTTTCTTTATTGTTTTCTGTAGCTATGGTGGGGTATAGGGGTTATGTGTTGGGCTGCTAAACTCAAAGTCTGAAATGGCAAATTTGAAATCCCCAGCCACTCCAAGGGAGAAAGATGAGGCTTTGTACTCCCCTAAAGAGTTCTAGTCTCAGAGCAGCCAGTCCACAAAGAGAACAACATGGCTGACCCCACTATGAGACATGATGCTCCTCAGTGACCAAGGGTGATACAGGGGACAATACTGGAGACACAGTGTGCGAATTGCACCTAACCTGATTCCACCAAACCGAGGCAAAGTGTGGTGGAGTGCAGTGAAACAGCAAGGGAATGGAGTGGCAAGGTCCCCAGGGAATGCAGAAAGTGGACTTTGGGGCCAGGTTGTGGTGCCTCAACAGACTGGATTGGAAAACACTCCTAAGGTCCAACAAATGATCCTTGAACTAACTACAAGCTCTTCTTTCTTGATGTGTTTTGTTTTGTTCTTTGTCAGTGGTTTGTTTTTGTTGTTTTGTTGTCTGGTTGTATACTGTTGCTTTGTTTTCCTCTGTCTTATTTTCGTGCATGTTAGTGTTTCCACAGGTCTGTCTAAATAAGACAGGCTGGATGAACTATCTGGAGGAAAAACAACAGGACCAACAGTTCCGGGGGCACTTGGGATAGGGGGAGGTGTGGGGGGGGGTAAGGAAGTGGTGTTAACAAACACAGGGACAAGGGAACTACATGGGACTCAAAATGGTAGTGAGAGGGAAGTGGTAGGCCTGTTAGGGAATGATCAAGGGTAAGGTTACGTAAAGAAGAGGTATAGCTGTAACCCAGGTGGGGATGGAGCATGGTAGTGGGACAGGAGGAAATTCAAGGGAGATGGAGGAAAGAGCTAGGAGTCAAAGTGCATTTATAGAGGTGTAGACAAAGACATGTATATACGGATATATATATAGATGGGAAAATAGATCTATGTGTCCATATTTATAGGTTTAGTATTAAGGTGGTGGTAGGACCTTGGGCCTTAACTCAAGCACTCCCTCAATGCATGAATACTTTCTTTTATTAAATTGGCACTCTACAATGCTCATCCTCCCGACACAACTGCTGAAGCCAAAGCTGGTGAACAAGTAAATGTGGTGAAGAAAGCTGATGGTGCCTGGCTATCAAAAGAGATAGTGTCTGGGATCTTAAAGACTTGAAGATAAACAAGCGGCCATCTAGCTCAGAAGCAACAAAGCCCACATGGAAGAGCACACCAGCTTGTGTGATCACGAGGTCCCAAAGGGATCAGTTATCAGGCATCAAAGAACAAAAAAATCACAGCATTGGCTGCACACCTACATGATACGATTGCCGAAGGCAAACGGGTGCATAAGCAAATGTGGCGAAGAAAGCTGATGGTGCCCGGCTATCAAAAGAGATAGTGTCTGGGGTCTTAAAGGCTTGAAGGTGAACAAGCGGCCATCTAGCTCAGTAGCAAAAAAGCCCACATGGAAGAAGCACACCAGCCGGTGCGATCACAAGGTGCCAAAGGGACCAGGTATAAGGCAGTATGCAATATATATATATATATATATATATATATATATATATATATATATATATATATATATATATATACACACACACACACACACACACATACATAATAGTGAGTGAAGGGGGAAGTGCAGAGTGGCGACCCAAAGCCCATTGGCTGGCCACTGGAGATCCCCTCACAGACGGTTTTAGGAGAGGAGATGGGTCAGTCAGGGTGCGATGTAGAACCGATGAAAAATACAGCTTTCCCCCAGATCCTGGATGCTTCCTCTCCCCAACTACCATGATCCGTATTCTACCTTGCAGGACTGGATAGGGCAGAGGTTGTACACTGGTACATATAGTAGCTGGAGGCACAGGGAATCCAGGGTGGATGATACCTTCAGGACCAGGGGTGTTAGGGGCGATACTGGGAGAGTAGAGGGTGAGTGGGTTGGAAACGGGGAACAGATTACAAGGATCCACATGTAACCTTCTCCCTGGGAGAAAGGCGGCAGAGAAGGGGGGGAGGGAGACTCCGGATAGGGCAAGATATGACAAAATAACAATCTGTGGATTATCAAGGGCTCATGAGGGAGTGGGGAGCGGGAGGAAGGGTAAAAAAAAAGGGCAAAGAATGTACAGATATGCTTTATACAATTGATGTATATATATGTATGGATTGTAATAAGAGTTGTATGAGCCCCTTATAAAATGTTAAAAAAAAAAAAAAGAGTTCCAGTCTCAGAAACTCACAGGTGCAGTTCTACCCTATCCTATAGAGTCGCCATGAGTCGGCATCAACTGGATGGCAGGAAGGACACATAACGATTCAGACCTGGCTTAGTTTGGGTTCTCACTGAAGCAGACCCTGGCCAAAGACTTAAAGGCAATGAGCTTATTTAGGAAACTCTGAGTATGCAGGTAATGAAGTGGCATTGTGAGCCAGTGGAGGGAAGGCCACCGATAACAAATAGATTGTGAATCCAATTACAAACCTGGGAACCTGCTGCTTAATCACTTAGGAAGTCTCCAGGGGTAGGTGTAGCACACGCCTCTCAGAGTTTTGCCATCCAAGGAGTGAGGGGCCTGGTCAGGGCTGTTCCCAGGGGCATATGTTCCTCAGCACATTCAGCCAGCACCAGCAAAGAGACCTTCAGAGCTGGCCTTGGTGACTGAGGAGAGTACACGGAATCAGGAATTTGGGAGTGAAGAGAAGGAGCACCGGGAGTGTCTGCTACAGATTGGAAACTGGAAAGTCAACTCGGTGCTCCTCAAGGGGACAGGCGCTCCCCTCTCTGGATCTCACTTTTAACATCGATACACAAAGGTCAATTCTGTGAGGGTCACAGACTGGGGACTCCCATGGCCAAATGAAGACCTGTGTGGACTCTGGTTGGCCTGCTTATTCACTGCCATCTAGAAGATTCCAACTCACAGTGACCCTGTAAGACCGAGCAGAACTGCCCCTGTGGGTTTCCAAGGCTGAAATTCTATATGGACTAGAAAGTCTCATCTCTGCACAGCCCCCTACCCTATCCTTCACCCCCAGCTCCCCCAGTGTGACTGGTGGTTTCAAACTACTGACCTTCTAGTTAGCTGCCCAACACATAACCCACTGTGCCACCAGGGCTCTTTGGCCTACCTGGCTTCTATCCAATGTTATTGAATCGCCTGTGAAAAAATCAGGAGGTTTTTCAGAAAACAGGAATTTTGACTTTCTCTAGAAAAATCGATCTGGCATCACTGGAACCTAAACTAGAGGATCCACAATTCCACGTGGCTCTGGGAATCTCAACATTTCTTCCTCCTGCTCAAAGTGAAATGGTTTAAGGGGACCTTTCACAGCTGGTGGGCTGGTCTCCTTTCTAGAAAGTTGCCTCAGTAAAGAAAATGCATCTTTCTTCCCTTTTACCTAGTTGGGGGTGGTGAGGGTAGCAGGAGCCATTGGGTTAAGAAAAAACAGTCCAGGTAGCTTCAGTCTGTCCTGCCAGGGCTTTAGAGTCCAAGTCTTTTTTGCTCCAGCTGACTGGCCTGCTGTTTCCAGGGCAGCCCCACCATCTGTTCCCAGATGCAGGGAGGGAGCCGACTTTCCTTCATCACACCTGCCCCAAACTCAGGCCCAGAATTACTGTCTAAACACAGAACAACTTTTGTCTGTGGCCAAATGTGGGACCCCAAATTTCTTTCCTCTTTCCCGATACTCCTTCAGTGACTTGATGACCTGGGCCAGGCTGAGATGAATTAGCTTGCTCCTCACAGCTGGCTGCTGGGTTCCAGTCAACTCCCAGAGGCCACTGGCTGTGCCCATCAGTAGAAGTGGGAGTGGAGAACCCTCAGCTCTTGGCTGAGCAGCTCTGTCAGTCTGTAGCTGTTGACTGTAGCTGGTTCTGACAGCCAGTCTAGCTGGTGCTTTAAGTCATTTCAGTCGCTCCACCTCAGCTGTGATTAGTCTAGTCTCTAGCCTCAGAGGGAGGGGAAAACAAAACACCTCAATGACTTTGAATCAGAGTGGGTTATCCTCTTTTAAAAGGCAGAAAGTCTGAATTGGAGGATATTTTGGGGGGTCTCTTTTATGCATTTCACATTTATGAAATAAGAACTAACAGTATTTGTTCCAGTAAGTGGATCAGAACCACCTAAGGGCCCACTCCTTCCACCAGGCCACGCCTCACTAAGAATAGAGGTCCATCACTTGTCTGGCATTTTGTGGTACTGTGGTGACTTTTCTTTTGTGTGATACTGGGAGCTATGTGATTGGCATTTCATATACCAGCAGGGTCACCCAAAGAGCTTCCAGACAAAGAACAGACAATGAAGAAGGAATTGGCTGCCCGCATGGGAAGAATGAGCCATTGAAAAACCTATGGATAGCAGCAACACTGTCAGTTACTAGACCCCCCATGAACAACAGAAGAACATTGTCAGAACGTGTGCCAGAAGATGAGCTCTTCAACTTGGAAAGTACTCAAAATACGGCTGAGGAAGAGGAAGAGCTGACTTTCCATAGACAAGTCTACCATAATGATGCAAATCGAGTATAGCCATCAGGACCTTCATTTGCTGATGGGGCACAACTCAAAATGAGGAGAAACAGTTCAAATCGTCATTAATAATTGAAACTTGGGATGTATGAAATATGAATCTAGGGACCTTGGAAGTCATTAAAAATGAAATTGAATACATAAAGATTGATATTGTAAGCATTAGTTAGCTGAAATGGACTGATACTGACCATTTTGAAACAGAAAATCTTATGGTTTACTCTGCTGGAAATGACACAATCAAGAGAAACAACATTGCAATCATCATCAAAAGGACATTTTAAGATCTATTTTAATGTACAATGCTATCTTTGATAGGATGCTATCTAGCCCCCTTCAAGGAGAACCAATCAATACAACTATTTTTCAAATTTATGCACCAACCACCCAAAGCTGGTGCATGCAGAAATTGAATAATTCTACCACCATATTCAGTCCCAAATTTGTCAGAATTGCTATCAAAATACTATTGGAATGCAAAAGTTGAAAACAAAGAGGACGGATCAGTAGTTGAAAAATATGGTCTTGGTGATAGAAACCAAGCTGGAGATCGCATGACAGAGTTTGCAAGACCAATAAATTGCTGATAGCATATACTATATTTTCCAACTTCTGTTCTTTCCTCTTTGGTTCCAACATTTGCACTCCAATCACCAATAATTACCAATTTATCTTGATTGTATGTTAGAATTTTGCATGATTATTGATTTCTTCAAACATATGATCAACAACAAAAAAGGTGACCATAAATGTGGACTTCTCCAGATGGAATACACAGAAATCAAATTGACTACACCTGTGGGAAGAGACAATAAAAGAAGCTCAATATCAGCAACTGAAACCAGTCCAGGGTCTGATTGTGGAACCGATCAGCAATTGTTCATATGTGAGCTCAAGTTGAAGTTCAAGAAAATGCAAATAAATACACGAGAGTCAATATACAACCTTGATAATAACCCACCAAATTTTGAGAACATCTCTGAATAAAGCACAGTGTCATTTAAAAAAAAAGGAAATAAAGAAAAGATACAAGTTCATGTCAGAAGAGACTCTGAAACTTACTCTTAATCAGAGAGTAGCTAAGGCAAATAGAAGAAATGATGAAGTAAAGAGCTAAATAGAAAATTTCAAAGGACAACTCGAGAATACAAAGTAAAATATTATCACAAAATATGCAAAGGCCTAGAGTTAGAAAACCAAAACAGAACATATTCAGCATATCTTAAACTGAAAGAACTGAAGAAAAATGTCAAGTCTCGAGGTGCAATTTTAAAAAATTCTATGGGCAAAATATTGAATGATGAAGGAAACATCTGAGGAAGATGGAAACAATATGGTGTCACTGTATCAAAAAGAATAAAACAACATTCAACCATTTCAGGAGGTAACATATGAGCAAGAACCAATGGTCAGGAAAGAAGAAATTCAAGATGCATGGAAAGCACTAGCCCAAAACAAGATGCCAGGAATTGCTGGAATATCTATTGAAATGTTTCCACAAGCTGATAAAGCAGTGGCAGCACTCACTCATCTATGTCAGGAAATTTGGAATACAGCTACTTGGCTAACGGACTGGAAGAGATCCATATGTGTATACATACCAAAGAAGGGAGATCAACGGAATGGTCAAATTATGTAACACTATCATTGGCATCACATGTGAGTCAAATTGTACTGAAGCTAATACAACAACATTTGCATTGATTCATTGACAGAAAGTTACCATATTCAGCATTCAAGAACCATCGTGGCACAGTGGTTACAGGTTGGATTGCAAACCCCAAGGTCAGCAGTTCAAAACCACCAGTCACTCCGTGGGAGAAAGGCAAGGTTTTCTACTCCCATAATGAGTTACAGTCTCAGAAACTCACAGGGGCAGTTAGTTCTACCCTATACTATAGGGTCAGGATGAGTTGTCATCAACTACAAGGCAGTGAGTTTGGTTTCCCAGAGATTTAAGCCAGATTCAGAAGAGGATGTGGAACAAAGGATATCAGATATCAGATGGATCTTGCCTGAAAGCAGTGAATACCCAAAAGATGTTTACTTATGTTTTATTAACACCCAAGGTATCTGACTGTGTGGATCATAACAAAACATGGATAGATTTGAGAAGGGAATTCCAGAACACTTTGTCTTGCTCATGTGAAACTTGTACATGGATTAAGAAGCAGTCGCACAAATAGAACAAGGGTAGATTGCATGGTTTAAGAATCAAGAAAGGTGTGCATCCAGGTTGCACCCACTTATTATACTTTTTCAATCTGTATGGTGAGCAAATAATCAGAGAAGCCAAATTATATGAAGACGAACACAGAATCAGATTTGGAGGAAATATTATTAACAACCTGCTATATGCAGATGACACAGTTTGGTTTGCTGACAATGATGGGGGACTTGAAGCACTTGCTGGTGAAGATCAAGGATTACAGCCTTCAATGTGGGATACAACTCAACACATAGAAAACCAAAATCCTCACAACTGAACCAATAGGTAACATGATGATAAATCGAGAAAAACTTGAAGTTGTCAAGGATTTTGTCTTGTCTGGATCCATAAGCAATGCTCCTGGAAGCAGCAGCCAAGAGATGAAAAGATACATTGCACTGGGTAGATCTGCTGCATAAGAGCTATTTGGAATGTTGAAAAGTTAGGATGTTACTTTAAGCAGGAAGTGCACCTGATCCAAACCATGGTATTTTCATTTGCCTCATCTGCATGTGAAAAGCTTGCCATTGAGTGAAGAAGACCCAGGTAAACTGGATGAATTTGAACCATGGTACTGGCAAAGAATATTGACAGTATCATGGACTGCCAAAAGAACAAACAAAATCTGTCTTGGAAATACGGCCAGAATTCTCATTAGAAGTAAGGTTGGTGAGACTTTGGACATGTTGTCAGTGGAGACCAGTCCCTGGAGAGGCATCATGCTTAGAAAAATGGAAGGGCTGTGAAAAAAGATTGAAGGCCCTTGAAGAGCTGGATTGACACAGTGACTACAACAAGAGGACTGAGCATAGGAACACTTGGGTGGATGGAGGAGGAGCTGTTATTGTTACATTCTGCTGTGAATAGGTTTGCCATGGACCAGAACCAACTGGATGGCAAACTAACAACAACAACAACAACAACAACAACAGGGAGAGACATAAAAAAGCCAAAGTCACTGCCATTGAGTTGACCTTGATTCAGAGCAACCTGTGAGTTTCCCGAGAGTGTAACTTTTCACAGGAGGGGACAGCCTGTTTAACCTACTACTTAGCAGCCCAGTCCAACACCAGGGCTCCACAAGGATAGAGAGAAGCACTATTAGGGCTGGATAGGGTAGAGGCTGTACACTGGTATATATGAGGGCTGGAGGTACAGGGAATCCAGGGTGGACAATACCTTCAGGACCAAGAGTGTGAGGGGCGATGCTGGGGAGTGGAGGGTGAGTGGGTTGGAAAGAGGGAACTGATTACAAGGATCCACATGTGACCTCTTCCCTGGGAGAGGGACAGCAGAGAACCGGGGAAGGGAAACTCCGGATAGGGCAAGATATGACAAAATAACGATGTATAATTTACCAAGGGCACATGAGGGAGGGGGGGAAGGGGAGGGAGGGGGAAAAAAGAGGACCTGATGCAAAGGGCTTAAGTGGAGAGCAAATGCTTTGAGAATGATTGGGGTAGGGAATGTATGGATGTGCTTTGTACAATTGATGTATGAATATGTATGGATTGTGATAAGAGTTGTATGAGTCCCTAATAAAATGTAAAAAAAGAAAAGAGGAGAAAAAATGATTAGGGCAAAGACTGTACAGATGTGCTTTATACAATTGATGTATGTATATGTATTAACTGTGATAAGAGTTGAATGAGCCCCTAATAAATTGTTAAAAAAAAATGATCCTCAATTCTATCTGAATCCTTGCCAGAGCTGCAAGTTGCCTTAATAAACACGAGCAAAAAAAGTACCTCTGGCAGCAGACCGCTCAGGTTCTAATCCAGGCTCTCTAACTTATTGACTATGTGACCTTGGGCAAACCTGGACCTCTCTGTGCTTCCAAAGACTCACTTTCCAAAAGGGAAGTCATAAGCCAACTTTTCTTATTCCTCACTGGGTTGCTTTGAAGATGAAATGAGACATCTGTCTAAAAATGCTTCTGACCATCCCTTGGTTCTCAGAGCTCCACAAATGCTATGGATGATTGTTATAAGATTATGAATGATTTTTTCCAAGGGTAGTGCAAAGATTAACATCAGTGCTACTTCTCTCTGACAAAATATAAATCCAAATTTCTAAATAGCAGGGTCTGAACGGATGCGCTGTTAACAGCATCTTGCTTTTCTCCCATCACTTGTCACAGTAAACCTAATAAGAAATGCTGGGCTAGGGCCTGCAGCCAAGCTCCTCACTGGCAGTGTGCAGGACCTCAGGTTGTTGGCAGGCCAAGGGGCATCACAATGGCAAGAGGAGACTCCACAAAGGGCCCCTGCTTCCTCCCCCACGCTCCCCTTCCCCACGTTCAGGGTGAAATGTCAAAATACAATTTTTTTGTCACCTGGTGAAATAATGAGCCCCCATTCCCGTTGCCTTGGTATCATCAGAGTGCAACAGCCACGTGGGGTAATCGCTATCTCCGTGTTAATGCTGCTCAGTTCAAACATTTTCACAGGCCTTGGCGAAATGAAACCCGTGCTTTCTACCTAGGTGGAGTTTGAGGCGATTCAGCCCATTTGCTTCTGCTGAAAAGGCTACCTCAGAAAAACAGGAAATAAAAACATAGAGGGTGCCATTGACATTAGGTTTATCGTTTTCTTCCTTTCTTCCCTACCTTCCTTTCTACTTCTTGCCCTTCTCTTTCTCTTTTCTTCCTTCCCTCCCTTTGCTCATGTCTTCCTGCCTGCCTTCACCTTCCATCTTCCCACCCGCACTCCTCCATTTCTTCTTCGCTCCTCTCTCCCCACCCCCACCTTTCTCCATTCCTTCCCTGCCTTTTCCCTTCAGCCTCCCAGTCTCCCTCCTTCACTCTCTCCCTTTCCGCCTTCCTTTCCCCACCTTGTTTTGATCCAGTGATTTGTACTCCTTTCTTCCTCTCATCCCACCCCTCCCCATTGCTGGAGAAACATCAGTTCCTTGTGGCGCTGGTTTCTAGGCGCCAGACCCTGTTCTTTGGGTGTTCACAAGTCTGCGTCCTATGTGCAAACATAAGAAGACAGACATATGATCAGGGTTGGACAGAAGATTGGATTTGACAGGTGTTCTGCATCCCAAATCTTCAGGAGGCAAAGGTAAAGTCAGGCTCCTGCCTTTAAGGTTATGTCTCCCATTGTAACTGCGTCCCACAGAGGCTCCTGCCTCCTGGCCACCTGAGGCCTGCTGCCTGCCTTCCTCTAGCTCCTGGGGAATTGGGGCAGCAGTGGCAAGAACAACAAAAATCCCCAGGAGTTGACAAGAAGGGAGGCTGCCTTGCTCGAGAGACGGCCCCCTCACCCACCTGCATGTTGTTGAGATGCAGGTTCTCATCCCTGTGGCTGGGCAAGAAACGCCCCCTCCCCAAACGCAGTGGCTTCAAACAAGGACCATCATCGTGTGGTTGCTGGGAGGCCACTGGGTCGTGCTTGGAGTCTCCCATGAGTTGGCAGTCACATGGGAGCTGGGGCAGGGGCCTCTGGTGACTCCAGTGCCTACACGTGCACTCAGAGGGCTGGCAGCTGAAGCTGGCCGTTAGCTGGGTGCTTAGCTGGGTTGTTGGTTGGAGTGTCTCCACGTGGCCTTTGCAGGTGCCTCAGGCTTCTTTCAGCATAGTGTCCGGGTGCTGAGAAGTGTCCTGAGAGGTAGCACGTGGAGGCTGGACATTCTAAGGGTGAGCACTCAAGAAGAAGTCTTTGAAGGGATTTTTCAGAAGCTGTGAAGCACTTTGGGGGAGGGAAGGGGGTTGCCCAAACTAGATGTCACAGTGTCATCTTCTCCATAATCTATTGGTCACAGAGGTCATGAAGCATCCCAATTTAAGGGGAAAGGGCATAGACTCTACCTTCCTATAGGTAGCCTGTCAAGGAATTTGGGGGTCACATACGAAGACTGGGAGACCCTGGGTGGCACAAATGGTTAAGGACTCAACGTATCAAGAGGTGGGCAGTTGCACCCCTCAGAAGTAATAACTAATGGCCTGCTTCTAGAAGCCCACAGGCTTGAGAATCCTGTGATGTGTAGTTTCTCCCTGGCACCCAGGGAGTCCTCGGGAGCCAGAACCAACATAACAGCAACGGGTTGGGTTTTTGTTGGTTTTGTTTGGGCTAATATTAAAACGACTAGTATGAAATTATATATGTATTGTGTTTAACTCTCAGGACTCTGATTATGCTGAAGTTGAACAAAACCGTCTGCCTCTTCTATGAATGCCAGCCGATGGAGGCAAAAGTGAGGGTCTAGAGAAAGAATGAATGTCACATTCCCGTCCTTATGTTTCAGTTGTCCTTAAAGGGCACAGGGAACAAACCAGACGTCTTTGACATGATTTTAGCCTAATGATGTGCTAGTATGATGATGAGCAGCCTGAAAAGTGGTTTTAACTAATGTGATCCAATATTTGAAAAGTTGACGATTTCACATCAAATTTTATATTCTCAGCATCTCAGTTACAAACAGAAAATCAGGCCTTAAAATCCTTGCATTTCCCAAGGCAACAACAGTCTGGAGCTAGAATTTGAATGTCCCCTGTGGATGAGCTGACACGTGCCTGTTAACCACAGTCCCCATCCATCCCTATTGCCCCCAACACAGAGGTTGGCTACAAGTATCCTTTATCTATATGGCTAAATAGGTTAGTTGGTTTGGATTGGGTTGCTAGTTTTTCCTGTTTTGTTTTTGCTTACTTTTGATTTTTGGGGGGGCTAGGAAATGGCGTGTATTTTGGTACCATGTCTTCCAAAGCGAGAAAATAAAACCCAGTAAGCCAAGAAGGTCAAACAGTCTAGATTAATGATGAAAGGAGGAGCCCTGTTGGTGAAGTAGATTATGAGTTGGACTTTTAACTGCAAGATCAGAAGTTCGAAACTCCCCCCACCCCCACTCCACAAGAGAAAGATGAGATTTTCTACTCCTGTAAAGATTTACAGCCTTGGAAACCCACAGGGGCAGTTCTATACTCTGTCCAAAGGGTTGCTATATGTCAGAATTGATTCCAGGGTTGTGAGGTTTTCTGGATTGATATAAATAATTTTTGGTGAGTATTGAAAAAACCAGTCAGTATTATTTTTAATACACATCAATGAAGGTCCACATTAATTGTTCACACAACCCTGCCACCTTCTTTCTTTATTCCCTTGCCTCCCACTCTCCTTTCTTCCTCCATGTGGTCTTTTATCTCATTCTTTTTCTTTCAAGGGTTAGCCTAGGAGTGGGAAAGTCTGACTAATTCTTAACCAAAAGACTAAATTGGTTTTATTGTTGGTGTTATTACTTGGGTTAATTTTTTTTCTTTTCTTTTCTTCTAATGGTTTGTGTCATGTAACCCAGAAAATGGGGAAACATTTGGAACATCAAAACACTATCATTTCTCAGTAGACTACAAGCATTAAAGGCAACAGAGATAAATACTCCAATAATAACAATAACATACAAGGATAGCTAGAGAGATAAATAGATAGATAGAAAAACCACAAAATCTGAGCAGTTGTGGGAAGGAGAATGGGACTAGCCCCATGAATAAATATAGGTTTGCCAGAGAATAGTTCTATATACATATTAGCATATACTACAAATATGTCCATGAATATAATAGTGCATCCAGGAGGCATAGTTATGAAAATGTCTTAGCTATAACAAAACCCCTTGAGGGAGCGTGTCCTAAATATGGGGGATCAGGAACATAGCTCTGAGAGACCTCAAGATCAATTGGTACAAACTAGCTCACAAAGACAATGTTCTGTATCCATCAGGGAAGTGACTGGGGTCTTCAAAAGCTAGTGAGTAGCAAACTAAAAGTCGGTTCTTGGTCTCACCCTACGTGTTGGACAGGGTTCTCTAGAGAGACAAAACCATATTGCTAGTAATTATATATAAATATATTTATAAAACTAGATATACAATACAAGAAACGAACCACTAAATTATATACAGATAGATAACACAAGAAACTAACAGTTAAATTATAAAACAGTGAGACACTAGCAGTCCTTTAAGGCTTGAGAGCCGCCAGTTGCCAGTCCCTTTCTGTAGAGAGAGCTGGGCTCTATATACCCAGGCAGCAAACAGCAAGGCAAGCCACCAACTGTCACCAACTGTCGGTCCCCAGCTCCAGAGACGAACATTCCAATCCTGTGGGATTAAATGGACCTCAACTTACAGCGACACAGTCCACAAGCTAGGCATCCAACAGGCAGTGTACCCCTTTAAATTGAGGCACAGAACAAGCAAGGCAAGGCTCACAAAGCCATTTATCCCTCTGCCCTTCGATTAATCCTACTTGTGTTTATCGGCCAGGCTGGCACAATAAACTATTGCACCCTGTCTGGAGCAAATAACAGTGAAGAAAATCAAGATGCCTGGCAACAATTAGTCCATATCAGTAATGGACTATGCGTACCTCAGCCTCTATGATTCTAAGGTCAGAAGAACTAAATGGTGCCTGCCTATCACAAACAGCTGCTCTGAAAGGGATCATGGTACATGATCCTAGATAGAGTGGGGAGTAATGTGTAAGAAAACTGAAAGTCATACTACTACTACCAATAGTAATAATAATAATGATAAAAGATGAGGTTTATTGGTTAGATAGACTAGTGAGATCCCCACTACTATGGTCCTTCATCACCCTTCAGGTCTGGAACTGAATTCAACCCCCTGAAAAATAGACAGGTTTATAAAGTGAACCTTATGAGAATCAAAGATTGCAGCCCTCAGTATGGATTACAACTCAATGTCAAGAAGACACACATCCTCACAACTTGATCAATAGGTACCATGATAAATGGAGAAGTTTGTTGTTTTTTTTATTTGTTGGTATTTGTTGAAGTTGTCACGGATTTTTGTCTTGATGAGGTCTATAATCAATGCTCTTGGAAGCTGCAATCATGAGATCAAATGGCGCATTGCATATGGATACATTTGGTGCACAATACGTCTGTAGAGTGCTAAAAAGCAAGGATGTTACTTTGAGGACTAAGATGCACCTTACCCAAGCCATAGTAATTTAAGTTGCCTCATAAGTATGTGAAAGTCAGACATTGAATAAGGAAGGCTGAAGAAGAATTGATATGTTTGAATTGTGGTGCTGGTGAAGAATATTGAAAGTAACATGGACTGCCAAGGGAACAAACAGATCTGTCTTAGAAGAATTATGGTCAGAGGGCTCCTTAAAGGCAAGGATGGTGAGACTTCCTCTCACATACTTTGGTCATGTTATTAAGAGAGACTAGTCCCTGGATAAGGACATCATGCCAGGTGAAGTAGAGGGACAGTGAAAGAGAGGAAGCCCCTTAAGGAGATGGATTGACAGTGACTGAAACAAGGGGCTCAAGCTTGGGAACAATTAGGAGAATAATTCAGGGCTAGGTAGTGTTTCTTTCTGTTTGGCATAGGGTCAATGTGGGTTGCAACTGGCTCAATGGCACCTGATAAGAACAACTACACCAAAATGAATCATAGCACTGAGGAGCACACATTCCTCAGAACCATCAACCATTCAAAAGCAAATAGGCAGTATTTGCCCAAGGCCAAATTCAAAAGGCAGGCAAGGTTAGGGGAGGAGGGTGAATGAAAACAGGAAGCAGAGTTTCAATGGCACGAGTGATATTACATTGCAGGAGATTGTCATCAATGTCACATAACAAAAAATGTATAAATTGTTACATGCAAAGCTGATTTTCCCTGTAAATCTTAACCCACCTTACAATAAAAAGTTTCTTTTTTTAAAAAAAGACACCATCGTTCATATAATAGACACAGCCAAAGATCTCCTGGACAATCCTAAAATGATCTCCCAAATGATTTGCATAGTTAGCCCTCCTCAGGGAGTTCTACCCATTGAAACACTGGGCGGTTATAGCTGCAATTATATTTCAGGCCAGAAGAGGCAGCAGAGGCCTGGTTGTTCAAATGCTGCAAAACTACCAGACAATGGGCAAACAGCTTCTTTCCACAGACGACTAGCGGCTCTGTCATATCCATGTCTGGTGTTCAACACTTGGCGACAGAATCCAGCCCGCTGTGTTTGGGTGGGGTCTGTTTCTCACCCATGCTTGGCTTGGGATTGTTCTATGGCATCCACAAAGTGGAGTCCTCTCCTTTCTGATGTCCCAAGAAAGCTGTTTTCTCCTTTTTCTCTCTCTGGCCCTCTTCCCAAGAACCCTGGGGTTCACTCTGCTTTCCTCTGGTTGATGTTTCTCAGGCAGTTACTTGACCTTGGTTCATCTACTGCAGGTGACCATTTGCAAGTAACTGTACCGTCCATGAGCTCGGCTGCGAACTACGGGTTAACGTTTTGAGTTCACCCAGAGGTGCCTTCCAAGAAGGGCCTGGTGATATGCCTCTGGAAAAAAACCCACCCCAGCCATGGAAAATTCTAGGGACCGGACTTCTCTAACACACTTGGGCTCTCCATGAGTCCGAGTTGACTCAATGGCAATTGGTTGCTGGTATTCCTGTAAGTAGAAGACAACAATCTTTAAGCAGTCCCTCTTGGATTCATGGGAGAAGGATGGCTTCCTCTGAGAGAACTTCTCAGGGCTCCAAGGGCTCAATGATCTTACAAAAAATGAGAGAAACAATGAGCCTGATGACAGAGGATATTGCTATGCAGGCCCCGTTTCAGGATGCTCAAGTTTCCAGGTCTTTCCCTGACTCACAGTGGAGCCCTGTGAGGTTCCAAATAGAAGGGCACCCTTGCTCCCAGGACCTGGAGCCTTGTAGCTGAGCAGAGCGGTCATGATGAGAAAGAGGACCCAAGGGGGAAGTCAGGGGGCTGCTTCACTTGTCTCAGTGTCAAGCAAACAAATGTTTTGGCAGGAAATTTCTCTTCAAGAGTGTTCTGATTTCTTGAAGGAAATCTTTTTCTGAACCATTTCCTCAGGGGAAAACCACTCAACTACCTCGGGAAGGAAGATTTTTCTCCTTCCAAGCTTACCAGGCTGTGCTAACTCATAGAGGAGGTGTGACTAGCAGGCAATGAAACTGATTTCCAGACTCCTATGAAAATCAGCAAGTGCTCGGCTGCTAAGTGAAAGGTCGGCAGTTGGAAAACCCCAGCTGCTCTGCAGGAGAAAGAGGTGGCTGACTGTGTCTGACAAGATGACAGCTTTGGAAACCCAATGGGGCAGTTCTCCTCTGTGCTCTACAGTTGCTTTGAGTTGGAGTGGACTTGACAGTGATAGATCTGATCTTTTTCCCCATGAAAATCGGCTTTCACGAATACATGTGCATTCATGGATGTCTGTGTCTGCTTTGGCATGCATGTGCACATATGTGCCTATTTGCACGTGGATGGATACGTCTGTGTATGTGGGCATCTCTATTTACTTTGCCATGTGTGTGCACATGTCTGCCTTTGTCAGTATGCATGCAGGCTGTGGCAGCATAAAGAGATCACAGAGAACCTTGGAGAGAAAGAGAAAAGTAACCTATTTTCTCATGGGCCTCCCATACCTGATGGTCTACTGGCATCCACCACCGCGAAGAACAGAGGTCACTTCATGCCATGTGTCCAGCTGCCAATTGCTGGTTGAGGTCAGTCACCAGGGAGGCAAGTCAGACTGGCCTCGCCAACCTACCACCCACCTGCAGGAGTGATTCCCACCATCTGTCCTGGAGCCCCTCCCACCTTACTCAGCCTCCCTAGACCTTGAGTGAAAGGCGTTTCCAACGTGTTTACATAAAGATTTCTGAGATTGACTGAAGAAATGATTTCATTTGACAAAACATGAAGCTTTGAATTTAAAGATTTGAGGCAAGTGCCCTCCAGAGAGGGGGACACAGGATGGGGCCATGCTCCCTTCCGGTATGCACAGGGGTTGCTATGAGTTGGAACCAACTTGATGAGCACCTGCCAGCAACAACAACAACCAGTAATTGTCCAAACTTCTGTGGCCTCAACTCGGAAATGAGAATATTAATATTGCCTCCTAGAAAGAATTCAAGGTATGTACAATTGGTTAATAGGTGTTTGGAAAGTGAGTACATTAAGTGGACTGATGACATTGATAAGGCAATAAGAAACTGAGAAGGCTTCACTAACAGGTGCTTTCACATCTGTAACCAGTAGATTCCTCCCTTCTTCATCTCTTGCCATCATAATCAGCCCCCACACTTTCCAGCCAGCTTGAGGGATTAAATGTTCTGTCTGATCCTATTATAAGCCTCAGCCTCAGAATCAGAGGCTTTACCTGAGGTTTGAGGAGCTATACTGGGAATGAGTGAGAGTAACCTGTCTTTTCTATTGCTCTCCTATCGCTCCCTCTTCCCTAGCCCTTCCCTGTCTCTGGGCCTGCCTTTCCTCCCTAGAGCAGTGGCTTCCTGGAAAAGGGGATGGAAACAATGAGCACAATGAGCACATTCCTGACAAGGCCTCTTACCATTCTATCTTCCAACCCTCTCTTGGGAGGGCCTCCTCAAAGTCCTCTTATGTCATCTCACAATAACTTGTTAGATACCATTGAGTGAGCTCCTGACTCATAGCAAAAGTACACACAAGAGATTGAAGCACCACCTGGTCCTGCACTGTCCTCACAATGGTCCTTGTGTGTGAGCCCATGGTTGCAGCAGTGTTGAGGAGATCCTGTCCAAGAAGGCTGCCAGTGGGTGGGAGGGGCTGCAGCTTTCAGAGGCTTTGGAGGATGCCAAGGAGGACAGTTCACGGTGTATCATATGAGGTCATCCAGCGGGCCTTGGGGGCCCTTCCCATTATCCATAGATATATGAAATAAATGGAGGCCCTCAGCAAGATGGGCTGCAGACACCTTCAGGACTCACTTGATCCTTGGAATGCTCCCTTAGCCTTAGGACACCACCTGCTGGAACTGTGGCTTTGCTGCCTCTCCTGGCTCTCAACTTCCCTCCTAGAGGACTCCAGCCACCTTTCTCCTTCCAGATCCTTGCAGCAGGAGGCAGATATTGGTCTCTATGCTTTTGCATGTGGCCAGTTTTCTAGGGACAGATCAGCCTCTCCCAAGAATTTGGGTTCACCAGAGTGAGCGTGGCCACAAGTCTGCAGAGCGTACGACCAGGCCTCTGAAGAGAGAACTGCTGGAAGATTTGCCCCTTTTCAAAAGCGCTAATTCCACAGTTGAGAGCTCGTCTCCTGGGGAATCAGCTTGAGTCTCAAGGAGCACATCCCCTTTGACACTGCTGGCAACTCGAGGTGCTCAGGGTCATTTTCTTGCCTTTGAGGAGTGCAAGGGAAATGCTACAATCTGTCCCTTCACATGAACCACCAATCCTTATCTGGAGAACTCTCAGAGATGACAGGGATGGGAGGGAGATGTTTCTGGGGCACGCTTTCACCTGCACATCTCTCAGGTGAGTCAAATATTTGACCCCCAAAAGTTGAGTATGATGGTGAGAGTTCAGGCTGGGCGATAGAGTGTCTGGGTTCAAATCAAGAGACTGCACATCTCAGCTCCCATGGTTCTCCTGCATAAAACCCAAGCCAAGCAGTTTATCACTTCCCTGCTGAGCATCCTACTGAGGCCAGCTAAACTCATTCTTTGCTGATGACAACGTTGCTTGTACCAAATGGCTTTGCCATGTAGCCCTTAGCAATGGCCAGAAGGGCTGCTCATCAAACCGCAGAGAAGGGCTTCTGGCGCACACGCTAAGAAGGGGGCTATTCACAACAAGGTCGGTAGTTCAGAACCCACTAGCTGTTTCTCTGGAGAAAAACTGTGGCTGTGTGCTTCCATAAAGATGCCCAGCCATGGAACCCCCCTGGAGAGGGCCATGATGAGCTGGAGTGAGCTCTACAGGAGTTGGATTTTTTACTGTGGATGTAATCCCACCTGGACAGAGATTTTCTTTGTGACGTTAAAGAGGCTGTACTTTACCCCAATCACATGGCTGATACAAAAGGATTCAATTCAACACTGAAGCAAACCAACTCCATGGGAAGAAGGCAGAGAGCTCCAAGGACCACCAACCATGGAGGTTATTGAAGCCAAAACAAGAATACCGCCCACCAGTCCTCAGCCCCAAGGGATGGACAAAGAGAGCCTGCCCATCAAGCTGGTGCACTGGCATGATGCTGTCAGCCTCCGGTGCTGTGAGAACATTGACTTTGGTGTGTTAAAGGCACCCACTTGCGGTATGTTTGTGATGTCAGCGTGTGGAAACTATGGCAAGCCCCCCTCCCGGCCTCACAGCAGCAAAGCCTCGGCATTAAAACCCCGTGCCTTCTGTGGCGCTTGCCAGCTGTGAGAGGACAGGAAATGCCCTTGGCTTTTCTGCTCCTTGTTGCGACCTCCCGCTGAGGCAGGGAGCAGAGGATGTGAGGTTGGAATCTGTTTTGTTTCATCACTACCCTTTGTCATCTCTCTGAACACTGTCATGTGCTCCTCACCAGTGCTTCACCCTCTCTATCACCAAGCCATGTGCTCTTTAAAACATACACACACACACACACACAAACACACACACCTAATGTTCACATTTTGAGGCACATTTGTTTTTAATTCACTAATAATAACAATAATTATTCAAAGCCACTTTACCATCTGAAAAGAAATCTCTATGCATACACTTAGATCATGGATGCCAACTGCCTTCTTAAAAACATTTCCCAATGAAATATTCAGCAGCGATTATATTAAGCCTGAAGCTGTTCATCCAGTTTGTGTTAATCAAAACAAAAACAAGAGACGAAGGGATCCAAAAGGACATGTAAGTTCATAGACTGAAAGTAGCCCCATCGAGCACCAAAGGCTTGTCCAGAAGGGCAGAGCCAAAGGTAAAAGTTATGTCTCTCTGGAGTTGTTGACATTTAACTAGATGCAAAATGTCAGCGCAGGAAATGGCTTGCCCAATGCAAATACTAACAAGGGAGGCATGTGTTCCTGTGTAAATGGAGCTTCTGCCAACCCGGTCCTTCAGGATCCAGCTCCCATCGCAGCATCCACGGGAAGCACCAGGGGAATGTTCCATTTGCTTATTTTCCCTTTCTTTGCTAAGAAGAAAAAGAGCCTTTGTGGCCTAGTGGCTACAAGTTGGGCTGCTAATTGCTATATCAGCATTTTGAAACTACCAGCTGTTTTGTGGGAGAAAGATAAGGCATTCTGCTCCCATAAAGAGTTCGAGTCTCAGACACTCACAGGGGCAAATTCACAGGGGCAGTTCTACGCTGCCCTATAAGTTGGCTGTGAGTCACCATGGATGCGATGGCAGTGAGTTTTCTAAGAGTAAGAAGTATCTAGGGGTGTAAAAAGTTAATGAGCTCTGCTATTAAGGGAAACGTTGTCATTCCCAACCCACTTAGAGGAGCTGTGAAAGAGAAGCCTGGCAATCTTCTTCAGAATCCTCGGCCATTGAAAAGTGTATAGAATGTATTGGCCTTGGTTGTTAAATAGATCCAGGTATATGGTGGAGCATACAGGGACCAATGTCATAAAACGGGGTGGGGGTGGAAAAAATCTCTGAGACAGATGCAAAAACTGTGAGGGAATGAGTTGTTGAGCCTGGGGGATCAGGACCATCGTCTCTGGGATTTTCAAAGTTCCTGAGCAACCAGGAAAGGGGCAACAGTTGGTCTCTCCCCATCCAGAGGACAGCAGAAGAGGAGAACTGATTGGGCCCAATGAATCAATGACTAGTGACTCAAGCAACGATCACCCTCCACCACTGGAGACCAGAAGAACTAGATGGTGCCTAGCTCCCACTATCGACTGCTATGAAAGAGATCACATTAGAAGGGCTTGATTAGAGTAGAAGGGAAATGTGGGGCAAAACTCAAAATCATGATAAAACACCAAGCTTACTGTTTGGATAAAGGCTGGTGAAATTGCAAGACTATGGTGCTTAGTTACCCTGCAGGTCTGGAACTGAACTCATCATGGCTCGATGTTCAACCAAACAATAGACAGGTCTATAATGGGAACAATGACATTAGAGACATACAAATACCGTAGAATAATAGATCACATGAGATCAAAAGACAGCATTCCCCCAAGAACGAACTTCAAAAAAGTTGAGAATGAAGGCATCTTGGAGACAAGAAACAAGAAGATGTGGGGGAAGTGATGGTACATTGAGGGAATTGCTATCAATGACATGAAACAAAATGTGTATGCATTGCTCAATGGACAGATGAGCTGCTCTTTAACCTTCACCCAAATCACAATAAAAATGTTTTTACTAAAAGAAAACTTCATGGTTCACTTCTACTCTGACACACACGGGGTGATGAGGAAATAGTGTCAACCGGGATTGCTGTGGTCCAACCACCAGACATGTGCTTATGGGAGAAAGAGCATTCTGACACTGTTAATACCGAGAAGGACCAAGATGGTTTTATTTGCCCGCATCATGAAGATTGTTGGCCTGGTGGTGAGATGATTCAGAGCTCAAGTGCTAACCAAGAAAACACCCAGTTTAAACTCACCCAGCCCTACTGAAGGAGATTTCCCTCCTCAAAGGTGTTGTTGGTTGTTATGTGCCATTGAGGCGATTCTGACTCCCTGTGACGGGAAGGAAAGGCACACTGTGCTATAGTGTTAGGGTTTTCAGCGGCTACTTCCTCTGAAGTGGGCAGTGGAACCCTTCTTTGTATTCTGTTCTTAGCCTGGAAGTTTCCCTGACACCTCTTCACTTGGGGTAACCCTGCTGGCATTTGAAATACCAGTCACGTGGCTTCCAGCATCACAGTAACACACAACTCACCACAGCACCACAAATGGACAGACAACAACAGGCTAGGAGTCTTCATGGGAGCAGGCAGTCACGTCTTCACTCTCTCGATGGGGATCAGTGAGTTCAAACTGCCAGTCTCTCTGTTACAGCCGCACATGCAACCACTGTGCTGCTAGGTACATTTCCTTAAAATTCTGCCTAGAAAAATCTGTGGAACAGTTCTTCTCTGTCACAGAGGGGCACTTTGAGCCAGGATGGGCTCTGAGACACACAAATGCAACACCATGAAGCCACCTTACTCTGTCCTGCTCTTATTTAACTCTATTCTTTTCTGAGCTATCTTTTCTGTATATTCAGAAGAGACTGGCACTGAGCAGTGTTAATTCCACCAAGGCCAGGAAGGAGATCAAAGAGTCACAAAGGTCTATCTCTTTGCTCTCATGCCACTGCACTAAGGAGGCTTGGGTGGCAGCTGGAAGCTGCACATTTCACTCCCTGACCCTACACTCCTGGATGAGTCTCCTCAGAGTGAGACTGCCCCTTTACCCAGCTCACTGCATTGGCTGTCTTGCTCTGAAAAGAGAATTCGCACATGTGAGTCTGACTGGGTGGCAGATGGGAATCTTAATGCTGCTCTTTGGAATATGAAAGGCCTCGGATCAGAGTGCTGCAGGGGAGTGATGTCTGCAGAAGAACTGCTGGTCTCCAAGTTAGAAAGAAGCCTTCCCCTTTGCCTCAGAGGTGCGTTCACTGTGGGTGGCAAGTCAGATCCTTGGGCTGGCACTCTCAGTAAACAGATCATATGGGCACCTTGAGAAGCGCTTGCACACTGACCCAACTCCCCAAGGATGTAAATATACCACCCAGGATGACTAAGGACACCAGTGCCAAGAGTGATCACATTCTTTGCAGGTGTACAAATGAGGTGGGCAGCCACCTTCGCTGATGGTGGCTGCACAGTGAGTGTCTGGAATCACACCTGGCTAGGTGGACCATTGAAAGAGTTGGTGACATGATAATAGGGAGTACACCCCATTGCCAGTAAAGCTGAGGAAATGGCATTTGAGGAATCAGGAGCAGCCGGGTCGTCAGCATGAAGTCAGCGAGAACCTTGCTTGTGCCTCCTTTGTTCACTGGTGGCTGCTGGCATCTGGGTAGTGAGGACACCATGACTACTGCCAGAATTTTCCACGGTCCCTGGCTCCACTCTCAAGTCGCTGGCTTCATCACTACCACTGCCATCGAGTCGATTCTGACTCACAACAACCCGAAAGGACAGAGTAGAACTGCGGCTGGTGGGCCTGGGGGGCTGTGGATCATTATGAGAGCATTTCTATCTCGCAGTAACTTAAGGGTCCAAAATGCTGACCTTACAGTTATCAGCCCAACATAACCCACTTGGTCATGAACCCTTGCCAGCTGATCCAGGGAGTCCATTCCCAAGTGCATATCTAAAAGAATGAAAGATGAGTACCCAGATGGATGCTGCAGTAATCACTATGGGCAAAAGGTAAACAATAAGCCAACAATACCCATCAGTAGAAGAATAGAGAAAATATGATCTACACAGAGTGGGGTATACATATAGTCTGCCACAAGAAAACTAAGGCCTTTGATTCGGACAGACTCTGTAACACAGGTGAACGCAAGACATGAAGTGAAAGACGCCAAACACCAAATGCCATGTATTGTGAGTCCATTTAGAGGAAAAATGCTGGACAGGTAAATCCCG
This sequence comes from Tenrec ecaudatus, assembly GCF_050624435.1. Taxonomy (NCBI): domain Eukaryota; kingdom Metazoa; phylum Chordata; class Mammalia; order Afrosoricida; family Tenrecidae; genus Tenrec; species Tenrec ecaudatus. The sequence continues at coordinate 217,971 of NW_027459537.1, read as the reverse complement.
TAGAGCCATAGAGTAGATTGGTGGTTTCCCAGGGTGGGGTGGGAGGGGCAATGGGGAATGACTGCTTGATGGCTGCAGGGTCGATGAAAATGTTCTGGAACTGGATGGTGGGAAGCTTTCACAGTGTCCTTAAAACTACTCTTAAAAAGGGGAGAGAAAGAATCTGCAGAAAGCACACACACACACACACACACACACTCACACTCAGACCCCTGCAGAAACTCTAGAGGGCTTTTGACTTCGTGTCCTTCTTACACACACACACACATTCACACTCATACCCTTCCAGATTCTCTGGAGAGCTTCTGATTTCGTGTCTATTTTACACACTCACACACACACACACACACACACACACCGTTTCAGAATCTCTAGAGGGCTTCTGATTACTGTTCTTTTTACACACACACATAAACACACAATCAACACTTGCCGAAACTCTGGAGGGCTTCTGAATTCGTGTTCTTTTTACACACTCACACAGACACATACAGACAGGCATGGACCCTTGCAGAATCTCTGGAGGACTTCTGATTTCATGTCCTTTTTAGACACACAGACACACACACACACACACACACACACACACACACTCACACGCTTGCCAAATCTTTACAGGGCTTCTGATTTCAAGGTCTTTTTACATATACACATACATTCACACCATTGCAGAATCTCTGGAGGGATTCTGATGTCGTGTCCTTTTTACACACACACCACACACACACACACACACACACACACACACACACACACACCATTTCAGATTATCTGGAGGGCTTCTGACTTCTTGTCCTTTTACACACACACACACACACACCCTTGCAGATAATCTGGAGGTTTTCAGACTTCGAGTTCTTTTTACACACTCATACACACACATACACACATGCACACACCCTTGCAGAATCTCTGGAGGGCTTCTGATTTCCTGTCCTTTTTAGACACACACACATACACACACATACCCTGGCAGAACCTCTGGAGGACTTCCGACCTTTGTCCTTTTTAAACACTCTCACCCGCACACACTGTTGAAGAATATCTAGAGGGCTTCTGACTTTGAGTCTTTTTAACACACTCACACACACACACACACCCTTACAGAATTTCTGGGCGCTTTACATTGTGTCTTTTTACACACAAAAACAAACACACACACACCCTTGCAGAATCACTAGAGGGCTTCTGATTTTGTTTCCTTTTTACACACACACACACACACACACACACACACACACACACACACACACACTCATACACTTGCAGAATCTCTGGAGGGCTTCTGAATTCATGATCTTTTTTGACACACACACACACACACATAAACACTCACAACTTTGAAGAATCTCTGGTGGGCGTCTTACTTCGTGCCCTTTTGACACACACTCATACACTTTCAGAATCCCTTGAGAGCTTCTGACTTCGTGTCCTTTACACTCACACCCACACACATCCTTGCAAATCTCTAGAAGGCTACTGATTTGGTTTCCTTTTTACACAAACACACACACAATCTTGCAGAATCCCTTGAGGGCTTCTGACTTCGTGTCCTTTTTGCCAACACACACACACACTCACACTCACACTCATACCCTTGCAGAATCTCTGGAGGGCTTCTGAATTCGTGTCTTTTTTAGTCACACACACACAAACACTCACACCCTTTCCTAATCTCTGGAGGGCTTCTACTTGGTGTCCTTTACACTCACACCCACACACAACCTTCAAGAATTTCTAGAGGGCTTCTGATATCGTGTCCTTGTTAAACACACACACACACACATACTCACACTCATACACTTGGAGAAACATCTGGAACAGTGTGGTCTGGAGACTCTGATCCTGAGACTGTGGTGTGGGGGCACCAGGCTCACATGGCTGAGGATGTTTTAGTACAGGGTGGAGCCATGCACCCCAGAGCTCTCTGTATTCCACAGGTCGATGGTGCTGTCAGAAGAGCAGGTGATAAAGGAGCTCGGGGGCAGGCAGGCCTGTTGACTGTCCTTCACCTCAGGGTAGACCTGGTGGAGCACAAGGACCAGAGGGACCTGGGTCAGACCTTGGCTGCCCACAGAGATGGGACGGGATGAGAGTAGAGAAAAGGTTGGTCAAGACTTAGCCCCAGGCTTATCCCATAGCAAGCAAGTCATAAAGATTAGCTCTTGTCTTTAGCAAGTAAAGGAATATACATTAACCAAGCACCTAGTAAGTACTAGGCATTCTAAATCTCCCACTTACATTGTCTCCTTTTCGTAAAAATCAAATGCATCAGGTATGTCATTTCACAATTGCAGAAACTAAGGTTTGGTCAAGTTCAGGAACATGTCCAAAGAGGCCAAGCTAAGACTGCACAGGGGCATACTGAAAAACGTCTGAGATGAGTCAGCACTAAATTCCCCTCCCATCCTCACAGCCAATTAACAGATAGGAAGGGACCCAGGGGCACTGCTGGGGGAGCAAGGGTGCTGGAGGAAACAAATTCCACACTTGAGGAACTCCAGCTCCTAATGGTAGCCCAGGAAACACGGTCAGTCTCAGCAGACCTGGCCCACGTACCTCTACACTCCAGAAGCAGGAGGAATGATACAGAGTTGAATAAACATTGCCCACTTTCTTGGGGTCCTTCACATCCCAGACATAAATACTATGGTCATTGTACACACAAGACAGCCACTGAGTTGCAGGATCAAAGGTCAAGGCGATGGAGTCCGGATACTTCGCATTGGCCACGCCAGCGAAAAGGCGACTGAGGAAAAAGGGGGCGGGGTTTCCAGGGCAGACAGGGCAAACTGGTGAGTGAGCACTAATGAAATGGGGCACTCAAGGGAGGAGCAGCAGGTTGGCCAGCAGTCACTGGAGAAAGAACGCAGCAGCTGGCTTGGCATTCCTTGCCATGGGGCTCTCCAAAAGAACACAAGCTATTTCATAGCCCCCAACGTCAGGCGGGGACAGTGTGTGGCCATGATGCAGCCAAGCAGATGTCAGGCCCTTCTAGACTCACGTCAGAGGACAAGGAAAGACACTGTGCAAGCCACAACCATGGTCATATATCATTTCCTACCAATTGCAGATTTAGTCCCCTCCTGTCTTGAAAGAGAAATTAATACACCCAACTGCAGAACGGCCCCGCTTCCTGACAGCACTGAAACCAGAGCAAAACTTCACTTCCTGCAATCACCCAACCCAAGGCCCGAGGCTACAATAAGCCCTTCCTACCGCAGCTGCAACCCAGGACCACCCTGAGGGAGAAAGGCCTGCTCCGTCAGGTTTCCAGTCTCTCTCAGAAACCCTAAGGAACTGCCCGTCTGTCCTAGCTGTGGTTTTTAAAGGACAATGCATTACCAAACGGCAGACTCAGATTACCACGGTTGCCCACAGTGAGCAAGAAATGCTAAAAGACCCACTTGTGCTTGACTGCAAGGGTCTTCCCAGAGGTCTTTGTGTGCCCTCCTCTCCTTGCAGCATGCCAAGGATGGCCTGGCACAGAGTGGGGCTCTGACAGGACTCAGGGCCCACCCACACTGCTCACCTGGCCTCTGTGATGCTGGAAATATCTGTCCACAGGGCATGGGGCCGGGGCAGCGTGCTGAGGAAGTGCTGGTTGGAGGGGTTGAAAAGGCGCACGGTGCCGTCAGCACAGCCACAGAAGATGTAGTCCTGGCTCACCGAGATGCAGTGGGCCACTGTGGTCTGTGAGCACAGAAGCCCCAGTCAACAAGGGCGTCTGCCCACTCCTTGACCCGACACCTCAACAGCTATGAGCCAAGAGGCAAGGACAAGTGCAAGGCAGGCCAGCTGCCCTGGCCGGAGCCCCTCAATGCCCTTCCCTCTAACAGCAGCTGGCCAGAGGGCCCACAGCCCCGTGCAATTAGGGGGAAGGAGTCAGCAAGCCTTATAAGGCACCTGAGGTTGAGGCAAAGACACACTCAGAAAAGGCCGGCCATGAGAAAGGCAGCAGAGGCAGCAGACAGGGCCAGCACACTTACTGTGATGCTGTCTTTGTGCTGAGCAGAAGACGAAAGCAGAGGAAGAGGCAGAGACAGAGAGCGCGAGCGAGCAGAGAGGTTCCCAAACACCTTCCTCCGCCTGGGGCCTCCCACAGCGTGCATGCAGACCCCGCTGCTAGCCCCAGGACCCCCGGAGCCTGGAGGTGACAGACGGGAGGGTGCCGACAAAGCATTCACTTACCCTCAGCTCCACTCCCTTGTCCAACAGTCTCCGGTCACTGAACTCGCACAGCTGCCCCGAGGATGTGATACAGAAGGTGCTGTCAGCCTTCTTTTCGCGGCCACAGGCTACATCAGTGAACAGTTTGTTCCGCAGGTCCCCCAGCAGCCCGGAGCAGCCCAATAGGGGCACAGTGGCATTCACCTGTGGAGGCACACCACAGGTGCCACCCACCCTGCAGGCTACCCCCTGGAAAGCAGGCCCTGGGGAGAGAGGGAAAAGGCTTCCCTTGCAGATTGACATAGCACCTGGCCCAGCTGAGACTTCCAAGGGGCTTTTGAGCATGCAGAAGGGGGCGCAGGTGGAACAGATCTGGGCAGACCCCAGCCTGGTGGCTACTTGCTGCCTCACCTTTGAGGTCTTGCTGTCATCAAGGTACCAGAATTTGATGTGCCGCTTGCCTGCAATGACAAAGTAGCTGCAGTCCTCAGAGAAGCATACTGCTGTCACCCGACTGGACACCTTGTTGGAAGCCACTACAATGATTTTCTGGAGAGAAAGTCAAGGGAAATCAAGGCTCTGCTTCTAGGAGCTGAGGGAAAAGAAACACACTGAAGGAGGTTAGACAAACTGTGAACTTGACCTCTCCTTCTGCCCCTTCTTCAGCATCCTAGATACCCAGTTGCTCCTTTCTGCTCAGAGTTCTCTAGAAAGGGATTGAGGCCAGCAGGCGGAGTGAAGGCCACCTGTCAGCAGTTTCTTGGTTCCCCTCCTGGCCCTGCCTGTCCTGAGGCCAGCAGCCCACTCACCTTCCAGGCCCAGACAGTGACGATCATGTCATGCTGGTAGCCCACTGAGACAATGTACTTGGCGCTGGGTGAGAAGGCCACACACGCCACGCCATACTTATGCTCCTGAAGCTCTGCCACCTGGCTGCGCTCCGACACGTCCCATACCTGCACAGCAGGCATGTGTCCACTCTGTGGGGACGAAGACCCCAAAGTAAAAGCCAGAGGCAGCCAGCTCCCTCCCCATCCACGGAGGCCTGGCTCTCCCAGCCACTGGATAAAAGCCTGCACATAAATGAAGGAGACCTAACCTAATGTGCCTGTACATGAATCAAGGACACCCCCAGAGGGAGTGTGATCAGTGTTGGGGAACAGGGACTCTCAGGGATGGGCTCCTGGCATGATTTGGATTGGCAAGAACCACCACTCCTGCGGTTTGCTCCCACAGCCTCACAGGGCAAGTCTATGGGAGGGCAGCCCTGTTCCACACTGTGACCAGCAGGGGGACTCCAGGGATAAGGAATGTTTTAAGGAGGTGTTTTCCAAAATGTGGTTCCCAAATTGGCAGCTTCAGCCTCATCGGGAACTACTTGTTAGCATTGCAAACTGAAGAGAGCCACCCCAGACCTGCTGAGCCCAAGAGCCAGCAGTCTGTACCACGGGGTCACCATAGCACTTCTGACGCAGGCTACAGCCTAAGAACACTGCTCTAGGGCAGACCAAACACGCAAGTGGACACCAGTACAGAAAGTCAAATTTGGCACCAATCCTATGCAGGCCACAGGCTGTCACTCTCTGCTAAGGCCAGGCCACCCCCACTGCAGTGCCTGAGCCTCCTTCATCACTCACATCGCTGGTGACCAGGTACTTGCCATCAGGAGAGAAGGCAAGGGCAGTGATGGTTTTCCTGAAAGGAATGCGGCCAGTCTCAAGAGGTGCACTGGCAGCCTGGCCCAGGTTTGGCCTCTCACAGTCCCCTCTCAAAACAAGGGCAGCAAACCCACCCTCCCTGTGCTGCTTCCCTTGCAGGCCTGGGGCCCAACAGGGCCCAATGCCACAGAGAAGCAGGTGGCACCCCTCTGGCCGTCCCTGGGGAAAGGTGGCACTCCCCAAAGCCCAAGAGCCCATGTACCTGGAGCTGTTGAGGATGTGGTGCTGCTTGTGTTTCCGGGGATTGAAGAGCACAACCACACACCTGGGGAGAGGGAAAGTGGAGCACAGCCTTAGCACCCGACCTCAGTGGCCCAGCCCAGAGGACCCCACGGTGCCAGAGTGCAGCTGGCTCCTGGCAGAACTCTTCTGCCTTTCTCCCCATCTGTAGCCCCACAGAGTGCAAGGGCCTGTAGGGAGCCCTGCCTGCCCAGTGCTCTGTGCACCAGCACCATCGGCCATGCCCCATAGTGATGGTGTGGCCGGTCTTCCCAGAGCCCTTGTCCCTACCCCAGGGCAGCGGGCAGAGAGAAGGATGCACATGATTTGGGTAAGAACAGGCCTCAGCTGTGCCCTTGTTTACAGACCTCCCAGTTTCCAGGAGAGAGTGGGATCTCTCATGTCTGCACCCATGTGTGTACTTGGCAAGAGCCAGCCCTCCACATGTTGGATGAGGAAGCAACTGGAAGGTCAGGGCCCAGGGCCAGGCCTGCAGGGAGACTAAAGGGGATGGAGAGGCAGAAAACTGCCTGAGGGAGGGAACTTCATGGAGTTGCTGGCCCACGTCAGACTCTTTAGCCCAATGAACCTGAGCAGCGCCATTCTAACAGCCTCCAGGCTCCCTCTCCAGTCAGGCAGCAAGGCTGGGTGAGATTGCATAGATACTGAAATTCAAGAGTGAACTCGAGAGAGGGAGGCAGGTAAGAGTCACGGACAAGGAGCTAGGAGCCAACAGCTCGCCAGTGTCTCAGGGGCCATGGCGCTCAGCAGGTTTAGGCCCTCTGCCCAGCTGTCCCCTCTCTTCATTAGCGCTATGCCTACTACTTGCTATAAGCTGGCCACAGCAAGCCTGGAGCTCATCCCAGGCTGGGGTTACATATCCCAAGCCCTTGATGGGGAGGCCTCCGGTAAGCTGGACCCAATGGAGTGCTGGGAATGTGGGCTTGGGGGAAGGGAGACATCTTTGGGGCTGGACCAACCCAGGGCATCCCAAGTGGGATGGGGTGCAGGGGCCTGGGCAGGGTCCCTCTTCCTCTCCATCCTCCATGGCCAGTCAGGCTAACACAAGATCTTGGGCAGGCAGGGGGCCTGGGGCAGTGCCCAGATGAGCCAGGGGCTAGCTGGGCAGGGGGTGTTTCCTGGGTAGGCAGAGGGCCTCGGGCAGGGTCTTTGTGGCAGGCCCAGACCCAGGTGGGCAGGGACCTGGAACAGGGATCCCAGGTGTGTGCCCGGACTGGACTGGACCCAGGGTTGGCAAGGGCCCTGATGCAGGTTCCTGGGTGGGCAGCGGGCCCAGGGCAGAGTCTTGGTGGTGAGCAGGCCCAGGGTGGGGGCAGGGGGTCTGGAGTGTGGTCCTGGGTGGGTCAGCTGGGCAGGGCGGGGATCCTGGTGGCTGGCCAGGTGCCTGGTGGGCTGCAGACCCACATCAGGGGTCATGGTGGAAAGGCCCTCCCTGGTGGGCAGGAGTCTGAGAAGGGGCAGGAAGGCTGCACAGGCCACACCTGGTCTTTGAAGTCCTATGCCTTGCGCATCAGGTCATTAAGGCCCATGGAGGCGGTGCGGCTCCGAGGCTGGCTCACAGCCTTCAGAGCTTGGCTCGCTCAGCTCCTGAGCCCTTGACCTCTATAGGAAGTGCTGGCTGGCCTCCTGTCATGTTCTCAATAGGCTCCAGCTGCTGCCAAGTAGGCCAAGCCTTAAAGGGGCCATGAGCTTCCACCTGTGCGCCCCTCCTCCTCACCCTTAAATGGGCCGCGTGCTGCCGCCAGAGACCTCTTTCAAAAGTGTTCTTCAAAGTGTTTAAGAGCAAGAATGTTACATTAAGGTGCACCTGACTAAAGCCATCTTAGTCATATTTTCGATGGCCTTCTATGCACGTGAAAGTTGGACATTGAAAAGTAAGATCAGAGAAGAATCAATGCATTTGAATTGGGAGGTTGGTGAAGAATATTGAAAGTACTCTGAACTGCCAAAGAACAAACAAATGTGGGTTAGAAGTACAGCCAGAATACTCCTTAGAAGCCAGGATGGTGAGGCTTCCCCTCACGTACCTTGGACATACTGTTAGGGAGAGACCAGTCCCTGGAGGAGGAAGGACGTCCTGCTTGGTGAAGCAGAGAGGCAGTGAAAATGAGGAAGAACTTCGGCCAATGGATTGACACAGTGGCTGCAACAAGGGGCTCAAACATAACAATTGAGAGGATGGGGCAGGACTGGGTTGTGTTTCGTTCTATTATCCATAGGGTGGTTAGGGGTTGGAACTGACTCAATGGCATCTAACAGCAGAAACAATGTCTACACCCACTAGTAACAGGACAGGAAGTTTTCCAACCCCTCTCATCTCTCAACCCCAGGAACAGAGATGCCACCTCCTTCTAGCTGTATTCCCAGTATCTAGAGCAGAGCTCAGCAATGAAGTACCTAACAAACCTGAAATAGCTGTTGCTTAGCTCCATGCCTCATAGGTCTCAGTTCCCAAGTCCTGAAACAATGGCATCAGTGTTGTTGTTTGTTGCCATCAATTCGACTTCCATTTACACCTGCGTCACACCTGCCTACCTAGAATCCCACCTTATGAAAATAAGTCAGAACAATGATTCTTGCCCACGGTGCCTGCAGACTATGACTCACCACTCTGAAGGGATGTCATGTAAATGTTGAACTGCTAGTTCAAAGGTTGACAGTTCAAACCACCAGCTGCTTCAAGGAAAACGATGAGGCTGTCTGTTCCAGTAATGTTGGACAACGTTGGAAAACTTACATAGGGTCTCCATGAGTTGGAATTGACTGGACAGTAATGGGTTTGCTGTACCTGGAATGACGATGCGACCAGAGAAAGAATGAGAGGGAAGTCTGAAAAAGAAACACCGACCTGCCCCTCCTTCGGGCTGTTTTGTGATATTTTTGCAGCAGATGGTTCGAAGGGAACATGGAATGAAGAGGCAGAGTGCATAGCACAGTTGAGGGCTATTTGCCATTCTGACCAAGTGCCTCTGTGAGAAAAGGGGGAGGGGAGGCTTGACCTGGATCTTGATCATTGCCCAAGAAAATATATGAATTTCCAGAATGAGAGAGGTTTCCCAAGTCAGGGTAGTAACAGGAGCTGACAGCTCTTACCTCTGTCCCTGTGGGCCCTGTTCAAAGAATCTCCTGGACTGGTTGGGAGGTGGGTGGTTAGGCAGAGAGACAAAGAGAGAGTCGAACTAGGAACTCTGGCTCTTTCCCAGCCTGAGCCTGAGCCCCTGAGCCTCCTCAACTCCACTCTCCCCCTTCCCCGGCCCCCCACAGAGACACCTTTCAGAGATCTTCCTGTACCCATATGTAGGTTTTGGCTCTTCCTGCTTTTGGCTCTGCTCAGTGGCAGGGCATTTGAAGGGTGGTTGTGGGATTTGTACAGTTGACATTAGGGTAAATGCGTGATCATTTCTTAAATTTATCCTACTGCAGCTTTAGGCTGTGTTTCCAAACTCCCTGTCCTCTCAGAGGCTCTGCAGAGGGGACAGTGGCTCTGATTCCACCTGGAAGTTCCTGGTTGAGCACATGGATTTCCCATCCCAGTCTAGCCATGGCACCAGGGATCAGGGTGCTAGGAGAGGGGCAAATGGGTCCCCAAAGGAGATGTGTGGTGACCACAAAAGTGACACACTGGTGGTCACCTACTAATTGTACATGGTGGTGCTTGCCCGTCTCAAGGTGGAAACATACAATTTCGCCTATGCCTCTTCTCTAAAAGCAAGTGGACCTGCTTGTGACATGAGGTTTTGGAAAGTTATTTCATGGGCCACAAAGAGGTGTGGCTGGTCCAGTGTCTCAAGCTGATTTCGAGTAGTGTCCAGAGAGTTCGTGGTGAAAGGTGGTAGGGAACTGTGGGGGGCAGGCCAGGTAGTGAACACGGAGTAATTTGAACCAGACAGAGTAATGAATGGGAGGCAGAATGGATATGGCAGTAATCTGGGGGACGAGTTTGGATCTGCCTCTGTGGGTTTCTGACACTATAAATTTGTCCATTGTCAGACGGCCTCATCTTTCTCCCTCTCAGAGCAGCTAGTGGGTTTGAACTGCTGGCTTTGAGATTAGTAGCGGGATGCTTAACCCACAGCATCACCAAAACTCCTTAGCAAGAAGGATATTACCACAACCACAGCCACCACCCCTTTTTCCTAATTTTCTGAGAGATAGAGAGGAAAGAGTGCTCTCCAGCATTCGACTCCCTTTAAAGAAAATGGGAGGGCCAGGGTGATGATAGCAGGTGGCTGGAACATCCCAGCCTGGCATCCAGGGCCACCCGGAAAGATCCTCCCTTATGGGCTCTGTGAAGTAGGCACACTCAAAGACCACAGGACCCCGGTCTCAGCTGTCGGCCTCGGGGCTTGGGTTTCTTAGTTCCTGCTGCTTGGGGAAGGGCTGCTCGATGGATAGCCTCATCACTTAGCATCATGGCTGCTCAGACGTGATACCACTGAGTCATGTAATTTACATTTCATGCACAATTGAAGCAGCTAATGGTGTCATTCTCCAAGGGGGGAACAAGTTGTCATAATGTTAATTACATTGCAGGCGTGCTCCCTCTCCTTTGTCCCCAAGTGCTCCTTGGGAAGTTCCCAGGTAGCAGTCGAGTGAGTGTCCAAGAGTGTGGCTTTGGCTCTCTCCAAGGTGTCAGGGCTGAGGAGTGGTTACAAGGCCAAGAATTCTTTCTCTGACTTCGTTTTGGGTGTGTTGGCACAGTGCGAGTAGAGGTGGCAGCTAAAACAGCCCAGTGATCTCCCCATCCTTTTCTCCCCTTCGCGTGTGCAATTGGGCAGGGCTGGAGGGTGCTTGTTCAATGCTCAAGCTAATTTTGCTTGATAGGGGACAGTGGAGATGATGTGTAGGGAAAAGGAGGCAAAATCCAACCACTCTTAATCCAGATATCAGCAGACGGTAGAGCTAAGCCTGTAGTCTCTGAGGCTGGTCTGCTGGGATTTAAATTCCAGCTCCCCCTTGGATAACCTGGTTACCCCTGGGCCAGATGGCTGCACCTCTCTGTGCATTTGTGTTCTCACCTATAGACGGAAGCTGATGCACTACCAATGGGTCAGTCGATTCCAACTCATAGTGAGCCTGGAGGACAGAGTGGAACCATTCCATAGGCGTTCCCTTAGGGTGTGACTGATACTGGAGCAAATTGACGCATCATTCTCATGGGAAGCTGCTGAGGGTTTCACTGAGCTAGTGGTAAATAGTCAAGGGCTTCTCTATTGCCCCGCCAGCGCTCCTCTTAAAGGGGTTGCAAAAGTCACCAAAACCCCACTTCTCTAGAGTTCATTCAGACTCATAGCAACTCAACCGGATGAAGTAATAACTGTCAATGCAGACGTCCGACCCTGAAAATCTTTATGAGCTCAGACAGCACCATCTTGATTCCGAAGAAAAGCTGGTGGGTTTGAACCATCGAACTTCTGGTTAGCAGTTCTAATGCTTCACCCACACCAACACCCGTGGGATGAAATGAGTGAATGTACATGCAATGCTTAGAACACTAGTACATAACATGCACTTAGTAATTGTGAGCTATTGTGGTAGGAGGGGAGTCCAAAAACCAAACCAAACTCACTGCCATTGAATCCACTCTGACTCCCCATGACCTGAGTTCTACCCTATAGGTCAGGGTCCAACTGCTCCTGTGGGTATTAGAGATTGTAACTTTATAAGATTGGAAAGTTTCATGTTTTTCCCTGAGAGTGGCTGGTGGTTTTGAACTGTTGGCTTTGGGATTAGCAGCCCAATATGTAATCACCCACGCCATTATTAAATGAGAGCTATGAGTTTCTGAAATTTTCTGTGAGGTGGTAGAAGTATATGTCATTCCTATATTTAAAGAAGGTAAATCTACTGAAACAGAACAATTGCCATGGCTTTCCAAAGAGAGGAGAGATGTCAGTTTTAAGGATATATAGAGCTGTGTGTCATCCCTGGAGAGTACAAATGGTTAAAACACTTGGCCATTAACAGAAACTGAGGAGGTTCAAGCGCACCCAGAAATACCTTGGAAGAAAAGCCTGGCCATCTGTTTCTGAAAGGTTATGCCCATTGAAAGTCCTATGACTCACCATGAATCGCAATCAACTCAGTGCCAAATGGTCATTTTAAATTTCAGGATAGTTCCTGGGCAGAAAGAAAACATTCTAAGTTGTCTATTGAAGAGGAGGTTTGTGAGAGCACCTGGCCCATTCAAACACAACTGATGATGAACCTCGGTGGGGCCACTATACACAGACCAGGCCATGCTTTCTCCACATCTGGTTTTGTTGGATGCTGTCAAGTTGGTTTCAACTCGTGGCGACTCTACATACAACCAAAAGAAACACTGCCTGCTCCTGTGCCAGCCTCACAATTGTTATGTTTTAGTGTGTTGTTGTAGAAACTGTGTCCATTCATCTTGTTGAGGGTCCTCCCCTTTTGGGCGCCCCTTTACCAAGCATGATGGCCTTTTCCATGATGTTGCTCCTCATAGTTCATGATGCCCAAGGATGTGAGATGAAGTCTAGCCATCCTTGCCTCTAAGGAGCAATCTGGATACACTTCTTTCAAGACTGATCATGCTCCTCAACTGAAATTCTTCCAGAGAGAGTGAAAACACACCTGATTTTCCTAGAGTCTCGTTTCCCAAAGTGGGCAACACCACCCACCTACTGGGCACAGAAAAATCCAGAGATCTACAAAGCAGATATCTACATTTTATCCTGGATGGTGGGCTATAGTACAAAATTCTTTCATTGCTGGGGGGTCCTGAGTAATTTCTTTTTCTGAAAAGAGGGGAGTAGGCAGAATACGTTTGGGAACCTTTGGTCTGGAGCAGGAGCTGGAAACCTGTTTTTCTGCCAAGGCCAATGTGGTGATTTATAACATCATTCATGGGGCCATACAGGTCAAATATTTAATGAACTCACCCCTAAGGTGATGGCTACAAATGCTTCTCGGTGAGATGTGTGAAGCTTGCAGCTATTGATTATTTGGGGGGCCCTATATAGCCCTCGGGCCATACGTTTGGCTAAGGTAGTGAATCTCAACCAGTGGGTCACGACACCTTTGGGGGTCCAATGACACTTTCACAGGGATTGCCTGGTTCATCGCAGTAGCAAAATTACAGTGATGAATCAGCAATGAAATAATTTTTATGATCGGGGTAAACACAACCTGAGGAACTGTATGAAAGAATCATGGCATTCGGAAGATTGAGAAACACTTGTCTAGGGAATGGTTGGGATCTCCATGTAGGCTACACATGAACTTCATAGACAGTCAGGTAGCGTATCACTTGGGTTTCATTGGAGAGGAAAGAACTATTGATCATGTTTCAAGGACAAACAAATCTGGAAGGAAATGCTATTGTGGATGAAAACAATACATAAAACAAACTCTTGAAAGATTTCTGTATGCTAGAGATGAATTGCAATCAAGAAAATTAAATGATATCTCTGAGGGTTCCAGCAGAAAACAAACCATGCAGAAGGTTTAATTAAAGAGAGTTTAATGAAGACTATTCACAGTGGTGGGGATGGGCTTAAGAAAGCCAACAAAAGATAAGGAGGCCCCGAGGGTCTAACAAGAGCATAAAGCTGTTGCCACGTGTCCTATGGAATTTTCTCTTCAGCTATTTGATTTGGTCATTTCTTCTCATTGTCTTAGCTACTCTATGATATAGAGCAATTCTGACTCAAAGGAATTTGATACTACTGTCCTCTCCCAATTTCCTTTATTTTCCAACTTCATGTGTGTTAAAATATGCAGTATTGCATCAGATTTCCTATGCTCTAAACCAGTGGTTCTCAACCTTCCTAATTCCTTGGCACTATAATGAAGTTCCTGATGTTTTGATGAACATCCATTCGTAAAATTATTTTCGTTGCTACTTCATAACTGCAATTTTGCTACTATGAAGAAGAGACCGACCCCTGTGAATGGGTAGCTCAACCCCCAAACAGGTCCCGATCCACAGGTTGAGAACCGCTGCTCTAAACTAAGAGGTGTTTCTTTAAGATGTAATTCAGTATATTGTTAGACGCCCAAGACCTGTTCTTGTTGTTGTTAAGTGCCGTCGAGTGGATTTTGGCTCACAGCAACTCTATGTACAATGTACTGAAACGCTGCCCTGTCCTTTGCATTCCTCACAGTGGTTCTTTGCTTGCGCTCATTGTTGCAGCCACTGAGCTATTCCAAATTGTAGGGGCTGCCTCTCCTTTGCTGCCCTTCTACTCTACCAATATCTGTGTCTTCCTCTAGGACAGTGCTTCTCAACTTTCCTAACTCCACGACACTTTCATAGTTTCCTTTGTAGTGGTAGACCCCCAATCATAAAATTATATTCTTTGCTACTTCGTAACTCTCGTTTTGTTACAAGTTATGAATAGTGCCACCCTATAAAGGGTTCGTCTAAGCCCCAAAGGGGTCACGACCCACATGGTGAGAACTGCTGCTCTAAATTGAGAGGAGTTTCTCTTAAGGTCTATTTCACCATACTGTTAGAAGCTCAAGTTCATTTGTTGTTTTTGTTAGGTGCCGTCGAGTGGGTATGTCTCATAGCAACTCTACGCACAATATAATGAAACGCCGCCCTGTCCTGTGACATCCTCACAGTGGTTTTCTGCTTGCGCTCATTGTTGCAGCCACTGTGCTAATGCATCTTGTTGGGGACCACCTCTCTTTTCCTGCCCTTTCATACCAAGATTTGGGACTTCCTCTAGAGCAGTGGTTCTCAACTTTCCTAATGCCATGATATTTTCATACCGATTCTCATTTAGTGGTGACCCCTCAAACATAAAATGATTTCATTGCAGCTACATAACTGTAATTTTGTTACTGTTATGAGTCACGACACTCCTGTGAAATTTTCATTCCATATCCACAAAGGGGTTGCGACACACAGGTGAAGATCCCCTGCTCTAAACTAAGAGGAGATTCTCTTAAGATAGAATTCAGCATACTGGTAGATGCAAAAGTTCTGTTGTTATTGGTGTTAGGTACCATTGAGTGGGTTTTGGCTCATAGTGACTCTATGCACAATATAATGAAACGCTTTCCCATCCTATGCCATCCTCACAGTGGTTCTTTTGCTTGTGCTCATTGTTGCAGCCACTGTGCTAATCCAACTTTTGGGTAGCTGCCTCTTTTTTGTGGCCTTTCTACAGTACCAAGACTTGTGTCTTCCTCTAGGGCAGTGGTTGTCACAATTTCCTAATGCCATGACCCTTTCATACAGTTCCTCATGTAGTGGTGACCCCCATCATAACATTATTGTTACTTCGTAACTGTAATTTTCCTACAGTTATGAATCATTTCACACCTGTGAAAGGTTCATTCGATCGCCAAAAGTGGTCGTGAACCACAGGTTAACAACCGCTGGTCTAAACCAAGAGGAGTTTCTATTAATATCTACTTCACCCTATTGTCAGAAGCACAAATCCTATAGTTATTGTTAGATTCTGTTGTGTAGCTTTCGACGCCTAGCAACTCTAAGCACAATAAGATTGGAAGGTGCCCTGTCCTGCGCCATCCTCCCAGTGGTTCTTTTGCTTGCGCGGATTGTTGCAGCCACTGTTGTATTCCATCGTGCTGTGGGCTGCCTCTTTGCTGCCCTTCTACTGTACCCAGATCTATGTCTCCCTCTAGGGCAGTGGTTCTCAACCTTCCTAATGTCATGACTCTTTCACACCATTCCTCATATACTAGTGACCCCTCCAATCATAAAATTATTTTCCTTGTTACTCCATAACTATAAATTTGCTATTGTTATGAAAAAGGTCACCCATGTGAAATGCTCATTGTTCCCTCCTAAGACGTCGTGACCCACAGTTAGACAACTGTTACTCTACACTAAGAGTTTCTTTTAAAGTCTTCTTCAGCATATTGTTAGAGGCACAAATCCTGTTGTTTGGTGCCTTCGAATGGGTTTAGGCTCATACCAACTCTATGCACCATGTAATGAAATGCTTTCCCATCCTGTGCCTTCCATACAGTGGTTCTTTTGCTCACACTCATTTTTGCAGCCACTGTGCTAATCCATCTTGTTGGGCACTGCCTCTCTTTTCCTGCCCTTCTGTACCAAGATATGTGTCTTCCTCTAGAGCAGTGGTTCTCAACTTTCCAAATGCCACAACCACTTCACACCATTCCTTGTGTAGTGGTGACATCCAACCATAAAATATTTCCATTGCTACATCATAATTGTAATTTTGCTTCTGTTATGGATCAGGCCACCCATGTGAAAGTATCGTTAGTCTCCTCAAAGGCGTCTCGACACACAGTTGGGGAACCAATGGTCTAAACGAATAGGAGTTTCTCTTAAGGTCTACTTCAGAATATTCTTAGAAGCCCAAGTTCTTTTTATTATTGTTTGGTGCCTTTGAGTGTGTGTTGGCTCATAGCAACTGTATGCACAATACAATGAAACTCGGCCCCATCTCGGGCCATCCTCACTGTGGTCCTTTGCTTGCGCTCACTGCTGCATCTATTCCATCTTGTAGGGGCTGCCTGACTTTTGCAGCCCTTCTGCTGGACCAACATTTGTGTCTTCCTCTAGGACAATGTTTCTCATACATTCTAATTCTGCGGCCCTTTCGTACAGTTCCCAGTGTAGTGGTGGACCCCAATCATAAAATTATATTCATTGATATTTCATAACTCTACTTTTGCTACTGTTATGAATCAGGCCATCACTGTGAATGGGGTGTTTCGAAACACCCCCCACCTGAAAGTGTCCACGACCCAATGTTGAGATCCCTGCTCTAAACTAAGAAGAGATGCTCTTAAGATTTACTTCAGCATATTGTGAAACACACGAGCCCTGTTGTTATTGTTGTTAAGTTCCTTGAGGGGGTTTTGGCTCATCGCATCTCTATGCACAATATCATGAAATGCTTCCCAGACCTGTGCCATCCTGTCAGTGGTTGTTTGCTAGTGCTCATTGTTGGAGCCATATTTGTGGGGGCTGGCTATATTTTGTTGCCCTTCTACTCTACCAAGATCTTTAGGGCAGTAGTTCTCAACCTTCCTAATGCCTCAACATTTTCATACCGTTCCTCATATAGTGCTGACTGCCAAATCATAAAATTATTTTCATTGCAACTTTGTAACTCTAATTTTTCTACTTATGACTGGGCGACCACTATGAAAGGTTCATTCATCTCCCAACAGGGCTCATGACCCAAAAGTTGAGAACCGCTGCACTAAACTATATAGGAGTTTCTCTTAAGGTCTACTTCAGCACATGATAAGAAACACAAGTCCTGATGTTTTGTTGTCAGGTGCAATCGAGTGGGTTTTGACTCATAGCAACTCTATGCTCCATATAATGTAATGCTGCCCCATCTTGTGCCATCCTCACCGTGTTCCCTTAGCTTGAGCTCATTGCTGCAGCCACTATGCTATTCCATCTATTTGGGGGCTGACTCTATATTGCAGCCCTTCAACTGTATCAAGACTTGTGTCTTCCTGTAGGACTGTGGTTTTCAGTAATCCTAATGCCACGACCCTTTCATACAGTGCCTCGTGTAGTTATGACCCCCCAACCAAAAAAATTATACTGTTGCTACTTCATAACTGTAATTTTGCTACTGTTACGTATCTGGCCACGCCTATCGGAGGGCCATTCGAAAACCCCCAAAGGATTTACCACTCACAAGTTGAGAATGGCTGCTCTAAACTAAGAGCAGTTTCTCTCAAGGTTTATTTGAGCATACTGTTAGATGTATGATTCCTCCTGTTATTGTTTTTGGGCAGTGGAGAGGGTTTGGGCTCATAGCAACCCTGTGCACAATATAATAAAGGCCTGCCCAGTCTTGCATCATCCTCACGGTGTTTCTTTGCTTGTGCTCATTGTTGCAGCCACCGTGCAAATCCGTCTCGTAGGGACTTCCTCTCTTCTGCTGCCCTTCTACTGTACTTGCGTCTTCCTCTAGGACAGTGTTTCTCATCCTTCCTATTTCTACGACCTTTCCATACACTTCCCAATGTCTAGTGGCGGTCCCCAAAGCATAAAGGTTTTTTTCTACTGTTATACCATAACTGTAATTTTGCAAGTCTTATGAATCTAGTCACCCTGTGAAAGGGTTGTTCAACCAACCAAAGTGGTCACAAATCACAGGTTGAGAACCGCTGTTCTAAATTAAGAGGAGTTTCTCCTGTGGTATAGCTCAGTATATTATTACACGCACGAACCTGTTCTTATTGTTGTTAGGGGGCTGTCGAGTGGGTTTGGCTCATAGTTGGCTCATAACAACTCTATGCACAGTTTCAGGAAACACTGTTCCATCCTCTAACACCCTCACACTTTTCTTTTGTTTTCACTCATTGTTGCAGTCTCTGTGCTAATCCATCTTTTGGGGGACTGCCTCTCATTTGCTGACCTTCTACTGTACCCAGATTTGTGTCTTCCTCTAGGGCAGTGGTTCTCAAACTTCCTAATGCACGACTCTTTCACACCATTCCTCATGTATTGGTAACCCCCCCCCATCATAAAATTACTTTCCTTGTTACTTTATATCTAAAATTATGCTACTGTTATGAATCAGTCCGCCATGTGATATAGTCATTCTCTGCCCCACCCCCCAAAAGGCATCATGACCCACAGTTTGACAACTGATATTCTACACTAAGAGGAGTTTCTTTTTAAGGTATGTTTCAGCATATTGTTAGAAGCACAAATCCTGTTCTTGTTTTTGGCTGCCTTCGAGTGGGTTTTGGCTCATACCAACTCTATGCACAATGTAATGAAACGTTGTCCTGCCCTGTGCATCCTCACGGTGGTTCTTCTGTTTGCGCTCATTGTTGCGGCCACTGTGGTAATCCATCTTGTTAGGGACTACCTCACTTTTCCTGCCCTTCCGTACCAAGATTTGTGTCTTCCTCAAGAATAGTGGTTCTCAACTTTCTGAATGCCACTACTATTTCATACCAGTCCTCATGTAGTGGTGACTCCCCAACCATAAAATATTTTCATTGCTACATCATAACTGTAATTTCGCTTCTGTTATGGATCAGGCCACCCATGTGAAAGGTTCATTAGTCTTCTAAAGGCACTGTGACACAGTTTGAGAACCACTGGTCTAAACTAAGGGGAGTTTCTCTTAAGGTCTACTTCAGCATATTCATAGACGCACAGTCCTGTTGTTATTGTTTGGTGCCTTTGAGTGTGTGCTGGCTCATAGCAACTCTATACACAATATAATGAAACGTGACCCTGTCTCGTGCCACCCTCACAGTGGTTATTTTGCTTGTTGTCATTGTTGCAGCCATTGTCTAATTGGGGGGCTGCCTCTCTTTTCTTGCCCCTCTACTGCCCTTTCATTCATTTCCTCATGTAGTGATGAACCCCCAATCATAAAATTATTTTCATTGCTACTTCGTAACTTTAATTTTGCTACAGTTATGAATCAGGCCTCCGCTGTGAAAGGGTCAGTTGACACCCCCCCCAAAGGGCTCGTGACCCACAGGTTGAGAACCACTGCTCTAAACTAAGAGGAGTTTCTCTTAGAATCTACAGCACCATATTGTGAAAAGCATGAGTCCTACAGTGATTGTTGTTAGGTGTTGCCCAGTGGGTTTCGATTCTCAGCAACTCTATGCACAAGGTAATGAAACGCTGCCCCATCCTGTGCCATCCTCACAGTGGTTTCTTGTCTGCACTCACTGTTGCAGCCACTGCGCTAATCTATCATCTGGGGGTCTGCCTCTCAGTTGCTGACTTTCTGCTCTGCTAAGATTTCTGTCTAGCTCGAGGACAGTGGCTCTCAACCTTCCTATAATGCCACAGGCCTTTTATACCACTCCTCATGTAGTGGGTACAATCCCAGTCATAAATTTATCGTCATTGCTACTTCATAACTGTAATGTAGCTACTGCTATGAATTGGGCCACCCTGTGCAAGGGTAGTTCATCACCCCAATGCAGTCATGACCCACAGGTTGAGAATCTCTGCTCCAAACTATGAAGAATGTCTCTTAAGTTATATTTCAGCACATTGTTAGAAGCAAAAGTCCTGTTGTTATTGTATTTAGGTGCCTTCAAGTGGGTTTTGGCTCATAGCAACTCCATGCAAAATATAACGAAACGCTCCTCCATCCTGTGCATTCCTCACAGTGGTTCTTTGCATGTGCTGGTTGTTGCAGCCACTGAGCTATTCCAACTAGGAGGGGCTGCCTCTTCTTTGATGCCCTTCTACTCTACCAACATTTGTGTCTTCCTCTCGGACAGTGGTTCTCAATCTTCCTAAATCCACGACCCTTGAATGCAGTTGCCAAAATAGTGGTGGACTCCCAGTCATACAAAATTTTCGATATTTCATAACTGTAATTTTGCTAATCTTATGAATCAGGCAAACCTTGTGAAAGGGTCATTCAACCCACTCACTCCCCAAAAGGGTTCGTGATTCATAGGCTGAGAACCCTGCACTAAACTAAGAGGAGTTTCTCTTAAGATCTACGTCAGCATATTGTTAGTAGCTCAAGTTCTTTTTGTGTTGCTGTTAGTTGCCGTCGAGTGGGTTTTGACTCTCAGCAACTCTATGCACAATATAATGAAACACTGCCCCGTCCTGTGCCATCCTCACAGTGGTTCGTTGGTGACACTCATTGTTGCAGCCACTGAGCTATTCCATCTTGTAGGGTCTGCCTCTCACTTGCTGCCCTTCTGCAGTACCACATTTTGTGTAATCTTCTCGGGCAATGTTTCTGTACCTTCTTAATGGCATGACTCCTTTATACAATTCTTAATGTTGTGGTGATCCTCCAACAGTAAATTTTTTTCATTGTTACTCCATTACTGTGATTCCACTACTGTTATGAATTGGGCAACACCTGTGAGAGGCTCGTCTGAAGCCCCATAGGGGTCACGACCCACAAGTTATGAACCACTGCTCTAAATTTAGAAGAGTTTCTCTTAAGATCTAGTTTAGCATATTGTTAGAAGTACACGTCCTGTAGTTATTGTCGTTAAGTTCCGTCGAGTGGGTTTTCACTCTTAGCAACTCTATGCACAATATAATGAAACGCTGCCCTGCCCTGTGCCACCTTCACCGTGCTTGTGTGCTTGGCCTCAGTGTTGCAGCAACTGTGCTAATTCAACTTGTTGGAGACTGCCGCTCTCTTCCTTCCCTTCTATACCAAAATTGTGTCTTGCCCTAGAGAAGTGGTTCTTAGCCTTCCTAATGCCACTACCCTTTCATATCGATTCCCATTTAGTGGGGACCAGCAACCATAAAATTATTTTCATTGGTAATTTGTCACTGTAATTGTACTACCGTTATGAATCGGGCCACCCCCGTGAAAGGGTCATTCTACTCTTCCAAGGGGCGCAACCCCCAGGTTGAGAACTGCTGCTCTAAAGTTAAAGGACTTTCTCTTAAGTCCTACTTCATCATATTGTTAGAAGCACAAGTCCTGTAGTTATTTTTATTGAGTGCTGTCGAATGGGTTTCTGGTCACAGGAACTCTATGAACAATATAATGAAATGCTGCCCAGTCCAATGCCATGCTCAGAGTTGTTCATTTGCCTGTGCTCATTGTTGCAGCCACTGGGCTAATCCATCTTGTAGGGGCTGCTTCTCCTTTGCTGCCCTTCTACTCTACCAAGAATTCTGTCTTCCTCTTGGGAAGTGGTTCTCAACCTTCCTAATGCCACGACTCTTTCATACCATTCCTCATGTAGTGGTGACTGCCAAATCGTGAAATTGTTTTCATTGCTACATCATAACTCTAATTTTTCCACTTTAATGAATTGTCCACTGCCGTGAAAGGGTCATTCATCCCCCAAAAGGGGTCACGACCCTCATTTTGAGGCCCGCTGCGCTAAACTAATAGGAGATTCTCTTAAGGTCTACTTAGGTACATTGTTAGAAAACAAGTTCTGTTTATTTTTCTTGTGGGTTTTGACTCATAGCAACTCTATGTCAATATACTGAAACACTGTCCCATCTTGTGCCATCCTTGCAGTGTTTCTTTGGCTTGTGTTTATTGTTGCAGCCACTGTGTTATCCCATCTATATTGGGGCTGAGTCTATTTTGTTGCCCTTCAACTGTATCAAGAATTGAGTCTTCCTCTTGGACAGTGGTTTTCAACATTCTTACTCACGACCCTTTCATCCAGTTCCTCATGTAGTCGTGACCAACAAACCATAAAATTATTTTTGTTGTTACATCATAGGTGTAATTTTGCTACTGCTATAATTCAGGCCACCCCATGAAAGGGCTGTTTGACCCCCAAAGTAGGCATGACTCACAGGTCGATAGCCGCTGCTCTAAACGAAGGGGAGATTCTCTTAAGGTCTTCTTCAGCATATTGTTAGAAGCACAAGTCCTGTTGTTATTGTTGTTGGGTGCAGTCGAGTGGGTTTGGCTCATAGCCACTCTCTGCACAATATAATGAAACTCTGGGGGTCTTAAAGGCTTGAAGGCAAACAGGCTGAAATCTAGCTCAGAAGCAACAAAGCCCACAGAGAAGAAGCACACAAGCCTAAGTGAGCACGAGGTGTTGAAGGGATCAGGTAGCAGACACCAAAGAACAAAAACCATCATTGTGTGATCACCTTCCCCATATAAACGCTGAAGATGAATGTGTGCATAATTAAGTGTGGTGAAGAAGGCTGATGGTGCCCGGCTATCAAGCGATATAGCGTCCCGCGGGAGGGGGGATTATATCATCGTGAATGAGGGGAGTGCATGACAGGGTACCAATGCCCACCTGTAGACAACTGGATATCCCTCCCTTGCGGAGGGATAGTGGGAAGGAGATGAGTCACTCAGGGTTCAGTGTAGCTATAATGAAACTCACAACCTTCCTCTAGTTATTAAATGCTTTCTCTCCCCACCTCTCAGGATCCCAGTTCTACCTTTCAAACCTGGTTAGACCAGAAGATACACAGCGGTACAGACGGGAACTGGAAACACAGGGAATCCAGGACAGATGAACCCCCCAGGACCAGCGGTGAGAGTGGCGATACTGGGAGGGAAGTGGGTGTAGAAATGGGAAACCGATCACAAGGATCTACATATAACTTCCCCCCTGGGAGATGGGCAACAGAAAATTGGGTGAAGGGAGATGCTGCGCAGTGTAAGATAAGAGAAAATAATAATGTATAAATTACTAAGGGTTCATGAGGGAAGAGGTGCAGGGTGAGAGGGGGAGAGGGGAAAGGGGAAATGAGCTGATTCCAGGAACCCAAGCGGAAAGGAAATTTTGAGAATGATGAAGGCAACGAATGTATAAGTGTGCTTTACACAATTGGTGTATGTATGGATTGTGATGAGTTGTATGAGCCCCAATAAAATGATTTTAAAAAAGAAAAAGAAAGAAATGTCTATAAATGAATGAAGGCAACATATGTACAAAATGCCTGATGCAATCAATATGGATTGCAACAAAAGTTGTAAGAGTCTCCAAGAAAAGATTTTTAATAAAAATGTATATATAATAAATATTTTCCTAACTTATATAAATGATTAATAATAATAAAATTAAGCAGCCTGGGTTTTTTATAGGAAAAAATGATAAAAGAACAAATGAGAGATTCAGCAGGAAGCAATGGATAGGAAAATATTATAAGGAAAGTTTTCTCTTATATGGAATGTACATTCTCTTACATGACAACAATCAGAATATGCCGTAAGAACCTCAGACCAAATTCTAGAATAAAACAGAGGAAAAAATTCCCAACCCTTCAATAAAGTGCTATATGCTTTCTATGATTCCACAAAAGTTCAAATTCTTTAACAAAATATTTTGTTCATTCAAATTTTTAATTATGCATAAATTTATGTCTACTTGCATTACATCTCATAAAAAGGCATAAGAATTGTTTTCACTCTATCTAAAACTAAATAGAAGATAGTAAAGGCGAAAAAATAGCTTTCGTGAATGTTGCTTTGAAATACAAATGGCATTGTCCTAAGAAATTTAAATGATTTAATTTTTTAAAATCATTTTATTAGGGGCACATACAACTCTTATCACAATCCATACATACATCAGTTGTGTAAAGCACATCCATACATTCATTGCCCTCATCATTCTCAAAACATTTGCTCTCCACTTTAGGCCCTGGCATCATGTCGTCATTTTTCTCCGCCAGCCCTCCCTGTTCCCCCCTCACTCATGAACCATTGATAATTTGTCAGATCTTACATATTTTGTCTCCCTTCACCCAGTTTTCTGTTGTCCATCCCCCAGGGAGGAAGTTATATGTAGATCCTTGTAACTGAGGTCTCAGAGCAGCTGGGTGTGATGTAGGGGAGGCTCTGGAAGCAGCTTCAGACATTGCGGATGTTGGCAGCCCAACAGTGAGGGTCACTGCATCCGTGGGTACCAGAAAACTGGCTGGGGTTGCTTATTCCCCTAGATGCTACCCCTGCCTTGAAGAGAACCGTGACAGAGGCCTGTAGACATGTGTCAGGAAAAGATGAGGCCTTCACTGTTTCCTCTTCCCACAAACCTTTGAGGAGAGCCTGCAGGGCAGGGGCTCGGCTCCCTGGCTCCAGTCACCTGCACTTCCCCACAGCCACACCCTCGCAAGCCCAACTCCCCCTGCCCTGGGTTTGCTTCTTGAATCCAGAGTAGCAGCCTGGGCAAAGACCATGAAGAAGCTTGTCCTTCAGGCAGCTCCTTTGATTGGGTCCCTTGTCCTCCAGAGTGTGGACACATGCACACTAACTGTTGGGGGACTCAGGCTGTCACCACAGGGGCCAGGATCTGAAGAGGATGCTGGCACTGCAGGGCTTCCTGAGGGAAGCTGAGGACTTGCAGAGCTGGCTGAGCAGCCAGCAGCAGGTGGCCAGAGGAGAGAGGACTATGAGCACACCCTAGTGAGGAAGGGGCTAGGGGCAAGCAAGGGGCCCTGGAGCCGAATGAAGACTGGTGGTGGAGGGGGGGCTGCATGCGCAAGGGGCTGATGGGGAACATCAGTCTGGACTGAGGACATCTGTGGCTTCCTATTCCCCTCTCTGCGTAGAGGGGCAAGTTCTGTGGCTGTCCAGTGCTGCCCTGCCCAGTCACTCACTGAGGTGTCTCACAGCCCACCAGCCAGGGCCCCCTGTGACCCCTCTCCTCTCTTCTCAGCTCCTCTTAACCAAGTTTGCAATGTTTCGGCACCAAGTGAAGATGGGTGGCCACCAGGGGGCAGCCTGCCCCACTAGCGGAGAGCCTGCTGGAGTGGCGGCCCAGCACTGCCCCCAGGGCCCAGCAGTGGTGACAAGACCTACAGTGAGTACCAGCAGCCTGGAGCAGGGGTGAGTTTGGGGGAGGTGCTTGGCATGGGTTGGAGGGGCTTCCAGGGAGACCCTTGCTGTGCTGTGGCTCTGCCAAACCCCTGAGAGGTGAACTGGTTTTCTGTGTGCCCACCTTGGGGGCAGGGCCACGTGTTCCAGGGAGCAACTTGTGCAGCCTGGAGCTTGGGACACCTTTCTTAAGCTGAGAGGCCATGTCGGACGATCTTCAGCAAAGCTCAGCCTTTGAGGTCTGGGCGTCTGGCTTCAGGGCACGGTGAGGGCAGCTGCTGGTTCTGGCCCAGCTGCAAGCAGCCTGGCTGTACCTGGCCCTTCTGGGGACTCCAGATAGCACTGGGGAAACTGGGTGCACCGAGAGGCTGGCTTACTTGCTAGAGACCACAGCTAATTAGCAGTGGAGTTGAGACCCGATATGGCCCTCACCATAAAAAGGAAGTGTTTTCTGCCCTGGTGACCCTTGGCCTTCACTGAGGTCAAGGGTGACCATAGCAGCCACATGAAGAGTGTCAGAAGCAGGGCACAATGACTGCCTCAACCTCCCCACTCTCCCCCCGCCGGGGCTCTTCCAGTCTTGGCCTAGTAGCTCTATTGCTGGGGAGCAGGCTGGAGAGTCCCCCACCCCTGCAGGGCCCACAACCTTCCTAGTAGTGCCAGCGGATCTGAAAGGCACAGCTTGGCAGTGTGTGGCCAGGCTCCCTGGAAATGGTCCCATTGAAGATCTGGAGAGCAGACCGATTGTTTTCCTTTGATTGTGTTACAGACATCTTACAGGAGAGAAGGACGTTTATAGATCACTGTCTACAGTTTCTGATCTTCAAAACACTCAAATCATTGCCATCGAGTCGATTTCTATCATCGAGGCCCTGTAGGACAGCACACGACGGCCCCTGCAGCTCTCTGAGGCTGTCACTACGGGAGCAGACAGCCGAGCCGCGTCTTTCTGATGGGTTTCAGACCACTGACCTTGCCACGAGCAGCAGCCCGGGGCATGCCTTTTTCTGACCTTGGGTTTGACTAATATATATATACACACACATATAATGCACATATATATATGAATTTTAATATAGAGGGGTTTTGTTTTAAGTGGAAACATGCAGAGCAGTTTAACAATTTCTACACATTTTGTTTGCAGCCCTCATAATATAACACAGCACTCTTCTTGCCTCCTCCCTGGTCCCTCCCTCCCTCCTGAACTTTGAGGGCAAATGCTCCCCTTTGCTCTGGAAAGCACTTGAATCACAGGTGCCATGCGTTCAATTTATCAGCTCGACTGTTGCTTGGCAGGGGTGATTCCAGGAGCTGGGCTCTGTTTTGGATTTGAAGGGCCCTGGTCTCGGAGTTCCAGCAGTCCCTGTCAAACTTGTAATGCCCTCTCTTCATGAAGTCAACTTCCATTGGCTTTCAAGCTGTGCACAAGTTGCCAGTTTGAGCTGAACCAGAGCAGTTTGAGGCGGTGGCTGGGCACCATCTAACTCTCCTGGTCTCCAGGACAAGGATGGAGGGCTGTGGTGTTGGTGGTCCATTAGTCCAGTGGACTGCTTTGCTTCAGTTTTTGATTTGCTTCACTCGTCAACTCCAGATGGGGAGAGAGGGGATCCTAGTTGCTAGAGGTGGCTTTGCAATGGAGACAAACATTTTATACTAAAGTGAGATTCTTACGTGACATTTGCGTGACTGCAGCAGCCCCTGCTCATCTTCCTCCGTGCTCACCCTAGCTGACCACCTTTCTGCCTCAGAGGATGGGGCACTCCCTCTGCCCGTCCACCCTCAGGTCCTCACTTTCAGTCCCACAGGATCCTGTGGTATCAATCCCCCCCCCCCGTATCAGCCCCACCCCCAGCCTACACAAGGATTACACACCCTCGCTCCACTCAGATTCTCTGTAGCTAGTGTCACCTCCCCTGTGTTCCTCAGAGTGTGCTCTGCACCCAAGAGATTATTGATTGGTTTCCACCGATAGTGACCCTCTGTGTCCCACAGGGCTTGCTCTGGGGGAAGCTCTCAGAGGGGGAAACCAGGAGGAGGAGGGGAGGGAGCAGTTGGGCAGAAGAAGCTGTGATGAACCCCACAGAGCCAGACTGCCCATGGAGGACAGGACCCTGCGGCTGTTTCCCTGAAGGGGTGTCCCTCAGGGCAGGTCAATGCTCTGGAGACCCCACCACAGATGGAGGCCCCTCAACCCCTCCTCAGTCCCGCCCTCCACACCCTCACCTACATTTGGAGCTGGGTGAGCTTCTCCTCCTGGGCCGCCAGCTGCCTTTCCAAGTCCTGGTGTCAGGCATGTTGCCCTCTAAGGGGCAGATCCCTGCTCACCCCACAGTCAGGGTCTAGCAGGAGGTCCTCTCAGGAGGCCAGCCAGACCTCGGCGTGACCCAGCATTCCCAGCAGCTCCTCCTGGTCCTGGCTCACCTGGCAGTGCTCCTGGTGAAGGGCCCAGACCATCCGGAGCTCCTGTAGCTGCCTGTCCAGCTCCTAGAGACACTGTGACCTGGGGGGCAGAGGGCTGTTGGGAGGGGCACAGGGTATCACCTGGGTTGGGCAAGGCTGGGTTACACTGGAGCAGGGAGAGCAGGAAAGGGAGCTCTGGCCACGCACTACCCTGGCCCTAGCCCTCAGCGCGCACATCTCTGGGGCCATGACGTGGCTGGTGTCCAGCAGCTGCTACCTCGCCGGCCGCACTGCCTGGGCTCTCAGGCAGAGCTCCTGCCCCAGTGTCTCCTTGGCCCCAGCTGGCCCTTCTGAGGATATAGACTAGCGCATGCTTCTCTTGAGCCCGAGTGCTGGGTGGGGGACAGGGTATGGGAACATGTCTCAGGGCCAGAGGGCAGAACAGGGAGGAGGCAGGGAAGAGCTGGGTGCCCCCACCCGCATGGAACAGAGCGAGCCCCCATCCAGGTGGGGTGGCACATACAACAGTTCCTGGCAGTGCCTGAGGAAGGCGTGGCCATGGGCTACCCACTCCAGCTGCTGGCCCTGCTCCCAGGCCTTCATGTCCAGGTGGCCCACGCCTCCTGCACCTCAGCCAGTTGCCAGGCCAGGCCCTCCTTGACCGCAGGGTGTACCTGGATGGCCTCCATCCCCATCTGAACCATCACCTCGTCCACAGCCACCAGCTCCCTCTGCAGCTGGCAGAGAGCAGGCTGAATGCTCCTCCACCCAGGACTATGCAGGCCATCCTGGCTGTACCCCAGCATAGGTCAAGCTCAGCCCCGTCACCCCCCATTCCAGAGGGGGAAGGGGCAGGCTGCAGTCCTGCCTGGGTTCAGCTGGGGGTGAGGGCTCCTCATCCATCCATTGCCTACAAAGAAGTGTACTTGCAGGGAGGAGGGACTGGGGCCCTCCCCTGCAGGAGGAGGTGCTGGCGCTGCAGGACCTCCACAGACGCCAGGTCGTGGCCAAGGACAGCACCCTCCACCAGGACCACCTTCTGCATGTGGCCCCACAGCTTGAGCGCCGCCTTGTGGAAGTCGAGGGCACAGTGGGAAGGAGGGCCAGCAACTTTCTCCCTGAGAACAGGGCCAACTCCTTTTGAGCAAAGACTGTCACTTGGGGATTTGTGGGGCGTTAACACGGAGGGAAATAGGACGAAGACTCTATTCCCTAACTTATAACTGGGAGAATCTGGAAAGCTGGTATTCCACGGTAGGAAAGCCTCTACTTTGGTAAGTTAGAGGTAAAGTCCAAGTACATTATCCTGCTTTAAAAATCATTCCCACGGATTCTCCGTTAACATCTAGGCTGCCTTAATGTGAGCACATGGCTGATTGTATCTCTGTGTAGAAGCAGATATGATCCTTTAGCCCTCTCTTCCCACCGTGACACCCAGCTCCCCTTGTAGCTTCCCCCAATGCAGGTATTAGCTTTCCTCACCTTGGTGAGCTCAAGTACAGGTGCCTTACGATAGATACCGCCCACCTTGTGACCCATGTCTCTACTGAAGAGGTGTGTATCCAGGCTCCCTATACATGTCCCAAGATAGCAAAGGTTCCACTTCTCCCAGTTCCACGTGGTCCATCAAGAGGAGCTGAAGTGAGCATGCCTAATAAAACATGTCTGACTCTGTATTGTGTTCTCTCGCCCCTGTCTTTCCTGTCCTCTGTGACTTTACCGTGACCTTTACTTATTATCATTGCTGTACATTCGCGCCTTCTGGCCCTTCGGTGGTTAGAAGATGGATGGTTTCCTCTGATCACAGCAGGTTCCTGATGAGGCCCGGGGGCCACATGCAGGGCCCGAGGGGGGAAAGGGTCTTGACACGAATGTTGGGAGGAAGGCAAAAAGATGGGGAGCCCTAGGCACAGGAGGCTGGCGGCTCAGGGAGCGAGTGGGCTGCCTGTCAGGGGGTCTGCCTGTAGCACCTCCAACAGTCAGGAGAGTGCTGGCCCCGGGGCCACCCATCCCCAGGATTTCGGTTTCAGGACCTGTCAGGTGGTCAGTGCACTGAGACACCAGATCCCGAGAAAGGAGGGTGTGGGGAGGGGAGGCAGGGAGCTCTAAGAGTGGCGGTCAGCAAGAAGACCAGCAGGGCCTGTGCCCCCAACGAATCTGCGGCCCGTGCTCAGGGAACATTGGGAGAGCCCACTTCGTGCTCCTCCCACAAGCAGTGACCTGCACTGCAGGACTCCAAACTGGGGGCAGGAAGGAGGGTGGTTGGACAGGGAAGGCTGATTGATGCTGGGAGCTGGAGTCAGCCATGCCCCTTCATACACACATGCGCACACGAGAATACACACAGAAGTACGCATGCACACACCCACATGCCCACCCCTACACATGAGCACACACACACGCACACAAACACACGCACACACATCTGGGGTAGGCCCCTGTGTCCCGAGCCCCTTGGCTGTCGCTGGCCTATCCCTCTGGGCACTCACCTCTGTGCGGGCTTTCATTGCCTTGTCCAGCATCACCCATGTGGCCTCAACGCAGCTCATGTGGACTTGACTCTGGGCCATGGAGCTGGGGGAGGCGAGTTCCAGGGCACCTGCCAGATCCCTCAGAGCCTGCACCCTGGCAGCCCCACACTCTGCCCTTTTTCCTGGAAGACCTTGAATTTCTCTTCCAGCATCTGCCAAAGGTGGGGCTGGAGAGGGTCAATATGGATGGGGTTCAGGCAGCTCCTAAAACTCACGAAAGGGCCAGCTGGCCCCAACAGCTCCCACATCTCTCAGCCCTGGTTCTAGAACTCTGCAGGGCATCTCCTGCCCCCTCAGCCCGCCCAGCATCTACCCTACCCTCCATTCCTCCATTAACTTTCCTGGCACGACTCACTTCCACACCCTCCAGGTCCTGCCCACACTGTCTCTTGAGGGGGCCCGAGTTCAGGGAACCCAGGGCAGCCCATGCTGTCTGCGGCCTGTGGAGGAGGCAAAGCAGGGTCGGTGGATCAGGGAGCCTGGTCAAAAAGCCCACCTAGCAGGGTCACTTTCCCAAGCCAGGGGCTCCCTGCACCTGCAGGGGCGTTCTGTGAAGAGTTGAGCTGGGCTGAGGATGCCCTGCACAGCCCCAGTCTGACCCAGGTCACAGTTCAAGCTACTGCGTTTCCAGCCCAGATGGAGCTTAGGCGAGATAACGATTTGCCCATGATCCTAGCCCAGAGGCTGGCCCAGAGTCTCAGGGGCCCTGCATTTGCTGCATGCAAGAACCATGGAGGGGTGCAGCTTCTACCTTTGAAGGGTGTGCAGTCTCCTCCAAACACACAGGATGCCAGGGTGGCACACAACGTGGCTACCTGCGGAGTGCCGGGCTTTACAATGACCCCACCTGCTGACTCATGGGGATGCTCCAGAGGGTTTGCAAGCCAGTAAATCTTTCCAGGAACAGGGAACCTCTTCTTTCTCCTGAGGAACAGTTAGTGGGACTGAATCAGGCAACAGCCCAACACTTCCCAAGCAGGCCTCCTGGAGCATCGTTAGAGCAAGGGGTAAACTGCTAGTGATAATGGGCTTCTGGGAGGAGAGTTTGCAGAAAGGCCTGAAGCGCTGAGCAAGATCTCAGGACGGTGGCCCTCTGGGAGATTAGGACAAGTTCTAAACCCAGCCAGGAAGCTGAAGGGCTGACCAGACAGAAGCTGAGGGGGAGGAATGAGCATGCTGGGATAACTGCTGACCCCCGCCTGGGGGCAGGGCTTCCTGGTTGGAGCTGTGGGAGCTGACTCAGGCCAGACCCCACCTGCTCTGAGATTCTGAGGCCACCCTCAAAGTTCACAGCCAACTGTCTCACGTGCTAGTCCGTATCCAGGTGGGTGCCTTGGGGAGGGGGTGGCTTCTGCAAGTGCTGCCACCCCAGGCCCAGATTCCCACCCTCAATGCCCGGGACCTTGGCCACCATGCTGTCTCAGGAGAAAGCCACAAGCCTCCCAGATGCTGTGTCCCACTGGGTGGAGGCCCCCCCTGAGGAGACATGGATCGCACCAATAAATCAAACAATCTGCCTCTGACACCTTGAGGCCTCTTCACCCCCCACTATCATCACCCCAGTGCCGCTTCCCACTCTGGACTAGAGTGCATAGGTATTAGCAAGAGATAAAACTCACAACACATGGAACCCAGGAAAAGGAATGGGAATAGAGGTACCAAAAGGGTAGGGGGAAGGGGGGTAGAGGATGGGAGGAAGGGGAACCGATAGCAATGAATGACATATAACTACACACCCCTCGCAGGGAGAGGAGCAACAGAAAGCTGAGGATAAAAGAGACAATGGTCGATGTGAGATATGAAAATAATAACAATCTATAATCTATCAAGGAACCACGAGTGGGGGAGGAGGAAAAAAAGGGGAGCTGATCCCAAGGGCTCAATAAAAAGTAAATGTCTAGAAAAGAATGATGGCAATATACGTATGATTATGTCAGATACAATTGCTGTATGGATTGTAACAAGAGTTGTAAAAGCCCCCAATAAGGACACACTGAGGATGACGAAATACACCACTGAAAACCTTATGCTAATCATGAAAACACTGTCAGGTAGTGGAGGACTAGTAAACCAAGGCAGAACCTTGCCAGAGAGAGGGCCAGATGACAAACACTTCTGGTCAGATTAAAGGGGAGGGTCAGTGACAAAGAGCCAGGTCGTTTGCACGATGCATGGCCACGGGGGCTTCAAAGATGGGTTCAAACATCAAAAAGATATGAGGGTGGCCCAGGACTGGCAAGCCTTTCCTTGTCCTGTACATTGCGGTAGCTTGGAAGCAGACCAACTGGATAGCACCTACCAACAAGACCAACCAAGGAAGAGGAAGCCTCTATGATCCCAGAAACAGACAACACTTGAACGTGTCAGGAGACTTTTATAAAGGTAACCAATGTCCTGGTTCATCATCACATAAAGCTGGGGAAGCACCATTGTCCTGGTTTACCAGATGTTTCCCAGATGAATTACTGTCCAGCTGCCCATAGGAAGGAGAAATACCTATAGACCTGATGGAAGGGAGGTTCACTCTGCTATGGAAATGTGTTAATCTGTGCACTTTAAATGTGGAAATCCACAGACACACGTGTATAAAAGAGAGTTGTAATTAAATATTAAATGCACATCAAGAAACTTCCCTAAAAGATCTTTTTAATGTCAAAAGCCCACCATTATGCCACAGGCCCCCCAGAATCCACAACCATCTACAAAAGAGATGGAATGAGGCTGACTGCTAGTAAAAGCCAAGTCAGAGAAAGCAAAATAATCTCATATTTGGTGGGCATCTGCATATAGATGTGGAGCATCCAAATCTGTTTCACGTAGATAATGTGGCTTCTGCTCAGATATGTCTGAGTGTACGTGAGGCTTGGAAGGAATAGCATTTAACTGTCTAAGGCATCATCTCCCTTTACTGAATTTCAAAATCAAGATGCTCAACAACTTGCAATGCTAAAGTGACCAATGCATGAATCATTCCGCCCTTCAATTAACACCACCTGTGCATTTTGGACATTTGGCGTGATAAGCTAACAAGATGAGTGAGCATAACCTGTTGTGAAAAACAGGAAGAAACAGAAAGTTCCATTGTTTAATGTAATTATTGTATACGGGAACCTGCAGGATGTAAAATTTCCCATAAACATCTGATGATGGAAAATGACAATGCCCCTTGACCAAAAAAAAAAAACAAAAAAAAACCATATTGAGGTACTCTCAAAATGAAAAACGTAAATCTGGGTGAGGCAACACAGAATGCAGCCTGTGAAACACAGCATGTTAAGATTTCCTTCACATTCAAATAGTTGAAAATCTAAGGCATGAGCTGAGAATAGTAAAACTGTTTGAGGCTCCATAATCGGTGCAGAGAAAACACCAGAATAATTGCCTCTTCCTTAATAAACTTGAATCTGCTGGAGTTACATTTGGAGGTGAGATATGGGAAACTGTTTGAATTACAATAATATGGAAGTAAAAGCAATTTTACACTGTGAGAACCTCAAGTGTTTTCATTGGAATTGGTTGTCTGAATGACACCCACCTGGAGCTTTTTTTTTTTTTTTCAGTTGTAGCTTTTGATTCTGTGTCTTCTCTTCTGCAGGCTAGGTTTTCAGGGTATTGACTGCTCTTTCTAGACTTTTGACAAACCTTTAGTCTGCAGGTTTAAGGTCTGGTGCTGGCTGCAGTTTTGTCTATAGGAAGGAGAGGGACACAGAATCAAAGGGTTTATTCAGATGGTCTATGTGTCCTAACGTAGAAGTCAGACAGAACAGTCTGGTTACTGTAGTTGCCATCCGCCACGGACTGAGTTTTGGCTGCATGAGAAGAATGATAGGGATGAAAGTGATGCAAACAGAAGCAAGTATCTTTAATATATTGATGCCTTCAGACTCCAGCCTGGACACTGATCCTTTCTGGGGACTTTATATGCAGTCTCCCCTGACTCCAAAACAGTTCTGAGGAGTCCGTGATTGTGACTGAGTAGGAGGGCTCACTGCCTAGATATCACACGTCGTAGGTCTACATGAGGGCTATTCCACCTCAAGAGGTGTCTTAGTGTGCCTCAATCAGTGTTTCCACCCAAATCCCTAGGCTTTGGAATTTCCCAGTACCCTGTGTCCTGCAGTCCCTTTTACCCAATAACCCTGGTGTTTATACTTTATAACCACGTTTTCATTTGTGGAGATGAAAAACAATTTTTGTTATTAAATAATGTGGTTTATGGAAATTGAAAAAATAAGCCAATAGAAACTTAGTTGTCTAAAAAAATAATGCCAGTTTGCAAGGAAATGTCTGGATAATCTGAGTAGACAGTAATAGAGCCGGCTCAAAGTTGGCAGCCAAGCACTTGCTTCATTGAATGTGTGTTACTATCCAGTGTTGGAAGTGAATTAGTGTCATGAAACAGGTTCCGCAAAGGTCCCCAAATCACTATTCCAAGGATTTAAAGCTTACTTTCACCCTTTCCATTTAACCTCCAGATCATTCAAGCTTTTAAAAAACAGGTCAATTTCACATTCAGTTCATCATCCCACAACTCAATAGGCTCATATCAGTTCAAAGACCCAGAAAACACAATATCTGTGTTGTGCTCTATTATAGTTATGATGAGCTGCATTAAGACCATCTGCTCCTCTTTCTTTTTTTAGAAAGTTTACCATAAATAGCATGCACTCATGCTATACCACACATCTCTCATGCCAATGTAGCTTTAAGTTTATATCCAATGTATTCAAGCCCAACAGAGTGATGACGGTGAGATATGTAAAGCGAGGGGGTGGGAGTCCCCCATCCAGAGATTTTTCACTTTTTTTAATATTAACAAGCACACACAACATTGGTTTCTCTTGTTAGTTTTTTACAATTTTTAAAAAGATGCTCAGTTACTGTTTTGTTGGGGTTTTTTATATTTTGTGTTTGTTTTTATTTTTTACCTCTTTTGTATAAGTAGGGAATTAATAGGGAAATATGTACTTTAACGAATACATTTTAAGAACTAAAATATATTTTATTTTAAATAAATTAATGGATCTTTGATTTTACAGCTAAATCACTGATTATAAATTTGAAGAGCCAATTTACAGGATCAAAGAAAATTCTATCAAGAGTGTTATCTTTGACTTCAAAGCCTTTTAAATAAAGTCTTTTAACTACCTGTGGAAAAAAATAAGAAAAGAAAACCTAGAATCATGAGGTATTTGACTTCGGTCAGGACTGCCTCTTGACAGAATCGTCAGGATGGGGCCGGCCATAACTCAGGACTGAGTACCTTTCATCCAAACAGTTACTTTTGGGTAGATTCCAAGACATGAAACTACCAGGTGTGCAGAGGTAAACTGAACCTTGAGAGATAGGGGCTGCAAGGCTGTGTGAGGGTTCAAAAGCAGACCACCAGGTCTGCCTTCTGAGGTACCACCATATGGGCTCAGGTGATCGTTTTAGTTACGAATTGAGCACTTAACTGTTTGTGCCACCCAGAGATGGCATGGAGGAAAATAGCTTTTCACTGTTTAGTGTCTTTCCCAAATGGAAACGGGTGCTTACCTGTGTCCTGCCTTTTCTTATATTAGTTGTGTTAATCTGAGTACATTAGAGAAATAAATCCACAGAAACTGAAATGTATAAAAGAGAGCTTTAGATAAAGGGTAAATGCACATGGAGAAAAAATCCCAAACCAGTGCAGCCCAAGTCTACAAGTCCAACATTAGCGCATATGTCACACCTCAATTCACTGTGTCCTCCTCCATCTTAACAAACACATGCTGTGAGGGTGGCTGCAGGTGGAAAGAACTGCCCATCTGGGTTTCTGAGGTTGTTACCTCTCTACTGGAATTAAAAGCGCCTTTTTTGCACTTGGAGCGGTTGGTGTTTGTAACCACTCAGACACGAAGGCTCCATCTCCTTGTGCAGGAGTACTCGTGATTTATTATCCACCCCAATGCTGCTCCCAGGGTGGTACATGGGCCTGTGATAAACTGTGTACTGTTTAAAATCTGTCCATTTGTAGCTAGGTACAGAAAAGAAGGTCAGAGTGCAGGTCACTGCTAATTCCAATTCCAGCAATGTCATGTAAAGGGCAAAGCGCGCAGCAGGGTGTCTAGACTAAGGACACACTGAGGATGATGAAATACTTCGGGGAAAATTACTTGTGATAAATCAGAGCTCCTGAGAGTCTGTGTCAAAAATCCGGGAGGGCCAGACTCCAGAGTGGGTGGCCTGGGTTCCCACCCTGGCTTTGCCAGTCGTTCACTGTATATCCTTGGCAAGGCATCTCACCTCTCTGGGTTCCACTTTCCTCAGCCATGAAACAAATCAGCCAACGAATCTAAAAACAAATAACCTCACTGCTGTTGAATCCCTTTAGACTCACAGTGACCCTATAGGACAGGGTAACACTCCCATGTGGGTTTTAGAGACTGGAACTCTTTATAGGACTAAAACTGCGCCTTCTGCCCTCACCCCAAACTTATCATGTTTCTAATCCACACAATGTTTACAGCTTTAGGTTCTCATCCCTCTACTTCTTCCAAGAGACCGAGGAGAATGGAGTGTTCAAGCAATATCCAGGTCATATGACCGTCTTTCTCAGTTCTTAACCCGCCTTTTCCTCTCCTAAGCACAACTGTCATGTTTTCCTGAGCGTCCGTGGCTATGATAAAGAATACACGTTTATGGGAGGTAATCAGGGCCTGGGTCTTCCACAAACCAGTTGCCAAAGACTTTTTACAGATAGGTAATAGTAGACCCATATGTTTTACTTACCTACTGCTGCCTAGTGACTTTCAATTCCACTCAGTGTGTTATTTGCTCCCAATTCTGTAATTTGAGGAAGGTTTGACCACGGCAGCTCAACTCCGCTCCACATGGCATTGGCCAAAGCTGCTAAGGCAGCAAGACCCGGCAAGACGGGTTTGTTTTGGTTCATAGGTCTAGGGCCTTGGTTCTTGCTGTTGCATTGGCTCCCCAATTTTCCTCCATGTGATCGTACCATGTTCTTACCTTTAACTTCTTCACTGCAGGGTGATTTTCAAGATAGATTTTTTTGTCAGGATAGTTGGGGTGACGGCCCATGACAAAATCCCTTAAAAGGATTAAATTGAATACACAATTTTATATGTGACTGCCGAATATCCCCCAGAGCACACAAGTTGAAGCCACAGGACATTCTCCCTGAGAGAGGTTCCTTGTAGCTTTTGATTGTCTTCTAAGTCTCTTTTCCTTTTCCACAATAATGCCTGGGTTGCTTTATCAATTGTCTTCCTTCTTTTTATGTGGCACAATCTCTGGCTGTTTAGTCCAAGCCAATGCAGTTCCTTCCCAAACTTACTGGGTTTCCCTTGCATTGGATTACATGATGCACTCCATTTTATGAAAGCCTATCCCCACATCTCTTTGAGATGGATCTCTCTCTGTTTTAGGCTGCAATTCAGCCTACTTAGGCTGTAGCACAGCCACCTGAAGACTCTTAGAAAATCTTTTGTGTATGTACATGAGACTGTCTACAAGGCACTGCATTACATTCTTTTGTGATCTCAATACAGGGTATTATAGCTATCTTGATCTGATCCAACGCAGAAGCCATGCTTTCTTGGCAGTGCAGAGGCCATTCCTATTGTGAGACATTATTTTTTGGCAAGAAAGACTTGGGGTTGCAAAATAGGATTATATTTAATTTCAGCAAGTCCCTTCATATTTCATATTTTCTTGCTAAAAAACACAACTAAACCTCATACAGAAGTAACATCGTTAGCTTTTCTTTATCCTTCTGTAGTTTATTATTATTTGTCTGTTGTCTAAATTGTTAATGACGCTGAGAGTTCAGATTCTAGATAAAGCAGAAGAATGGCACTGCCGCCCAAAATAGCTGTTCTTGGTGTTAGTTGGTGTAAATCAATTCCAGCCCATCCACTCACTTACTGCCATTGAGTCAATTCTGACTCATGGCAACATAGTATAATTGCCCTGGTAGGTTTCTGAGACTATACATCTTTACAGTAGAAAGCCTCAGCTTTCTCTCTCAGAGAAGCTGGTAGTTTTGAACTGCTGACCTTATGGCTTGCAGGACAATATGTCACCAGGGATCCTTTTCAAGACTGTGACCTTTCAGAATCAGATTGTCAGGCCTGCTTTCTTAGGAACCTGTGGGTGGGTTTGAAGCATCAACCTTTTGGTATTAATATGCAAGTGCTTAGCAAATGGGCTTTATCCTGGTTTGGAAAGCCTACGTCACTGGTCTTTTGCCTAAAGATTCACTTTCAATGGCCCTGGCTTGTTTCATGGGAAGGGCCAGTTCAGGGGCTCCCGGACAGATGGTGGGGTAGCATCCTTATTTAGTAGGGCCATATTGGGTGGGGGCGGCGGGGCAGTGTGTGTGTGTGTAATCTGCATCTTTACCAAATGGCCCCCAGAGACTCAGATGAGAAACACGGGCCACAATTGTCTTCTGCCTCTCTTGTTGCTGCCTTTTGGGGATTTTTCTGTCTTTTACCAGCCCTGGAGGCCCCTCCTATCTAGGCAGGAAAAGGAGCCAATTAATAAATACACACTAAGGTGTTAGACAGTGATAACAGCTAATCGCTTCCAAGGACAATTGCTCTCAGAAAGAAAAAAAAAAGAGAGCTCATGGGGAAAAAAAATCAAAAATTATTTAACTCCAGTGAATAGTGTCTCCTGGAAGATTTGTGTGTGTGGGTGTCTGAAGTCCCTCACATCAAGCTCTTCCTCTGCTTTCATGTAAATTGGACTTTAAACACATTCCACAGAAAGGGTTTGAATGCCTCTGTGTATGGTAGCTTCTTGACAGAAGAGGGATTTTTGTCTCTTTTGTTCACTGAAAGAGTCCCAAGGCCTGACACTTAATAAGTAAGTAGCAAGCTGGTTGAATGAATGAGTGATTGAGGTAAAGAAGCCTTCTGCAGCCATCCAGGTTGAGACTGCCCTCTCAGAAGCCTGACTCTTGTCTAAAGTGAGGTACACCTCTCCCCCTCCCTATTCATGCTTCCCGGTGGTCTGCCTGTGATTGAGCTGAAAAATGATATTTCATACATGTCGTCCTCATTATAACATCATCCCTCAGAGCGAAGTTCTCTGACCACCCTGAAGACCTGTATTTAATGTGAGGAAAGGTGATTTAATGGAGTGGAGAGTGAAGCATAAAGCAGACAACCCTTTCAGAACAGCAGAGCAGGCTGTCCTTCCAAGGGGAAAGGGGCAAAAAGGGAAAGGAAAAAAAATGGGGGTGGGGGGGAAACCCTAACTCTCACTCTCCTAATAGACTGAAATTAGAAGTCCTTTTGGTCAGTTCCATCAGAAGACAAAACTGAAAGGGGGTTCATCCCACCCCCTTCCCCTCCCCGCCAGCGCATAGCTGACTAACCATGCATTTACCTTGGAGCTGATTATGCGCTGAGTTGAGGCAGACAGAGAGAATGTATTGGCATTTGGTCTCCCTTCACACATTTTGTTACAGCCAGACATCAGGGACTGAGCTGCGGGATATTAAAGGATTTGGAAGAGTTATCAAGGAATGCGACATATTTATCAAAACCAGGGTGATATTAGAAAGCTGGGTTGCTGCTACACCTGGGTGTGTTGCATGATTAAAAAAGTAATGACAATGCATCCTCTTGATGGATTTTGCACCTGGGTGAATACTGAGCAGGTCTGCTGGACCACCGTGGGTCGAGAATTCACCCCTAACAACCCCTTTGGTCTCGGAAGAAAACTGTGGCTGCTAGGTCACACTTGGAATCCAGGTAGGGTCTTGGTTAAGCATGACTGCTAATCAATAGGACAGCACTTGGAATTCACCAGCTATCCCAAGTGAGAAAGATTACAGTCTTAGAAACCTTCCAGGAGGTTCTTCCCTTGCCTACAGGGTTGTCCAAGTCAGAATTGACCTGACTTCCATGGCATTGAGCTGTTTTGAGTTTTGAATGGTTGAATTGGAGACTCCAGGATTGGAGGAAGACTTGAGAACAACCTGAGATATGCAGGCGGCTCACCTTGCTTGCTGCAAGGGAAGAGGAGTCGAAGCACTTACTGATGAAGTTCAAAGATGATAGTCTTCAGTATGGATTACAACTCGAGGTTAAGAGAACAAGAATCCTCATCACTAGACCAATAAGCAACATGAGAAACAGAGAAAAGATAGAAATGGTGAAGCATTTCATCTTACTTGGACCAATCCACAACCAGAGCTCATGGAAACATCTGTCAAGAAATCACTGGATAAATTGCATTGGGAAAATTTGTCACCTTAAGAACCCAGGAGCATCTTGACCCAAGGCATGACTATTTTCATGTGGAAGCTGGAAAATGCATAAGGAAGTCCCAAGAGAAGAATTGATGGATTTGAAATACGGTCCTTGTGAGGAATATTGAATACACCAAAGAACTTCTAGGAGAACAAACAAATCTATGTTGGAAGAACTACAGCCAGATTGATTCTTAGAAGCGAGGATGGTGACACTTGGCTTCATGTACTTTGGGTGTTATCAGGAGGGACCAGTCCCTGGAGAAGGACAGCATCTTGGCCAAGCCAAAAGGAGGACAAACCTCCACAAGATGGGTTGACACAGTGGCTCAAATGTATGAATGGCGGTGAGAATGGCGCAGGGAAGCATGCTGTTTTGCTCTGCTGCACATAGTGTTGTGATGAGTTGGAACCAAATTGACAGCACCTGGTTACGCAATGGACTAACAGCAAGATCAACCATTCAAAATCACGAGCCACTCCTCAAGAGAAAAATGAGGCTTTTTTTACTCCCATAACGAGTCACAGTGTCAGAAACTCACAGGGGGAATTCTACCCTGTCATATAGGGTCACTGTGAATTGGCATTGACTCTATGGACGTGAACAGCAGCAGCAACAACAACAAAACACTAATGGTGGCTGGGTGCATGCGCAGACACCCATCCACTTGCACTGGGCTAAGTTAGTGGTTTCAGCAGAAAGCTTACCTCGGTGGCTTCCAGAACTCCCCTGGACTGAACCAATTTACACCAGGTCCTTCAAATATTCCTGGTACCCTGGGTAGCTTTCATTTCCCGGATTTGGTTGTGTGACTTAGGCTTGATGATCATGGGGCCACATGAAGGACACCTATGTGCTCCAACCACTGCCTTCCGAGAGAGTGCTGCGGCCCATTGCCTTCAAGTCTGTCAGCTCCTGACTCATGCGGACTCCATGCGCTACAGAACAACATGCCCACTGGTCCTGCCCCATTCCTTCAGTGGGTGGTAGATTTGACCCCTTGTCAGCTGGGGGGTTTTCAGTGGCTGATGTCTGGAAGGAGGTCACCAGGCCTTTCCTCCTAGTCTGACTGTAGGCTGAAACCATTGCTGAAATCTGTTCAGCATCATAGTAATATGCCAGCTTCCACTAGCAGATAGGTGGTAGCTGTAACAGGAGACACACTGGCCAAGAATCAAACCCAAATTTCCTTCTTGACTAGTGAGAATTGTGCCATGGAGCCACCATTTCCTCTCTTCTGGTTTCTAGTGTTTATGTGTACAAGATCACAGTACCTTCTAACAAGCAGTAAATAAGACTGTAACACGAGTCACCCCTATTTAGTACTCCCCCATTTTTCCACATGAATTATTCAGTGTATGACAGTTTCAATATGTCTGTCTTTTTAAAAATTGCTGGGTGAACTTAAAACAGCACAAGGAAGTGCCAGCATAGCAAAATGATACCCACCTGCTTATTTATCTTAAGAGAAGAAAAGTCTTGAATGCATTCACTCAGGTGAAAATATCATTAACAGAAAGAACTGACTAATGTTCGCCAGGACCCATCGTTAATCCAGGCTTGGCCATCTGATTCCAATCCATCAGACCTAGCTATAAATCACTTATATATCTGGGTAATAAAAAGCAAATATAAATTTTCAAAAAGATTAACGTTGCATGGGATATAAAGAGACTCCATAACAACTTCAGGCATAAATATGTCTCAAGACAAACTCATTGTGTACATCTGGAATACATAATATCTCTTGCTGAAACACGTTTCCCACTAGACCCTACCCCAAGCCAGTAAAAGCCATTAATTCTACAGTAAACTGTGGATTCTACTACTCTGAAATGGGAGCTGTGTGTCTAGACCTAATTTGGGGCTGTTCATACTGAGGACTCACCAATACCCTGCTGCAGGGACAACAGTCCAGGTGAGAATCAGGAAATCTGGATGACAGGCAGGATATAGGAGCACTGAGACCTCAATATGCTTCTAGGGGAGTATGGCCCAATGGGATTCCATTTCTGCACCTCTGGCCGGAGGAGGTTGATCAGGAAAGTAATGGTTTCTAAGGCAGTATTTCTTAAACTTTCACATGCATGCACTTACCCAGGTTCCTGGAAATCAGGGAGGAAGGCAGATTCTGATTTTGTGGGTTCAGTGTGGGGCCTGGGATCCTGCAGTTCTAGAGGCCCTGGTACTTTTGGGCTGATAACCACAAGGACAGTAGTCTTAAACCACCAGCCACTCATTGGGAGAAATATGAGGCTGTCAACTCCTGTCAAGAGTGACAGTCTGGGAAACCCACAGGGGCAGTTCTACCCTGTCCTATAGGGTCACTATGAGTCTGCCAGTCCTGGGCCACCCTCATATCTTTCTTTAAGCCCCACCGTTATCAGTCTGTGGGGCTTAAATACTTTGGATATAAACTTACAGCTACAATGGCATCAGCGGTGTGTGGTATAGCATGAGTGCATGCTACTTATGGTAAACTATCTAAAACAAGAAAGAGAATCAGATGGTCATAATGCAGCTCATCATAACTATAATACAGAACAACTCAGAGATTGTGTTTTCTGGGTCTTTGAACTGATATGAGCCAATTGAGATGTGGGATGATGAACTGAATGTGAAATTGACCTGTTTTTTAAAAGTTTGAATGATCTTGAAGGCTAAATGGAATGGGGAAAAGTATGGTTTCAATCTTTGGAATAGTGATTTGGGGACCTTTCCGGAACCTGTTTCATGACGCCAATTTACTTCCAACACTGTGGATAGTGACACACATTCAATGAAGCAAGTGCTTGGCTGCCAACTTTGAGCCGGCTCTATTATTGCCTACTCAGATTATCCAGACATTTCCTTGCAAACTGGCATTATTTTTTTCAGACAAATAAGTTTCTAATGGCTTATTTTTTCAATTTCCATAAACCACATTATTTAAAAACAAAAATTTTTTTAATCTCCAAAATTGAAAAGGTGGTAATAAAGTATAAACCCCAGGGCTATTGGGTAAAAGGGACTGCAGGACACAGGGTACTAGGAACTTCAGAAGCCTAGGGATTTGGGTGGAACACTGATTGAGGCACACTAAGACACCGCTTGACGTGGAATAGCCCTCATGTGGACCTACGACGTGTGATATCTAGGCAGTGAGCCCTCCTACTCAGTCACAATCACCGACTCCTCAGAACTGTTTTGGAGTCAGGGGAGACTGCATATAATGTCCCCAGAAAGGATCAGTGTCCAGGCTGGAGTCTGAAGGCATCAATATATTAAAGATACTTGCTTCTATTTGCATCACTTTTATCCCTATCATTCTTCTCCTGCAGCCAAAACTCAGTCCCAGGCGGATGGCAACTACAGTAACCAGTCTGTTCTATCTGGCTTCTACGTTAGGACACATATACCATCTGAATAAACAATTTGATTCTGTGTCCCTCTCCTTCCCATAGACAAAACTGCAGCCAGCACCAGACCTTAAACCTGCAGACTAAAGGTTTGTCAAAAGTCTAGAAAGAGCAGTCAATACCCTGAAAACCTAGCCTGCAGAAGAGAAGACACAAAATCAAAAGCTACAACTGAAAAAAAAAAAAAAAACTCCAGGTGGGTGTCATTCAGACAACCGATTCCAATGAAAACACTTGAGCTTGTCACAGTGTAAAATTGCTTTTACTTCCATATTATTGTAATTCAAACAGTTTCCAATATCTCACCTCCAAATGTAACTCCAGCAGATTCAAGTATATTAAGGAAGAGGCAATTATTCTGGTGTTTCCCCTGCACCGATTATTGTAGCCGCAATCAGTTTTAACTATTCTAAGGTCATGCCTTAGATTTTCAACTTTTTGAATGTGAAGGAAATCTTAACATGCCGCGTTTCATAGGCTGACTTCAGTGTTGCCTCACCCAGATATACGTTTTTCATTTCTAGAGTGACTCCACATGAGTTTTTTTTTTTTGGAGGGGGGGTTAAGGAGCATTATCATTTTCCATCATCAGTTGTTGATGGGAAATTTTACATCCTGCAGGTTCCCGTATACAACAATTACATTAAACAATGAAGCTTTCTGTATCTTCCTGTTTTTCACAACAGGTTATGCTCACTGATATTGTTAGCTTATCACGCCAAATGTCCAAGTTGCACAGTTGGTGTTAATTGAAGGGCAGAATGATTCATGCATTGGTCACTTTAGCATTGCAAGTTCTTGAGAATCTTGATTTTGAAATTCAGTAAA
This sequence comes from Tenrec ecaudatus, assembly GCF_050624435.1. Taxonomy (NCBI): domain Eukaryota; kingdom Metazoa; phylum Chordata; class Mammalia; order Afrosoricida; family Tenrecidae; genus Tenrec; species Tenrec ecaudatus. Next base: position 173,219 of record NW_027459537.1, on the reverse strand, counting down.
GGGAGATGATGCCTTAGCCAGTCAAATGCTACTGCTACCAAACCTCACGTACACTCAGATATATCTGAGCAGAAGCCACATTATCTACGAGAAACAGCTTTGGGTACTCCACAGCTATATGCATATGCCCACCAAATATGAGATTATTGCTTTCTCTGACTTGGCTTTTACTAGCAGTCAGCCTCATTCCATCTCTTTTGTAGATGGTTGTGGATTCTGGGGGGCCTATGGCACAATGGTGGGCTTATGAGATTAAAAAGATATTTTAGGGAAGTTCTTGATGTGCATTTAATATGTAATTACAACTCTCTTTTACACACGTGTGTCTGTGGATTTCCACATCTAAATTGCACAGATTAACACATTCCCATAGCAGAGTGAACCTCCCTTCCGTCATGTCTATAGGTATTTCTCCTTCCTACGTGCAGCTGGAGAGTAATTCATCTGGTAAACCAGGACAATGGTGCTTCCGCAGCTTTCTGTGATGAGGAACCAAGACATTGGTTACCTTTATAAAAGTCTCCTGACACGTCCTAGTGATGTCTGTTTCTGGGCTCATAGAGGCTTCCCCTTCCTTGGTTGGTCTTGTTGGTAGGTGTTATCCAGTTGGTCTGCTTCAAAGCAACCGCAATGTACAGGACAAGGAAAGGCTTGCCAATCCTGGGCCACCCTCATATCTTTTTGATGTTTGAACCCATCTTTGAAGCCCCCGTGGCCATGCATCGTGCAAAGGACCTGGCTCTTTGTCACTGGCCCTCCCCTTTAATCTGACCAGAAGTGTTCGTCATCTGGTCCTCTCTCTGACAAGGTTCTACCTAGTTTTACTAGTCCTCCACTACCTGACAGTGTATCCATGATTAGCATAAGGTTTCCAGTGGCGTATTTCGTCATCCTCAGTGTGTCCTTATTGGGGGCTCTTACAACTGTTGTTACAATCCATACATCAATTGTATCTGATATAGTCATATGTATATTGCCATCATTCTTTTCTAGACATTTACTTTCTATTGAGCCCTTGGGATCAGTTCCCCTCTTTTTCCTCCTCCCCCACTCGTGGTTCCTTGATAGATTATAGATTGTTATTATTTTCATATCTCACATCGACCATTGTCTCTTTTATCCTCAGCTTTATGTTGCTCCTCTCCCTGCGAGGGGTGTGTGGTTATATGTGATCCATTGCTATCGGTTTCCCTTCCTCCCATCCTCTACCCCCCTTCCCCCTACCCTTTTGGTATCTCTATTCCCATTCCTGTTCCTGGGTTCCATGTGTTGTGAGTTTTATCTCTTGCTAATACCTATGCACTCTAGTCCAGAGTGGGTTGTGACACTGGGGTGATGATAGTGGGGGGTGAGGAGGCCTCAAGGTGTCAGAGGCAGATTGTGTGATTCATTGGTGCGATCCATGTCTCCTCAGGGGGGCCTCCACCAAGTGGGACACAGAATCTGGGAGGATTGTGACTTTCTCCTGAGACAGCATGGTGGCCAAGGGACCGGGCATTGAGTGTGGGACTCTGGGCCTGGGGTGGCAGCACTTGCAGAAGCCACCCCTTCCCCCACGCACCCACCTGGATACGGACGAGCACGTGATACAGTTGACTGTGAACTTTGAGGGTGGCCTAAACGTCTCAGAGCAGGTGGGGTCTGGCCTGAGTCAGCTCCCACAGCTCCAACCAGGAAGCCCTGCCCCCAGGCGGGGGTCAGCAGTTATCCCAGCATGCTCATTCCTCCCCCTCAGCTTCTGTCTGGTCAGCCCTTCAGCTTCCTGGCTGGGTTTAGAACTTGTCCTAATCTCCCAGAGGGCCACCGTCCTGAGATCTTGCTCAGCGCTTCAGGCCTTTCTGCAAACTCTCCTCCCAGAAGCCCATTATCACTAGCAGTTTACCCCTTGCTCTAACGATGCTCCAGGAGGCCTGCTTGGGAAGTGTTGGGCTGTTGCCTGATTCAGTCCCACTAACTGTTCCTCAGGAGAAAGAAGAGGTTCCCTGTTCCTGGAAAGATTTACTGGCTTGCAAACCCTCTGGAGCATCCCCATGAGTCAGCAGGTGGGGTCATTGTAAAGCCCGGCACTCCGCAGGTAGCCACGTTGTGTGCCACCCTGGCATCCTGTGTGTTTGGAGGAGACTGCACACCCTTCAAAGGTAGAAGCTGCACCCCTCCATGGTTCTTGCATGCAGCAAATGCAGGGCCCCTGAGACTCTGGGCCAGCCTCTGGGCTAGGATCATGGGCAAATCGTTATCTCGCCTAAGCTCCATCTGGGCTGGAAACGCAGTAGCTTGAACTGTGACCTGGGTCAGACTGGGGCTGTGCAGGGCATCCTCAGCCCAGCTCAACTCTTCACAGAACGCCCCTGCAGGTGCAGGGAGCCCCTGGCTTGGGAAAGTGACCCTGCTAGGTGGGCTTTTTGACCAGGCTCCCTGATCCACCGACCCTGCTTTGCCTCCTCCACAGGCCGCAGACAGCATGGGCTGCCCTGGGTTCCCTGAACTCGGGCCCCCTCCAGAGACAGTGTGGGCAGGACCTGGAGAGTGTGGAAGTGAGTCGTGCCAGGAAAGTTAATGGAGGAATGGAGGGTAGGGTAGATGCTGGGCGGGCTGAGGGGGCAGGAGATGCCCTGCAGAGTTCTAGAACCAGGGCTGAGGGATGTGGGAGCTGTTGGGGCCAGCTGGCCCTTTCGTGAGTTTTAGAAGCTGCCTGAACCCCATCCATATTGACCCTCTCCAGCCCCACCTTTGGCAGATGCTGGAAGAGAAGTTCAAGGTCTTCCAGGAAAAAGGGCAGAGTGTGGGGCTGCCAGGGTGCAGGTCCTGAGGGAGCTGGCAGGTGCCCTGGAACTCGCCTTCCCCTGCTCCATGGCCCAGAGTCAAGTCCACAGGAGCTGCGTTGAGGCCACATGGGTGAGGCTGGACAAGGCAATGAAAGCCTGCACAGAGGTGGGTGCCCAGAGGGACAGGTCAGCGACAGCCAAGGGGCTCGGGACACAGGGGCCTACCCCAGATGTGTGTGCGTGTGTGTGTGTGTGTGTGTGCTCATGTGTAGGGGTGGGCATGTGGGTGTGTGCATGCGTACTTCTGTGTGTATTCTCGTGTGCGCATGTGTGTATGAAGGGGCATGGCTGACTCCAGCTCCCAGCATCAATCAGCCTTCCCCGTCCAACCACGCTCCTCCCTGCCCCCAGTTTGGAGTCCTTCAGCGCAGGTCACTCCTTGTGGGAGGAGCACGAAGTGGGCTCTCCCAATGCTCCCTGAGCACGGGCCGCAGTTTCGTTGGGGGCACAGGCCCTGCTGGTCTTCTTGCTGACCGCCACTCTTAGAGCTCCCTGCCTCCCCTCCCCACACCCTCCTTTCTCCGGATCTGGTGTCTCAGTGCACTGAGCACCTGAGAGGTCCTGCAACCGAAATCCTGGGGCTGGGTGGCCCCGGGGCCAGCCCTCTGCTCACTGACTGTTGGAGGTGCTACAGGCAGACCCCCTGACAGGCAGCCCACTCGCTCCCTGAGCCGCCGTCCTCATGTGCTCAGGGCTCCCCATCTTTTTGCCTTCTTCCCAACATGCGTGTCAAGACCCTTTCCTTCCTCGGGCCCTGCCTGTGGCCCCCGGGCCTCATCAGGAACCTTCTGTGATCAGAGGAAACCATCCATCTTTTAACCACCGAAGGGCCAGAAGGCGCGAATGTACAGCGATGATAATAGGTAAAGGTCACAGTAAAGTCACAGAGGACAGGAAAGGCAGGGGCAAGAGAATACAATACAGAGTCAGACATGTTTTGTTAGGCATGCTCACTTCAGCTCCTCTTGATGGACCACGTGGAACTGGGAGAAGTGGAAACTTTGCTATCTTGGGACGTGTATAGGGAGCCTGGAGACACACCTCTTCAGTAGTGACATGGGTCACAAGGTGGGCGGTATCTATCGTAAGGCCCCTGTACTTGAGCTCACCAAGGTGAGGAAAGCTAATACCTGCATTGGGGGAAGCTACAAGGGGGCTGAGTTTCACGGTGGGAAGAGAGGGCAAAAGGATCATAACTGCTTCTACACAGAGATACAATCAGCCATGTGCTCACATTAAGGCAGCCTAGCTGTTAACGGAGAATCCGTGGGAATGATTTTTAAAGCAGGATAATGTACTTGGACTTTACCTCTAACTTACCAAAGTAGAAGCTTTCCTACCGTGGAATACCAGCTTTCCAGATTCTCCGTTATAATTTAGGGAATAGAGTCTTCGTCCTATTTTCCTCCGTGTTAATGCCCTACAAATCCCCAAGCCACAGTCTTTGCTCAAAAGGAGGTGACCCTGTTCTCAGGGAGAAAGTTGCTGGCCCTCCTTCCCGCTGTGCCCTCGACTTCCACAAGGCGGCGATCGAGCTGTGGGGCCACATGCAGAAGGTGGTCCTGGTGGAGGGTGCTGTTCTTGGCCACGACCTGGCGTCTGTGGAGGTCCTGCAGCGCCAGCACCGCCTCCTGCAGGGGAGGGCCCCAGTCCCTCCCCCCCGCAAGAACCCCTCTTTGTAGGCAGTGGATGGATGATGAGCCCTCACCCCCAGCTGACCCCAGGCAGGACTGCAGCCTGCCGCTGCCCCCTCTGGGATGGGGGGTGACGGGCCTGGGCTTGACCTAGGCTGGGGTACAGCCAGGATGGCCTGCAGAGTCCTGGGTAGAGGAGCATTCAGCCTGCTCTCTGCCAGCTGCAGAGGGAGCTGGTGGCTGTGGACGAGGTGATGGTTCAGATGGGGATGGAGGCCATCCAGGTACACCCTGCAGTCCAGGAGGGCCTGGCCGGGCAGCTGGCTGAGGTGCAAGTGGCGTGGGCCACATGGACATGAAGGCCTGGGAGCAGGGCCAGCAACTGGAGTGGGTAGCCCATGGCCACGCTTCCTCAGGCTCTGCGAGGAACTGTTGTATGTGCCACCCCACCTGGATGGGGGCTCGCTCTGTTCCATGCGGGTGGGGGCACCCAGCTCTTCCCTGACTCCTCCCTGTTCTGCCCTCTGGCCCTGAGACATGTTCCCATACCCTGTCCCCCACCCAGCACTCGGGCTCAAGAGAAGAAGGCGCTAGTCTATATCCTCAGAAGGGCCAGCTGGGGCCAAGGAGACACTGGGGCAGGAGCTCTGCCTGAGAGCCCAGGCAGTGCGGCCGGCGGGGTAGCAGCTGCTGGACACCAGCCATGTCACTGCCCCAGAAATGTGCGCGCTGAGAGCTAGGGCCAGGGTGGTGCGTGGCCAGAGCTCCCTTTCCTGCTTCTCCCTGCTCCACTGTAACCCAGCCCTGCCCCACCCAGGCCACACCTTGCGCGCCTGGCAACAGACCTCTGCCCTCCAGGTCACAGTGTCTCCGGAAGCTGGACAGGCAGCTGCAGGAGCTCCGGACGGCCTGGGCCCTTCACCAGGAGCACTGCCAGGTGAGCCAGGACCAGGAGGAGCTGGGGGAATGCTGGGTCAGGCCGAGGTCTGGCGGGCCTCCTGAGAGGACCTCCTGCTAGACCCTGACTGTGGGGTGAGCAGGGATCCGCCCCTTAGAGGGCCACATGCCTGGCACCAGGACTTGGAAAGGCAGCTGGCGGCCCAGGAGGAGAAGCTCACCCAGTCCAAATGTAGGTGAGGGTGTGGAGGGCGGGACTGAGGAGGGGTCGAGTGGCCTCCACCTGCGGTGGGGTCTCCAGAGCATTGATCTGCCCTGAGGGGCACCCCTACGGGGAAACAGCCGCAGGGTCCTACCTCCATGGGCAGTCTGGCTCTGTGGGGTCTATTACAGCTTCTTCTGCCCAACTGCTCCCTCCTCTCCTCCTCCTGGTTTCCCCCTCTGAGAGCTGCCCCCAGAGCAAACCCTGTGGGACACAGAGGATCACTATGGGTGGAAACCAATCAATAATTTCATGGGTGCAGAGCACACTCTGAGGAACACAGGGTAGGTGACAACAGGCTACAGAGAATCTGAGTGGAGCGAGGGTTTGTAATCCTTGTGGAGGCTGGGGGTGGGGCTGATACGGAGGGGGATTGATACCACAGGATCCTGTGGGACTGAAAGTGAGGACCTGAGGGTGGACCGGCAGAGGGAGTGCCCCATCCTCTGAGGCAGGAAGGTGGTCAGCTAGGGTGAGCACGGAGGAAGATGAGCAGGGGCTACTGCAGTCACGCAAATGTCACGTAAGAATCTCACTTTAGTATAAAATGTTTGTCTCCATTGCAAAGCCACCTCTAGCAACTAGGATCCCCTCTCTCCCCATCTGGAGTTGACGAGTGAAGAAAATCAAAAACTGAAGCAAAGCAGTCCACAGGACTAACGGACCAACAACACCACAGCCCTCCATCCTTGTCCTGGAGACCAGAAGAGTTAGATGGTGCCCAGCCACTGCCTCAAACTGCTTTGGTTCAGCTCAAACTGGCAACTTGTGCACAGCTTGAAAGCCAATGGAGTTGACTTCATGAAAAGAGGGCATTACAAGTTTGACAGGGACTGCTGGAACCCTGAGACCAGGGCCCTTCAAATCCAAAACAGAGCCCAGCTCCGGGAATCACCCCTGCCCAAGCAACAGTCGAGCTGATAAATTGAACGCATGGCACCTGTGAGGCAAGTGCTTCCCAGAGCAAAGGGGAGCATTTGCCCTCAAAGTTCAGGAGGGAGGGAGGGGCCAAGGAGGAGGCAAGAAGAGTGCTGTGTTATAATATGAGGGCTGCAAACAAAATGTGTAGAAATTGTTAAACTGCTCTGCATGTTTCCACTTAAAACAAAAACCCTCTATATTAAAATTCATATATATATATGTGCATTATATGTGTGTATATATATATTAGTCAAACCCAAGGTCAGAAAAAGGCATGCCCCGGGCTGCTGCTCGTGGCAAGGTCAGTGGTCTGAAACCCATCAGAAAGACGCGGCTCGGCTGTCTGCTCCCGTAGTGACAGCCTCAGAGAGCTGCAGGGGCCGTCGTGTGCTGTCCTACAGGGCCTCGATGATACAAATCGACTCGATGGCAATGATTTGAGTGCTTTGAAGGTCAGAAACTGTAGACAGTGATCAATAAACGTCCTTCTCTCCTGTAAGATGTCTGTAACACAATCAAAGGAAAACAATCGATCTGCTCCCCAGATCTTCAATGGGACCATTTCCAGGGAGCCTGGCCACACACTGCCAAGCTGTGCCTTCTCAGATACGCTGGCACTGCTGGGAAGGTTGTGGGCCCTTCAGGGGTGTGGGACTCTCCAGCCTGCTCCCCAGCAATAGAGGCACTAGGCCAAGACTGGAAGAGCCCCGGCGGGGGGAGAGTGGGGAGGTTGAGACAGTCATTGTGCCCTGCTTCTGACACTCTTCATGTGGCTGCTATGGTCACCCTTGACCTCAGGGAAGGCCAGGGGTCACCAGGCAGAAAACACTTCCTTTTTATGGTGAGGGCCATATCGGGTCTCAACTCCACTGCTAATTAACTGTGGTCTCTCGCAAGCAACCCAGCCTCTCGGTGCACCCAGTTTCCCCAGTGCTATCTGGAGTCCCCAGAAGGGCCAGGTACAGCCAGGCTGCTTGCAGCTGGGCCAGAACCAGCAGCTGCCCTCACCGTGCCCTGAAGCCAGAAGCCCAGAACTCAAAGGCTGAGCTTTGCTGAAGATCGTCCGACATGGCCTCTCAGCTTAAGTAAGGGGTCCCAAGCTCCAGGCTGCACAAGTTGCTCCCTGGAACACGTGGCCCTGGCCCCCAATGTGGGCACACAGAAAGCCAGTTCACCTCTCAGGGGTTTGGCAGAGCCGCAGCACAGCAAGGGTCTCCCTGGAAGCCCCTCCACCCCATGCCCAGCACCTCCCCCAAACTCACCCCTGCTCCAGGCTGCTGGTACTCACTGTAGGTCCTGTCACCACTGCTGGGCCCTGGGGGCTGTGCTGGGCCGCCACTCCAGCAGGCTCTCCGCTAGTGGGGCAGGCTGCCCCCTGGTGGCCACCCATCTTCACTTGGTGCCGAAACATTGCAAACTTGGTTAAGAGGAGCTGAGAAGAGAGGAGAGGGGTCACAGGGGGCCCTGGCTGGTGGGCTGAGACACCTCAGTGAGTGACTGGGCAGGGCAGCACTGGACAGCCACCGAACTTGCCCCTCTACGCAGGGAGGTGAATAGGAAGCCACAGCTGTCCTTAGTACAGACTGATGTTCCCCATCAGCCCCTTGTGCATGCAGCCCGCCCTCCACCACCCGTCTTCATTCGGCTCCAGGGCACCTTCCTTGCCCCTAGCCCCTTCCTCACTAGGGTGTGCTCATAGTCCTCTCTCCTCTGGGCACCTGCTGCTGGCTGCTCAGCCAGCTCTGCAAGTCCTCAGCTTCCCTCAGGAAGCCCTGCAGTGCCAGCATCCTCTTCAGATCCTGGCCCCTGTGGTGACAGCCTGAGTCCCCCAACAGTTAGTGTGCATGTGTCCACACTCTGGAGGACAAGGGACCCAATCAAAGGGGCTGCCTGAAGGACAAGCTTCTTCATGGTCTTTGCCCAGGCTGCTCCTCTGGATTCAAGAAGCAAACCCACGGCAGGGGGAATTGGGGCTGGCGAGGGTGTGGCTGTGGGGAAGGGCAGGTGACTGGAGCCAGGCAGCCGAGCCCCTGCCCTGCAGGCTCTCCTCAAAGGTTAGTGGGAAGAGGAAACAGTGAAGGCCTCATCTTTTCCTGACACATGTCTACAGGCCTCTGTCACGGTTCTCTTCAAGGCAGGGGTAGCATCTAGGGGAATAAGCAACCCCAGCCAGTTTTCTGGTACCCACGGATGCAGTGACCCTCACTGTTGGGCTGCCAACTCCCGCAGTGTCTGCAGCTGCTTCCAGAGCCTCCCCTGCATCACACCCAGCTGCTCTGAGACCTCAGTTACAAGGATCTACATATAACTTCCTCCCTGGAGGATGGACAATAGAAAACTGGGTGAAGGGAGACAAAATATGTAAGATCTGACAAATTATCAAGGGTTCATGAGTGAGGGGGGAACAGGGAGGGCTGGCGGAGAAAAATGAGGACATGACGCCAGGGCCTAAAGTGGAGAGCAAATGTTTTGAGAATGATGAGGGCAATGAATGTACGGATGTGCTTTACACAACTGATGTATGTATGGATTGTGATAAGAGTTGTATGTGCCCCTAATAAAATGATTTTAAAAAATTAATTCATTTAAATTTCTTAGGACAATGCCATTTGTATTTCAAAGCAACATTCACGAAAGCTACTTTTTCACCTTAACTATCTTCTATTTAGTTTTAGATAGAGCAAAAACAATTCTTATGCCTTTTTATGGGATGAAATGCAAGTAGACATAAATTTATGCATAATTAAAAATTTGAATGAACAAAATATTTTGTTAAAGAATTTGAAATTTTGTGAAAATCATAGAAAGCATATATCATTTTATTGAAGGGTTGGGAATTTTTCCCTCTATTTTATTCTAGTATTTGGTCTGAGGTTCTTACGGCATATTGTGATTGTTGTCATGTAAGAGAATGTACATTCCATATAAGAGAAAACTTTCCTTATAATATTTTCCTATCCATTGCTTCCTGCTGAATCTCTCATTTGTTCTTTTATCATTTTTTCCTAAAAAACACCCAGGGTGCTTAATTTTATTCTTATTAATCATTTATATAAGTTAGGAAAATATTTATTATATATACATTTTTATTAAAAATCTTTTCTTGGAGACTCTTACAACTTTTGTTGCAATCCATATTGATTGCATCAGGCATTTTGTACATATGTTGCCTTCATTCATTTATAGACATTTCTTTCTTTTTCTTTTTTAAAATCATTTTATTGGGGCTCATACAACTCATCACAATCCATACATACACCAATTGTGTAAAGCACACTTATACATTCGTTGCCTTCATCATTCTCAAAATTTGCTTTCCGCTTGGGTTCCTGGAATCAGCTCATTTCCCCTTTCCCCTCTCCCCCTCTCACCCTGCACCTCTTCCCTCATGAACCCTTAGTAATTTATACATTATTATTTTCTCTTATCTTACACTGCGCAGCATCTCCCTTCACCCAATTTTCTGTTGCCCATCTCCCAGGGGGGAAGTTATATGTAGATCCTTGTGATCGGTTTCCCATTTCTACATCCACTTCCCTCCCAGTATCGCCACTCTCACCGCTGGTCCTGGGGGTTCATCTGTCCTGGATTCCCTGTGTTTCCAGTTCCCGTCTGTACCGCTGTGTATCTTCTGGTCTAACCAGGTTTGCAAGGTAGAATTGGGATCCTGAGAGGTGGGGGGCGGAAGCGTTTAATAACTAGAGGAAGGTTGTGAGTTTCATTATTGCTACACTGAACCCTGAGTGACTCATCTCCTTCCCACTACCCCTCTGCAAGGGATGTCCAGTTGTCTACAGGTGGGCATTGGTCCCCCGTCATGCAATCCCCGCATTCACGATGATATAACCCCCCCTCCCGCCTTTGTTGCTTGAAAACTGGTCCCCTCAGCCCTTCATGATCACACATGTTGCTGTGATGCTTCCATGTGGGCTTTGTTGCTTCTGGGCCTGCTTGTTTACTTTCAAGACTTTAAGACCCGGGACGCTATATCGCTTGATAGCCGGCCACCATCAGCCTTCTTCACCACACTTACTTATGCACACATTCATGTTCAGCGTTTATGTGGGGAAGGTGATCACACAATGATGGTTTTTGTTCTTTGGTGTCTGCTACCTGATCTCTTCAACACCTCGTGCTCACTTAGGCTTGTGTGCTTCTTCTCTGTGGGCTTTGTTGCTTCCTAGCTAGATTTCAGCCTGTTTGCCTCAAGCCTTTAAGACCCCCAGAGTTTCATTATATTGTGCAGAGAGTGGCTGTGAGCCAAACCCAATCGACTGCACCCAACAACAATTATATGCTGAAGAAGGCCTTAAGAGAATTTCCCCTTCGTTTAGAGCAGCGGCTCTCAACCTGTGGGCGTGCCTACTTAGGGGGTCAAACAGCCCTTTCATGGGGTGACCTGAATTATAGCAGTAGCAAAATTACAGCTATGATGTAGCAACAAAAATAATTTTACGGTTGGTTGGTCACGACTACATGAGGAACTGGATGAAAGGGTCGTGAGTAAGAATGTTGTAAACCACTGTCCAAAAGGAAGACTCAATTCTTGATACAGTTGAAGGGCAACAAAATAGACTCAGCCCCAATATAGATGGGATAACACAGTGGCTGCAACAATAAACACAAGCCAAAGAAACACTGCAAGGATGGCACAAGATGGGACAGTGTTTCATTATATTGACATAGAGTTGCTATGAGTCAAAACCCACAAGAAAAAAAACAGGACTTGTTTTTCTAACAATGTACCTAAGTATACCTTAAGAGAATCTCCTATTAGTTTAGCGCAGCGGGCCTCAAACTGAGGGTCGTGACCCCTTTTGGGGGATGAATGACCCTTTCACGGCAGTGGACCGTTCATTAAAGTGGAAAAATTAGAGTTTTGATGTAGCAATGAAAATAATTTCACGATTTGGCAGAAATCCACTACATGAGGAATGGTATGAAAGAGTCGTGGCATTAGGAAGGTTGAGAACCACTTCCCTAGAGGAAGACAGAATTCTTGGTAGAGTAGAAGGGCAGCAAAGGAGAGGCAGCCCCTACAAGATTGATTAGCCCAGTGGCTGCAACAATGAGCACAGGCAAATGAACAACTCTGAGCATGGCTTTGGACTGGGCAGCATTTCATTATATTGTGCATAGTGTTGCTGTGACCAGAAACCCACTCGACAGCACTCAACCAAAATAACTACAGGACTTGTGCTTCTAACAATATGGTGAAGTAGGACTTAAGAGAAAGTCCTTTAACTTTAGAGCAGCAGTCCTCAACCTGTGGGTCGCGCCCCTTGGGAGGGTAGAATGACCCTTTCACGGGGGTGGCCCGATTAATGACGGTAGTACAATTACAGTGACAAAGTACCAATGAAAATAATTTTATGGTTGCTGGTCCCCACTAAATGAGAATCGATATGAAAGGGTAGTGGCATTAGGAAGGTTAAGAATCACTTCTCTAGGGCAAGACACAAATTTGGTACAGAAGGGAAGGAAGAGAGCGGCAGTCTACAACAAGTTGGATTACCACAGTGGCTGCAACACTGAGGCCAAGCACACAAGCACGGTGAGGGTGGCACAAGGCAGGGCAGCTAAGAGTCAAAACCCACTCGACGGAACTTAACGACAATAACTACAGGACGTGTACTTCTAACAATATGCTGACGTAGATCTTAAGAGAAACTCCTCTTAGTTTAGTGCAGGGTTCTCAGCCTATGAATCACGAACCCTTTTGGGGAGTCAGTGGGTTGAATGACCCTTTCACAAGGGTTGCCTGATTCATAAGATTAGCAAAATTACAGTTATGAAATATCAGCGAAAATTTTGTATGACTGGGTGTCCACCACTATTTTGGGGACTGCATGCAAGGGTCGTGGATTTAGGAAGATTGAGGACCACTGAACGAGAGGAAGACACAAATGTTGGTAGAGTAGAAGGGCAGCAAAGGAGAGGCAGCCCCTCCAAGTTGGAATAGCTCAGTGGCTGCAACACCCAGCGCAAGCAAAGGACCACTGTGAGGAATGCACAGGATGGGGGAGTGTTTCGTAATATTTTGCATAGAGTTGCTATGAGCCAAAACCCACTTAAAGGCACCTAAATACAATAACAACAGGACTTTTGCTTCTAACAATGTGCTGAAATATATCTTAAGAGACATTCTTCATAGTTTGGAGCAGAAATTCTCAACCTGTGGGTCATGACTCCATTAGGGTGATGAACTACCCTTGCACAGGGGTGACCCAATTCATAGCAGTAGCTACATTACAGTTATGTAGTAGCAATGAAGATAAATTTATGACTGGGATTGTACCCACTACATGAGGAGTGGTATAAAAGGCCTGTGGCATTATAGGAAGGTTGAGAGCCACTGTCCTCGAGCAAGACAGAAATCTTGGCAGAGCAGAAAGGCAGCAAATGAGAGTCAGACCCCCAGATGATAGATTAGCGCAGTAGCTGCAACAATTAATGCAGACAAGAAACCACTGTGAGGATGGCACAGGACGGGGCAGCGTTTCATTATCTTGTGCGTAGAGTTGCTGAGAATCGAAACCCCCTGGGCAACACCTAACAACAATCACTGTAGGACTCATGCTTTTCACAATATGGTACTGTAGATCCTAAGAGAAACTCCTCTTAGTTTAGAGCAGTGGTTCTCAACCTGTGGGTCGCGAGCCCTTTGGGGGTGTCAAATGACCCTTTCACAGTGGAGGCCTGATTCATAACTGTAGCAAAATTAAAGTTACGAAGTAGCAATGAAAATAATTTTATGATTGGGGGTTCATCACTACATGAGGAAATGAATGAAAGGGCAATAGAGGGGCAGCAAAGAGAGGCAGCCCCCCAAAAGTTGAATTAGCCCATGGCTGCAACAATGACAACAAGCAAAATAACCACTGTGAGGGTGGCACGAGACAGGGTCACGTTTCATTATATTGTGTATAGAGTTGCTATGAGCCAGCACACACTCAAAGACACCATACAATAACAACAGGACTGTGCGTCTATGAATATGCTGAAGTAGACCTTAAGAGAAACTCCCCTTAGTTTAGACCAGTGGTTCTCAAACTGTGTCACAGTGCCTTTAGAAGACTAATGAACCTTTCACATGGGTGGCCTAATCCATAACAGAAGCGAAATTACACTTATGATGTAGCAATGAAAATATTTTATGGTTGGGGTGTCACCACTACATGAGGACTGGTATGAAATAGTAGTGGCATTCCGAAAGTTGAGAACCACTATTCTTGAGGAAGAAACAAATCTTGATACGGAAGGGCAGGAAAAGAGAGGTAGTCCCTAACAAGATGGATTACCACAGTGGCCGCAACAATGAGCGCAAACAGAAGAACCACCGTGAGGATGCACAGGGCAGGACAACGTTTCATTACATTGTGCATAGGGTTGTATGAGCCAAAACCCACTCGAAGGCAGCCAAAAACAAGAACAGGATTTGTGCTTCTAACAATATGCTGAAACATAACTAAAAAAGAAACTCCTCTTAGTGTAGAATAACAGTTGTCAAACTGTGGGTCGTGATGCCCTTTGGGGGTAGAGGGGAGAATGACAATATCACATGGCAGCCTGATTCATAACAGTAGCATAATTTTAGTTATAAAGTAAAAAGGAAAGTAATTTTATGATTGGGGGGGGGGGAGGTTACCAATACATGAGGAATGGTGTGAAAGAGTCGTGCATTAGGAAGTTTGAGAACCACTGCCCTAGAGGAAGACACAAATCTGGGTACAGTAGAAGGTCAGCAAATGAGAGGCAGTCCCCCAAAAGATGGATTAGCACAGAGACTGCAACAATGAGTGAAAACAAAAGAAAAGTGTGAGGGTGTTAGAGGATGGAACAGTGTTTCCTGATACTGTGCATAGAGTTGTTATGAGCCAACTATGAGCCAAACCCCTCGACAGCCCCCTAACAACAATAAGAACAGGACTCGTGCGTGTAATAAAATACTGAACTATACCACAGGAGAAACTCCTCTTAATTTAGAACAGCGGTTCTCAACCTGTGATTTGTGACCACTTTGGTTGGTTGAACAACCCTTTCACAGGGTGACTAGATTCATAAGACTTGCAAAATTACAGTTATGGAATAACAGTAGAACAAAACCTTTATGCTTTGGGGACCGCCACTACACATTGGGAAGTGTATGGAAAGGTCGTAGAAATAGGAAGGATGAGAAACACTGTCCTAGAGGAAGACGCAAGTACAGTAGAAGGGCAGCAGAAGAGAGGAAGTCCCTACAAGACGGATTTGCACGGTGGCTGCAAAAATGAGCGCAAGCAAAGAACCACCGTGAGGATGATGCAAGACTGGGTAGGCCCTTATTATATTGTGCACAGGGTTGTTATGAGCCCAAACCCTCTCCACGTTCCAAACAACAATAACAGGAGGAATCATACATCTAACAGTATGCTCAAATAAACCTTGAGAGAAACTGCTCTTAGTTTAGAGCAGCCGTTCTCAACTTGTGAGTGGTAAATCCTTTGGGGATGTTCGAATGACCCTCCGATAGGCGTGGCCAGATATGTAACAGTAGCAAAATTACAGTTATGAAGTAGCAACAGTATAATTTTTTGGTTGGGGGGTCATTACTACACGAGGCACTGTATGAAAGGGTCGAGGCATTAGGATTGCTGAAAACCACAGTCCTACAGGAAGACACAAGTCTTGATACAGTTGAAGGGCCGCAATATAGAATCAGCCCCCAAATAGATGGAATAGCATAGTGGCTGCAGCAATGAGCTCAAGCTAAGGGAACACGGTGAGGATGGCACAAGATGGGGCAGCGTTACATTATATGGAGCATAGAGTTGTTATGAGTCAAAACCCACTCGACTGCACCTGACAACAAAACAACAGGACTTGGGTTTCTTATCATGTGCTGAAGTAGACCTTAAGAGAAACTCCTATTAGTTGAGTGCAGCGGTTCTCAACTTTTGGGTCACGAGCCCTGTTGGGGGATGAATGAACCTTTCATAGTGGTCGCCCAGTCATAACAGTAGAAAAATTAGAGTTACAAAGTTGCGATGAAAATAATTTTATGATTTGGCAGTCAGCACTATATGAGGAACGGTATGAAAATGTTGTGGCATTAGGAAGGTTGAGAACTACTGCCCTAAAGATCTGGTAGAGTAGAAGGGCAACAAAAAATAGCCAGCCCCCCCAAATATGGCTCCAACAATGAGCACTAGCAAACAACCACTGAGAGGATGGCACAGGTCTGGGAAGCATTTCATGATATTGTGCATAGAGATGTGATGAGCCAAAACCCCCTCCGCGGAACTTAACAACAATAACAACAGTGCTTGTGTGTTTCACAATATGCTGAAGTAAATCTTAAGAGCAACTCTTCTTAGTTTACAGCAGGGTTCTCAACATTGGGTCGTGAACACTTTCAGGTGGGGGGTGTTTCGAAACACCCCATTCACAGTGATGGCGTGATTCATAACAGTAGCAAAAGTACAGTTATGAAATATCAATGAATATAATTTTATGATTGGGGTCCACCACTACATTGGGAACTGTACAAAAGGGCCACAGAATTAGGATGTATGAGAAAGATTGTCTTAGAGGAAGACACAAATGTTGGTACAGCAGAAGGGCTGCAAAAGTCAGGCAGCCCCTACAAGATGGAATAGATGCAGCAGTGAGCGCAAGCAAAGGACCATTGTGAGGATGGCACGAGATGGGGCCGAGTTCATTATATTGTGCATACAGTTTCTATGAGCCAACACACACTGAAAGGCACCATACAATAATAAAAAGAACTTGGGCTTCTAAGAATATTCTGAAATAGACCTTAAGAGAAACTCCTATTCGTTTAGACCATTGGTTCTCAAACTGTGTGTTGAGACACTTTGAGGAGACTAATGATCCTTTCACATGGGTGGCCTGATCCATAACAGAAGCAAAATTACAAGTATGATGTAGCAATGCAAACATTTTATGGTTGGATGTCACCACTACACGAGGAATGGTGTGAAGTGGTTGTGGCTTTTGGAAATTTGAGAACCACTGCTCTAGAGGAAGACACATATCTTGGTACAGAAGGGCAGGAAAAGAGAGGCAGTGCCCAACAAGATGGATTAGCACAGTGGCTGCAAAAATGAGTGTGAGCAAAAGAACCACTGTATGGAAGGCAAAGGACGGGAAAGCATTTCATTACATGGTGCATAGAGTTGGCATGAGCCTAAACCCATTCGAAGGCACCAAACAACAGGATTTGTGCCTCTAACAATATGCTGAAGAAGACTTTAAAAGAAACTCTTAGTGTAGAGTAACAGTTGTCTAACTGTGGGTCACGACGTCTTAGGAGGGAACAATGAACATTTCACATGGGTGACCTGATTCATAACAATAGCAAATTTATAGTTATGGAGTAACAAGGAAAATAATTTTATGATTGGAGGGGTCACTAGTACATGAGGAATGGTGTGAAAGAGTCATGACATTAGGAAGTTTGAGAACCACTGCCCTAGAGGGAGACATAGATCTGGGTACAGTAGAAGGGCAGCAAAAAGAGGCAGCCCACAGCACGATGGAATACAACAGTGGCTGCAACAATCTGCGCAAGCAAAAGAACCACTGGGAGGATGGTGCAGGACAGGACACCTTTCCATCATATTGTGCTTAGAGTTGCTAGGCGTCGAAAGCTACACAACAGAATCTAACAATAACTATAGGATTTGTGCTTCTGACAATAGGGTGAAGTAGATATTAAGAGAAACTCCTCTTAGTTTAGACCAGCGGTTTTTAACCTGTGGTTCGCGACCACTTTTGGCGATCGAATGACCCTTTCACAGGTGTGAAATGATTCTTAACTGTAGGAAAACTACAGTTAAGAAGTAACAATAATGTTATGATATGGTTCACCACTACATGAGGAACTGTATGAAAGAGTCATGGCATTAGGAAATTTGACAACCACTGCCCTAGAGGAAGACACAAGTCTTGATACCGTAGAAAGGCCACAAAAAAGAGGCAGCTACCCAAAAATTGGATTAGCACAGTGGCTGCAACAATGAGCACAAGCAAAAGAACCACTGTGAGGATGGCATAGGATGGGAAAGCATTCCCTTATATTGTGCATAGAGTCACTATGAGCCAAAACCCACTCGATGGTACCTAACACTAATAACAAAGAACTTGTGCATCTACCAGTATGCTGAATTCTATCTTAAGAGAATCTCCTCTTAGTTTAGAGCAGGGGATCTTCACCCGTGTATGGCGACCCCTTTGTGGATATGGAATGAAAATTTCACAGGGGTGTCGTGACTCATAACAGTAACAAAATTACAGTTATGAAGCTGCAATGAAATCATTTTATGGTTGGGGGGGGGTCACCACTAAATGAGAATCGGTATGAAAATATCATTGCATTAGGAAAGTTGAGAACCACTGCTCTAAAGGAAGTCCCAAATCTTGGTATGAAAGGGCAGGAAAAGAGAGGCGTTCCCCAACAAGATGCATTAGCACAATAGCTGCAACAATGAGCGCAAGCAGAGAACCACTGTGAGGATGTCACAGTACAGGGCGGTGTTTCATTATATTGTGCGTAGAGTTGCTATGAGACATACCCACTCGACGGCACCTAACAACAACAACAAATGGACTTGAACTTCTAACAGTATGGTGAAATAGACCTTAAGAGAAACTCCTCTCAATTTAGAGCAGCAGTTCTCACCATGTGGGTCGTGACCCCTTTTGGGCTTAGACGAACCCTTTACAGGGTTGCATTATTCATAACTTGTAACAAAACGAGAGTTACGAAGTAGCAAAGAATATAATTTTATGATTGGGGGTCTACCACTACAAAGGAAACTGTATGAAAGTGTCGTGGATTCAGGAAGGTTGAGAAGCACTGTCCTAGAGGAAGACACAGATATTGGTAGAGTAGAAGGGCAGCAAAGGAGAGGCAGCCCCTACAATTTGGAATAGCTCAGTGGCTGCAACAATGAGCGCAAGCAAAGAACCACTGTGAGGAATGCACAGGACGGGGCAGCGTTTCAGTACATTGTACATAGAGTTGCTGTGAGCCAAAATCCACACGACGGCACTTAACAACAACAAGAACAGGTCTTGGGCGTCTAACAATATACTGAACTACATCTTAAAGAAACACCTCTTAGTTTAGAGCAGCGGTTCTCAACCTGTGGATCGGGACCTGTTTGGGGGTTGAGCTACCCATTCACAGTGGTCGGTCTCTTCTTCATAGTAGCAAAATTACAGTTATGAAGTAGCAACGAAAATAATTTTACGAATGGATGTTCACCACAATATCAGGAGCTTCATTATAGTGCCAAGGAATTAGGAAGGTTGAGAACCAATGGTTTAGAGCATAGGAAATCTGATGCAATACTGCATATTTTAACACACATGAAGTTGGAAAATAAAGGAACTTGGGAGAGGACGGGAGTATCAAATTCCTTTGAGTCAGAATTGCTCTATATCATAGAGTAGCTAAGACAATGAGAAGAAATGACCAAATCAAATAGCTGAAGAGAAAATTCCATAGGACACGTGGCAACAGCTTTATGCTCTTGTTAGACCCTCGGGGCCTCCTTATCTTTTGTTGGCTTTCTTAAGCCCATCCCCACCACTGTGAATAGTCTTCATTAAACTCTCTTTATTTAAACCTTCTGCATGGTTTGTTTTCTGCTGGAACCCTCAGAGATATCATTTAATTTTCTTGATTGCAATTCATCTGAAGCATACAGAAATCTTTCAAGGGTTTGTTTTATGTTTTGTTTTCATCCACAATAGCATTTCCTTCCAGATTTGTTTGTCCTTGAAACATGATCAATAGTTCTTTCCTCTCCAATGAAACCCAAGTGATACGCTGCCTGACTGCCTATGAAGTTCATGTGTAGCCTACATGGAGATACCAACCATTCCCTAGACAAGTGTTTCTCAACCTTCCGAATGCCATGATTCTTTCATACAGTTCCTCAGGTTGTGTTTACCCCGATCATAAAAATTATTTCATTGCTAATTCATCACTGTAATTTTCCTACTGCGATGAACCAGGCAACCCCTGTGAAAGTGTCATTGGACCCCCAAAGGTGTTGTGACCCACTGGTTGAGATCCACTACCGTAGACCAACGTATGGCCCGAGGGCTGTATAGGGCCCCCCAAATAATCAATAGCTGCCAGCATCACATATCTCACCAAAGAGAAGCATTTGTAGCCATCACCTTAAGGGTGATTTCATTAAATATTTGACCTGTATGACCCCATGAATGATGTTATAAATCACCCACATATTCCTTGGCAGAAAAACAGGTTTCCAGCTCCTGCTCCAGACCAAAGGTTCCCAAACTTTTTCTGCCTACTGCCCTCTATTCAGAAAAAGAAATTATTCCGGACCCCCCAGCAATGAAAGAATTTTGTACTATAGCGCACCATCCAGGATAAAATGTAGATATCTGCTTTGTAGATCTCTGGATTTTTCTGTGCCCAGTAGGTGGGTGGTGTTGCCCACTTTGGGAAACGAGACTCTAGGAAAATCAGGTGTGTTTTCACTCTCTCTGCAAGAATTTCAGTTGAGGAGCAAGATCTGTCTTGATAGAAGGATATCCAGATTGCTCCTTAGAGGCAAGGATGGCTAGACTTCATCTCACATCCTTGAACATCAGGAGCTATGAGGAACATCATGGAAAAGGCCATCATGCTTGGTAAAGGGGCGCCCAAAAGGGGAGGACCCTCACCAAGATGGATGGACACAGTTTCTACAACAACACACTAAAACATAACAATTGTGAGGCTGGCACAGGAGCAGGCAGTGTTTCTTTTGATTGTATGTAGAGTCGCCACGAGTTGAAACCAACTTGACAGCATCCAACAAAACCAGATGTGGAGAAAGCATGGCCTGGTCTGTGTACAGTAGCCCCACCGAGGTTCCTCATCAGTTGTGTTTGAATGGGCCAGGTGCTCTCACAAACCTCCTCTTCAATAGACAACTTAGAATGTTTTCTTTCTGCCCAGGAACCATCCTGAAATTTAAAATGACCATTTGGCACTGAGTTGATTGCGATTCATGGTGAGTCATAGGACTTTCAATGGGCATAACCTTTCTGAAACAGATGGCCAGGCTTTTCTTCCAAGGTATTTCTGGGTGCGCTTGAACCTCCACAGTTTCTGTTAATGACCAAGTGTTTTAACCATTTGTACTCTCCAGGGATGACACATAGCTCTATATATCCTTAAAACTGACATCTCTCCTCTCTTTGGAAAGCCATGGCAATTGCTCTGTTTCAGTAGATTTACCTTCTTTAAATATAGGAATGACATATACTTCTACCCCCTCACAGAAAATGTCCGAAACTCGTAGCTCTCATTTAATAATGGCGTGGGTGATTACATATTGGGCTGCTAATTCCAAAGTCAACAGTTCAAAACCACAAGCCACTCTCAGGGAAAAACATGAAACTTTCCAATCCTATAAAGTTACAATCTCAAATACCCACAGGAGCAGGTGGACCCTGTCCTATAGGGTAGAACTCAGGTCATGGGGAGTCAGAGTGGATTCGATGGCAGTGAGTTTGGTTTGGTTTTTGGACTCCCCTCCTACCACAATAGCTCACAATTACTAAGTGCATGTTATGTACTAGTGTCCTAAGCATTGCATGTACATTCACTCATTTCATCCCACGGGTGGTGGTGTGGGTGAAGCATTAGAACTGCTAACCAGAAGTTCGGTGGTTCAAACCCACCAGCTTTCCTTCGGAATCAAGATAGGGCTGTCTGAGCTCATAAAGATTTTCAGGGTTGGACGTCTGCAGGGACAGTTATTACTTTATCCTGCTGAGTTGCTCTGAGTCTGAATGAACTCTAGAGAAGTGAGGTTTTGGTGACTTTTGCAACCCCTTTAAGAGGAGCGCTGGCGGGGCAATAGAGAAGCCCTTGACTATTTACCACTAGCTCAGCGAAACCCTCAGCAGCTTCCCATGAGAATAATGCGTCAATTTGCTCCAGTATCAGTCACAGCCTATGGGAACGCCTATAGAATGGTTCCACTCTGTCCTCCAGGCTCACTATGAGTTGGAATCGACTGACCCATTGGTAGTGCATCAGCTTCCGTCTATAGGTGAGAACACGAATGCACAGAGAGGTGCAGCCATCTGGCCCAGGGGTAACCAGGTTATCCAAGGGGGAGCTGGAATTTAAATCCCAGCAGACCAGCCTCAGAGACTACAGGCTTAGCTCTACCGTCTGCTGATATCTGGATTAAGAGTGGTTGGATTTTGCCTCCTTTTCCCTACACATCATCTCCACTGTCCCCTATCAAGCAAAATTAGCTTGAGCATTGAACAAGCACCCTCCAGCCCTGCCCGATTGCACACGCGAAGGGGAGAAAAGGATGGGGAGATCACTGGGCTGTTTTAGCTGCCACCTCTACTCGCACTGCGCCATAACACCCACAACGAAGTCAGAGAAAGAATTCTTGGCCTTGTAACCACTCCTCAGCCCTGACACCTTGGAGAGAGCCAATGCCACTCTCTTGGACACCCACTCGACTGCTACCTGGGAACTTCCCACGGAGCACTTGGGGACAAAGGAGAGGGAGCACGCCTGCAATGTAATTAACATTATGACAACTTGTTCCCCCCTTGGAGGATGACACCATTAGCTGCTTCAATTGTGCATGAAATGTAAACGACTCAGGGGTATCACGTCTGAGCAGCCATGATGCTAAGTGATGAGGCTCTCCATCGAGCAGCCCCTCCCCAAGCAGCAGGAACTAAGAAACCCAAGCCCCGAGGCCGACAGCTCAGACCGAGGTCCTGTGGTCTTTGAGTGTTCCTACTTCACAGAGCCCACAAGGGAGGATCTTTCCGGGTGGCCCTGGATGCCAGGCTGGGATGTTCCAGCCACCTGCTGTCATCACCCTGGCCCTCCCATTTTCTTTAAAGGGAGTCGAACGCTGGACAGCACTCTTTCCTCTCTATCTCTCAGAAAATTAGGAAAAAGGGGTGGTGGCTGTGGTTGTGGTAATATCCTTCTTGCTAAGGAGTTTTGGTGATGCTGTGGGTTAAGCATCCCGCTACTAATCTCAAAGCCAGGAGTTCAAACCCACTAGCTGCTCTGAGCGGGAAAAAGATGAGGCCGTCTGACAATGGACAAATTTAAAGTGCCAGAAACCCACAGAGGCAGATCCAAACTCGTCCCCCAGATTACTGCCATATCCATTCTGCCTCCCATTCATTACTCTGTCTGGCTCAAATTACTCCGTGTTCACTCCCTGGCCTGCCCCCCACAGTTCCCTACCCCCTTTCACCACAAACTCTCTGGACACTACTCGAAATCAGCTTGAGACACTGGATCAGCCACACTTCTTTGTGGCCCATGAAAGAACTTTCCAAAACCTCATGTCACAAGCAGGTCCACTGGCTTTTAGAGAAGAGGCATAGGCGAAATTGTATGTTTCCACCTTGAGACGGGCAAGCACCACCATGTACAATTAGTAGGTGACCACCAGTGTGTCACTTTTGTGGTCACCACACATCTCCTTTGGGGACCCATTTGCCCCTCTCCTAGCACCCTGATCCCTGGTGCCATGGCTAGACTGGGATGGGAAATCCATGTGCTCAACCAGGAACTTCCAGGTGGAATCAGAGCCACTGTCCCCTCTGCAGAGCCTCTGTGAGGACAGGGAGTTTGGAAACACAGCCTAAAGCTGCAGTAGGATAAATTTAAGAAATGATCACGCATTTACCCTAATGTCAACTGTACAAATCCCACAACCACCCTTCAATTGCCCTTCCACTGAGCAGAGCCATAAGCAGGAAGAGCCAAAACCTACATATGGGTACAGGAAGACCTCTGGAAGGTGTCCCTGTGGGGGGCCGGGGAAGGGGGAGAGTGGAGTTGAGGAGGCTCAGGGGCTCAGGCTCAGGCTGGGAAAGAGCCAGAGTTCCTAGTTCGACTCTCTCTTTGTCTCTCTGCCTAACCACCCACCTCCCACCCAGTCCAGGAGATTCTTTGAACAGGGCCCACAGGGACAGAAGTTAGAGCTGTCAGCTCCTGTTACTACCCTGACTTTGAAAACCTTTCTCATTCTGGAAATTCATATATTTTCTTGGGCTTTCATCAAGATCCAGGTCAAGCCTCCCCTCCCCCTTTTCTCACAGAGGCACTTGGTCAGAATGGCAAATAGCCCTCAACTGTGCCATGCACTCCGCCTCTTCATTCCCTGTTCCCTTTGAACCATCTGCTGCAAAAAAATCACAAAACAGCCCGATGGAGGGGCAGGTCGGTGCTTCTTTTTCAGACTTCCCTCTCATTCTTTATCTGGTTGCATCGTCATTCCAGGTACAGCAAACCCATTACTGTCCAGTCAATTCCAACTCATGGAGACCCTATGTAAGTTTTCAACATTACTGGAACAGACAGCCTCATCGTTTTCCTTGAAGCAGCTGGTGGTTTGAACTGTCAACCTTTGAGCTAGCAGTTCAACATTTACATGACATCCCTTCAGAGTGGTGAATCATAGTCTGCAGACACCGTGGGCAAGAAGCATTGTTCTGGCTTATTTTCATAAGGTGGGATTCTAGGCAGGCAGGTGTGACGCAGGTGAAACTGGAAGTCGACTTGATGGCAACAAACAACATCACTGATTTCATTGTTTCGGGACTTGGGAACTGAGACCTATGAGGCATGGAGCTAAGTAACAGCTACTTCAGGTTTGTTAGGTACTTCATTGCTGAGCTCTGCTCTAGATACTGGGAATACAGCTAGAAGGAAGGTGGCATCTCTGTTCCTGGGGTTGAGAGATGAGAGGGTTTGGGAAACTTCCTGTCCTGTTAGTAGTGGGTGTAGACATTGTTTCTGCTGTTAGATGCCATTGAGTCAGTTCCAACCCCTAGCCACCCTATGGATAATAGAATGAAACACAACCCAGTCCTGCCCCATCCTCTCAATTGTTGTTATGTTTTAGCCCCTTGTTGCAGCCACTGTGTCAATCCATTGGCAGGAGTTCTTCCTCATTTTCACTGCCTCTCTGCTTCACCAAGCAGGACGTCCTTCCTCCTCCAGGGACTGGTCTCTCCCTAACAGTATGTCCAAGGTACGTGAGGGGAAGCCTCACCATCCTGGCTTCTAAGGAGTATTCTGGCTGTACTTCTAACCCACATTTGTTTGTTCTTTGGCAGTTCAGAGTACTTTCAATATTCTTCACCAGCCTCCCAATTCAAATGCATTGATTCTTCTCTGATCTTCCTTTTCAATATCCAACTTTAACGTGCATAGAAGGCCATCGAAAATATGACTAAGATGGCTTTAGTCAGGTGCACCTTAATGTAACATTCTTGCTCTTAAACACTTTGAAGAACACTTTTGAAAGAGGGCTCTGGCGGCAGCACGCGGCCCCTTTAAGGGTGAGGAGGTGGGGCACACAGGTGGAAGCCCATGGCCCCTTTAAGGCTTGGCCTACTTGGCAGCAGCTGGAGCCTATTGAGAACATGACAGGAGGCCAGCCAGCAATTCCTATAGAGGTCAAGGGCTCAGGAGTTCAGCGAGCCAAGCTCTGGAGGCTGTGAGCCAGACTCGGAGCCACACTGCCTCCATGTTCCTTAATGACCTGATGCGCAAGGCCTAGGACTTCAAATTCCAGGTGTGGCCTGTGCAGCCTTCCCGCCCCTTCTCAGACTCCTGCCCACCAGGGAGGGACTTGCCACCATGACCCCTGATGTGGGTCTGCAGCCAACCAGGCACCTGGCCAGCCACCAGGATCCCCGCCCTGCCCAGCTGACCCACCCAGGACCACACTCCAGACCCCCTGCCCCCACCTTGGGCCTGCTCACCACCAAGACACTGCCCTGGGTCCGCTGCCCACCCAGGAACCTGCATCAGGGCCCTTGCCATCCCTGGGTCCAGTCCAGGCCGGGCACACACCTGGGATCCCTGTTCCAGGTCCCAGCCCACCTGGGTCTGGGCCTGCCACAAAGACCCTGCCCGAGGCCCTCTGCCTACCCAGGAAACACCCCCTGCCCAGCTAGCCCCTGGCTCATCTGGGCACTGCCCCAGGCCCCCTGCCTGCCCAAGATTTTGTGTTAGCCTGATTGGCCATGGAGGATGGAGAGGAAGAGGGACCCTGCCCAGGCCCCTGCACCCCACCCCACTTGGGATGCCCTGGGTTGGTCCAGCCCCAAAGGTGGCTCCCCTCCCCCAGGCCACATACCCAGAACTCCATTGGGTCCACTGCTTACCG
This sequence comes from Tenrec ecaudatus, assembly GCF_050624435.1. NCBI lineage: Eukaryota > Metazoa > Chordata > Mammalia > Afrosoricida > Tenrecidae > Tenrec > Tenrec ecaudatus. Next base: position 147,472 of record NW_027459537.1, on the reverse strand, counting down.
GAGGCCTCCCCATCAAGGGCTTGGGATATGTAACCCCAGCCTGGGATGGGCTCCTAGCTTGCTAGAGCCCCATGCCACTCTCCTTAAGCCCCAACTACTTAAGATCCCTAGGAAGTGCCTGTGCGGGCCCTTGTTGAGTCACACTCTGGCTGTAAGGGGCTAGGCTGTAGCTCTTGAAACTTGTCTTCTCCATTCTGAACCTTTAGGACATTGGTCCTTCCACAGGGCAGTTCTACAGAAGTGGCAGGGAACTCTATTCCCGAGTGGAGTTTGCCAGGTTTGAGTGGGGGGTGCCCTGGCAGGGACCCCAACTTGGGAGAACAGCCCATCTCCCCTTTCTCTTTCCCAGCTGCAAAAAAAGGAAAAAAAGAAAGAGATCTCAAACAGCAGATTTACCCAATAAAATACATCCCTTGAATTCTTGACCGGGGCTCACATGATCATTTATGGTGGACTCCAGAAAGAAGATAGCCCTGATCACTTCAGTCTTTTCTCCATTTATCATGATCATGTTGTAGATGACAGGGTCATAATTACATATAAATATGTCCCTGGGACCCAGCTCCTGGGGAGTCCCAAACAACTTGATGTAAAGAAAATAAGAGAGAGAAAACAAGCACTCTGAGCTCTTGGTTGGAAGGACAGTCCTTTGTGAATAGAGAGCTGCAAGGATATTGGAGTTCCTGAAGGGGGGCAATCAGTTCCACACACAACTATTTAACAAATCATTTGCCGTTGGAACCCACCCAGGGACACCATGGAGGAAAGGCCTGGCAACCTGCTTAAAGACTATAGTCTTGAAATTCCTATGCAATGCACCCATGGGAGCACCATGAGTCAGAATCAACTCTCTCATGCCTGTTTTGGTTTGGGACGAGGAGCTATTAGAAGCAGTGGGGTATAATGTTGAATCCCAAAAAATGAAGGATTTGGTCACCATTAAAGTGACTTCTGACCAAATTACTAGCAATCATAGGGACTTTTGTGGGAGAAAGATGAGGAGTTCTACTGCTGTAAATATTTCGTGTCAAAAACCCACAGACAGTTCTACCCTGTCCTATACAGTCGCTGACTTGCTGTCAACTGGATGGCACTAAGATAGCACCTATCTGCTGAAAGGTTGCCATGCGGCATGACTTGTGCCAAGTCCATTATGGTTATGCCTATGATCTTTGTGGGAGACAAAGCCCTGCTTATGTTTAATGTCTCTGTTGTCAGATCGCTCCATTGTCCAGTCCTGGCTCTATGTCCTTCGAGCTCCATGACCTGGGACAAATCATTGAACCCCCTTTGTGCTGCTGTGTGTAGGAGGGAAGTGAAAAATAGTGTTTAGGTTGTGTGTTCGAGGTTGAGATTGAATGCATCAATAGATAGAAAGACCTTGTTGTTGTTGTTAGTCTCCAGTAAGTCAAATTTGACTCCTTTTGACCGTAGGTCTGATAGGACAAATCACTGCCAGATCCTATGCCATCTTCTTGCCCATCGGAAGGTTTGAGGTCATTGTTGCGGTTATGGTGCCAGTCGGTGTCATGAAGAGTTTCCCCAGATCCACATGATGTCCTCTTCTCGCAACTGGTCTTTCCTAACGACATGACCAAAATCAGCATGGCAAAATTTTGCCATTCTCTCTTCTAGGAACATTCTGTGAAGAGTGTCCTGGCTCAATTTCCTCCAGGACTGATTTGCTTGTTCTCCTGGCCACACACAGTATACTCCACACACGGTCGTTGCCATGACTGCCATTCAAATGCCTCAATCCTTCTGAGAATCCTGTCCTCACTGTTGTCCCCATTAGAAACTCCATTTCTCGCAGCTTGCTTCAGATCTGCTGAAGTGGAATCTGAGTTTCTGTTAGGCCCCAAGGGCATTGTATTTGTGTGCCTGCTAGAAACATGGCTGGGGAACAATGTCTGGCCCATAGTAAGTGCCTTATAATTATTGGTTGTGATCAGTGTCATTATTTATTACTCCATCTATTCTTTCCAGCACACTCACAGGTCAGGAAACCAAGATTCTGAGCCTGTCAGTGCCTTTGCTGAGGCTACCCCTCAAGAGACGGCAGGAGCTCCATGAAAATCGAATATAGGATCAGGCCAACATTTGGATCACTCTCAATGGAGACACAGTCAATGCTCATTAACCAGTCACTCCCCATTGCTTTCGTCACCCAATCCTTATCAACCGTGACTCTGCTTGCTGTCTATGGATTTCCCTATGGATTCTGCATATTTTATATCAATCTCATTATGGTCTAACTTGTTTCACTCAGCAGAAGGTGTTCAATGTCCCTGCATGGTGTGGCATGTTCCAAAACATCGTTCCTTTTTAAAGGCTGAATAATATTCCATTGTATGACTTAGATATTGTTTGGTTTATCCATTCTTCGGGCCCCGGGCACTTTGGTAATAGTCACCTTTCAGCTATTGTGAGTAGTGCTGCAGTGAACTTGTATACCACTATCTCTTTGAGTCT